>NC_135003.1:10646300-10955600 GCF_051020985.1 Nomia melanderi
CGGGAAAACGGTACTCGCATTCGACCAGATTAAACATGAAAATAATTTTTGTTTGCCAAACTAAAAACGGCTTTAAATAAAACCGTGAGATATTAACGGAACGCTGTTTATTCTAGCGCGTTGTATTTACAGGTGCAACGTATGTACAAACACGAGGGAAGAAAATCAATGTCCCGCCTTCTATGAACTTAATAAAAAGAAAATATATTAGAGGAGCCCGGTGAAGTTTGGCGGAACAGTTTCGTAAGATTTTCTAAAACAAGCGAGGTATGGGACACGAGATTGCGAGTTTACAAAAGCGCGGGCCGCACGGAGAAAGGTAAGTAGGTTGCCGCAAGATTTTTCCCGGGTTAAATTTTCCCGGCACGGTTTTTACGGGTAATGGGCTAATAACCGGACAGATTTAAGGATCGTGTAACGCGTGTAGCTAAACGCAATGCGAGGCAGCGGCCGCGGGGCTGCGAGGGCGCAGAAGTTTATTTCGGAATCCCTTTAAGCTAATGAAATTTCGCGATTACAGTCGAACGATGTCGAAGAAGAGACGCGGGAAACCTTGTTAAAAATAAGCCAAGTCAATGTTAATTAAACTTCCGCGGGAAGGGTTTTAAGCCGTAAGCCTTTTGTCGATGTAAAAGGGAAGGAGAATTTAATTTCGCGGACAAGCAGCCAGCGAGCGGCCGAATGAAAAGCCCGCTGCATCTTTCTCTCGGGTCCGCGACCCGAGACATTTAGTCGACCGTTTCGCCAGGAATTCGACTGTAATTTATTGCGCCGTGGCGCAATTAAACACATTCGAACGGGAAATTATTTGACAGATTTACCGCGTGTCCCTTGACATTTTAGATCCTCGAACTGCCCCCCGGAACCTGCATTCCGGTCGTCACAATGGAGAAAATAACTTTCCGGCATCCGAGACTTCCTGATTGCGTTTTTTATCGTCCCCGGAATAATGGAGTGCCCCGGATACTTTTTTTCTGTCTATTTGGATTTCGAGCTTCTGTATCAATTATACGGGACTGCTTGATTGTTCGAATCTAAATCATTCGCGGTATCCGGCTTGTGACGTTTGATCTCATCGTTACCGACTTATTGTTTTTAAATGATTGACGATAGTTTGCAATTTAAATGCGAGCAAACCTCACGGCAAATATTATTCGGATATAATATATTTGCTTTACCGGAGGTTCATTTCTGCATACGTTCGAATTAAAAAATTACACGTAAATATACGACTTCAATTCTTGTGAAACAAAGAATTTCAATGATTTCTATAAAAAAGCTGTGCTGGACCAGAACTGTCAACTAAATATCGCAATATACACGGTACCGTAAGGAAGAGAATATAATATTGATCCTATCAGGTACAAGTTGATCGCCATACACGTGTATTTAAAAATTTAAACTACGTACGTTCCTTCAATTGTTAAAAGTAAGAAATTCCAAAAGTTCTTCTGAAAAAGCTATGCCGGTTTACAGGACCAAGTTAAGTATCGCGATAGAAACCGTCCGTTAAGAAAGGGAAGCGGTAAAAGTGGGGAGGGGAAACAAGCGAATGAGCAATGAACGTTAGAAATTTACTAATGGCGGAGGTGGGGGAGAGGAAAATGAAGGAGAAACGAAGGGGAGACGGTAGTGGGTAAGCAAGAGGTGAAGTGAAAAAGGGAAGGAGAGAGGACTGGGAGACCGCACGGAGGGAAAAAGGGCGAGAAACCTGGGAAAGAAGGCGAAAGCGGAGTAAGAGGGCCACGGTTCAGGAACGATAAAACAGCGGAGGTTGTTGAACGGTACACCCTTTCCTCGGGTTTCTCGTCGAGCACGATGCAGTGCAATGCGGTGAGTAGGTAGGGTGGTTACGGTGCAACGAGCTCCCCGTATATAGTGCACCGTTAGTGACGGCACTTACCGCGCAGTCTTCCTTCGGACGCTTGTGCCGCTCGGAATTTTCGGTATCACGTTTGGGTCTGTTCTCGTGTCGGGAGTAATTGTCGTGAGCAAAGAGTACAGATCGAATCGACTTTTGTCGGCAAACACACCGATCCCAGCTGGCTGCTGGTCTGATTTGCCCTGCCACTGGTTTGTACTCACCAGACCTCGGATTTATGACAAACATACCAAACAAATAGTATAATAAAAAGTTTCATACAGTTGAACGTATTGCTTTGTATTGTTAGGAGAGGCTGATGGTAAGGAACTTTTATTACTTTTTTTGTTCGGCAGACAGCAATTGATTTTTGCGAGACCGAGGGCAAAGTAAATCTTGAGGTAAAGGGTCGCAGAGATTTTGATTTTCGACATTAACATTGGTTACCCAGCACTTAATCCGTCTTTTTATAATTTTTTTTATAAAAGCAATAAGCGTGTATTAAGATTGGCTTGTATTTCAGTCTAGGTGTTCCTAAATCAGCTTCTTTAATCATTTCTTAAAGAAGTGTCTGTACCTTTACAATAATTGTAAAAGAAGAAGTATTAATGAAACCTCCGATGAGATGATTTTTTTTTTTAAACTGTTACAATCAATCGTGTAAAAGTCTGTGTTTACGTAAGTCTACATTTTGGTGATTACTTGAATTTAGCTTTATGTTCAAAATTGTTACGTTCAGTGGAAAATAAAGTGTTCTATGTTCTAAGCTTTTTCGAAAAATCTTTCAGATATATTAGGAACGGAAACGATCCGTTTCTGAAATGACATTACTGCAGGCGGGGGCTGAAACGGAATTATAAACATCTAAGGAAATGCTTGTATTACGCAGGAAATAGGAATCGGTGAAACATGGCCTGGTAAGAAGGGCGTAGAGGGAAATCAGTAGGTGGAATCGTTGCTTTTTAAATTACGACGTCGAGAAAGCCTTTCCGATAAGTGGAAAGGCAATTCCGTAAGGAGCAATGAGAACGGCGAACGCGAAAAAGCGGAACTTTAAAGAAGTCCCCATAAAACTGCCAATTGTAAACACGCAGCGCATACATTTGCTAGTTACTAGCCGGCTCTCGTCGAACTGAAATAAGAAATAAGCGGAATAACATCGACCGGAGGGAAAAATACGGGCATCGAGGAATTCCGTGCTGGCAAGTATTGAGACGTTGCGTCATTCCAGTTTACAGTACAATGACACAGAGAAATGCATTGCGACATAAATAACGGAATTGAACGAGGGCCGGGTACGCTGTTCATGAAAACCTATTGATATATTTTTCGAGAACTCGCGCCGCGCTTTTCAGAAAACGCGGAACGTAAAGTACACTGCCACGACTGAAAGGTTTAAAGGGCTAACCCCATATGTCCTATCAAAGGAATAGAAAATCCTTGCGCTCCTCGAAAGGTTCGAATATTTCGTGATATATTTCTAAACATTATTATTCAATCGAAAACGGAATAACGATTTCCCACGAAATATAGATACGATATATCCGGCAATCGTAAAGTACTCTCGAACTGAAAATTAACATTCTCCCGCAGTAGAATTCAGCGCACGAAAAAAAACATTTCATATGTTACGTTTCTTTATCTATATTTAATAACGCGACGGAAAATGAAGTTTCAGCGTAAGTAACGAATCACGTCAAAATGAATTACGAACACGGAATCCCAGTCGAAAATTACTCGCAACATTACCCTGGCTTTCAGCGTGCCGCTGGAAAAAAGGGGATGAACGAAAATGTTTAGGATTTCCCATGCTCCGCGTGGATTCTCTGGCTCGAATCGCCGACTATCGTTTACCTGCATTAACGCCGGATACGCGGGACCAAGATGCCACGTAATTTTTCCTTGCCGAATCCATCCACGGCGTTGTACATCATGCGCCGTGGAAGTGGGTCAAGCTCGTAGCGTTACGTAGCGAGCGAGCGATGAAAGGTCTGCGCGCGTACGTGTAGCGAACGAAATAAAAGGTCTCAAACAGAATGGGGGTGGCACGATGAAAAATTTTCCGGCGGTAGCTTTAGGAAATACATTCGTGCGATTTCTTAACGAATCAATCGCGATCAGCCACCAAAACCGAACCTTCTTTTCTAATCTTCCGATTATCAGTTTAGAACATCGATTGATGGTCTTGAATTAAATGAAAATGTAGCGTTCGCAATCTCCGCTCTTTTCTCTTATCGTTAATATATCTTATACTCACATTTCCCATTTTTTCTATGGTTCTTTCAATTCCTTCATTAAACAACACACCGGACGTTAAAACTGGATTACCTTAAAGAATAACCCATATGCAGGGTTTTGCACTGACACTAAACTGCTTTATTGAATCGAGCGAAATGTTGGAATCAAAATATAATGCGAATCTTCTAGCGTGTCTTTCTGATCGCGTTTTCTTTTCGAAATGACCGAGAGAACACCATTTCTTCCTTATAGATAACTTGCAAGCTTCGACCAAATAGTGGACAATCATTTGACTCCGTGAACTGTACACGGCCTGGTGTCAAAGTGAAAGATACACAATCTCTTCGTACAGTGCATAAAACTGTAGGTATATAAACTCGTGCGGTTTATCGATTCGCGAACGTCAACGCCCGCCCCCTCGACAATTGAATTTCTTTCATTTCCAGGGACGTGCATTTTTAACGCTGTTTACCATTCTCCTTCTTAAGCCGATGGCGGAAGCGAAAGCGAAGCTAAGAAGAAAGGGAGGAGGAAGGAAAGAGAAAAACGAGGAGGAATAACTAGGACGGTTTTCGACGTAAAGGAGAGCGTATAGGTATCTGAATACTTTGAGGGTAAAAGTTCTTCTGAACAGGTAGGGTCGGTAATAAAAGGCTTGAAAGGGCAGATGGATGCAGCGACGAGCGTTGAGGCAACGTTGCGCCCGGTGGCAGAGGCCGCGTGTATACACAGCTAGATGACTGCTCGACAGTCGATGCAACGCAAGTAGATGAACACGCTAAAAGTCGTGCCCGTGTAAAATGTAGCCGGCTCTTTGACCGGTCCATTCACTGGGACCAATTCCCCGGTCCGAGTCCTTTTCCGCTCGGAAAAGCCAGCTTCGGCTTGAACGGGGCTAACAGAGATTTTCGACCGTGCCGATCGGCTAAAACTTTTCGATTTCTACTCCCATGAAAAGACACTGAGCTTTTTACCTTGGGATTTCCTCCGAAAATGCACGGATAAATATGGAATATAAAATGGGCAGCCCTTCTCACGGTGGGTGGTGATCAATGAGAAATTCGATGAGCCTGATGCGCATGCATAATTGATTAAACGAAAAAATAATCCCGTAAAGAGGTGACTTACTTATGCCGTCACGGTACTGGCGTTATTTTCCCGATAATTTCTGCATTTTTCATTATTATTGATTGTGTACGAGTATAATTCATGTTGGAATACGTTGAAATAGAATTGATAGATAATCTAGAAGCCTTTGATCACTTCTACGAATATTGTATGTAAGATTTTTATGACCCGATTCACTTTGCGTAACTAGTGCATTTTAGCAGAAATATTCGAATTTTTCTACATTTCATAATTTTTCCCTGACGTTCCATATCACCGGTCATTGGAAAATAACGCCGATGGATTCCCATTGTCGAGGCCGCTCCGACGCGACCGCGTATTTAAAAGGAACGAGTTAACGTCGATCGATCAGAAAACCGCGGTTTTTACTTTAACAGTTCAATTTAATTTAATTCAGCTACAGCCGCGGAAACGCTAACGTAATCGTGATTTATGCAAAGCGCGGGGCATTCGCGCAGCCATTCGCGCGTGTACGCGCGCATCGGCGACGGAAAGGAATGCGGGCCGAATAGTTACGGTTCACGCGAGCGAAATCGAAAAATGCGGTGGCCTCGTTTCAGGTGGACCACTGGATCACTGAACGGGCGCGCGCGTTCCCGCGGCTTTTCTTCGCTGGTTTTCCTTGTAATCGAGGAATTTTTCAATAGCACAGTCGAATTCACGTGCCGCGTCGTTAAAGCCCGAACGGTTCCCAGGTGCACGGCCGAAAATCATCGGCGGAAGTCAACGATGCGCCGTGCGTCCAGCCATTTATTAGATTTATGTCCGCGTGGAACGTCTGCTTGGTTATTGGAACTCTCTGTGAAACCGACATAAACGAAAGACGGGAGTAACTGCGGCCGAGGAACGAGCGGCTGGCATAAAGGAGTAAAACGAGTCTTTCATCGAGATGCTCGCTACTCTCGGTATACGAGAATACGTTTTACGGTTCCTTCATATTTATTATTACGGTCTCAACCACGCTATTATTTTTATTAGCCACATTTTTGTGTATTAGATGTTTTACTTGGACTAAAGTAAACCGGCGACCAACGACATCGAAGGAAGTTAGACGTAGTGTACTCCACGATGTTTAAACGTAAAAACGAATCTTCTAGAAATTTAAGAGCACTACAGAATGAAAACTAAAATCTTCTATTCCAAAAATTCCATTATCACCGCAGAAACCCCTGAAGTCGCGAAATTACGGCGCGTTATTGCGGTCAATCCGAATGCAGAATAATCGTTTGCGCAGCGTCGAAGAAAGGGCAGACCCTGGTATCGGGACTTTCTCGTACGGCGAGTACATGCACAAAGCAAGCATCACAATTCCTCCTTGAGGAGCAACGACAGAAGAGAAACCGCAAATCGTCTTTTTGTCGCGAGCAATCACGCCGCGATGGCGACCGACTATATAGATATACATCTCGCCATCTTCCTGGAAGGCAGGGGGCTAATGCGACGAGGGATGATGGAATTTGCAAATCACCCTGCACTTCACTTTTCTCTCCCTTGGTTCTCGATTCCCCCATCTGCGTGCTCATCTAAAACCTCATCCTCGTGTTCATCTCTATCCACTCGTTCTTTCTGCTTCCCTCCCTCCCTCCTCACCAGCCGCCGCCGCCGCTGCCGCCGCCGCCCTCTCCGCCGTCGCCCTTTTTGCCCTCTTCTTCGCCATTGAGCTTTCCCTCACCCTATTTATCTCACTTCTTGATATCTCTTTCTGTTGGCTTTGTCTTCCCGTCTCGGCGACATATTTCAAACATTACGCTCCGTCTCGTTCCAACGCCGCGCTATTATTTCCACTGTTCCCTCTCTCTTTCCGTCATTTTTATTCGGTTCTCTTGGCTTGCCACCCCATCCTCCTCTCTCTTCCTCTCTTCTCCTTCAGCCGTCGAGCACACTACTTCATTCCCATCCTGCTCGCCGTGTTACATCGAACTTCCCCTGCGCGTTCTCGTTCCCGGACCCGCCATCTTCACGGTTTACTTCTTGAACTGGCGCGATATACCGGACTCGAACGTTAACCACATGGTGTAGACTACGGGTACATTGGATGTGCACATAGATGAATTCGTATACTTCATCAACATTGGTCATATAAATATTCCATGATTTCAATCATTTCGAATCCCACAAAAGATCGAATTGATTTGATGGATTCGCTTGCACAGACGAACGAGCGCAACATCGGACGACTAATATGCGTCCAGTGTAACCACTTATATTGTTTCTATTAGTGTTCAACCGCTTAACTGCCGAATTTTCTCAGGAAACAATGGTATTCGTGAACTTCGAATCGTGTATCAATCTTGCTCTCATTTGCTTATAAACTTAAACTTCCTGCCATTCAATTCCTATTATCAAAACCTTTTTGTTCCACACAAAAACTAAATCGTCTTCCGCAATCTATAGAAATTAATCAGCTTTAATATGTCAATATTCTAATATTGTTTCTCGTGAATTCATTGGGTCCGTAGATATATATCACAGAATCGACAGTTAAGGGGTTAATTTGTTTAGTTTCCGTTCAATGTAACCGTAGTCGTACATCGCGGAACGCACGTGTGCGCGCGCACGTTCTTGTTAACCCTGCCGGTTTTAATAAAAAGTTGAAGAGCCCCGGCTTACCGCACCCTCGACTACCATCGATCAGCGTATCCCCGACGCTTTCCCTGCCTCCCCTGCGGCGGAAGATCGCGTCGGTTATGAGGAGTAAATAACGAGTTCTCGTTGCCCGTCACCCAACCCCCGGGCCTCGCGATTCCTATCGAAATAATACGATCGGGGGGCGGCGCGTGACTCGCGACGTGGGATGGTTCGAAATTTAGACGGGGTCGTTCGTCGTATAATTTCCGCGGGGTCGCGGCGAACTGCCCGTGAAATTGTCGTAATTGGATTGGAGATGTTCCTCGTCGCTATCGTCGTGAGAGAGATTGGAGAAGAATAATGGTGGTACGGAAGATTATAAGAATTGGGAATTCGGGGAAAGGAATGGGTGCTTATTTGATTAGACGTTTACTTTAGAACCATTTGATTTTCTGAAAAATATTCCTCCCGCTGCATTTCGAACGTTGATTATGGAATGCGGAGATAAAAAGCGAACTCATTAGTGTTCCGTGAAATTAACTTGTAAATAGCGTTATTGTAATATTAATTAGCATTTTATCTTAAAATTATGTGTTCCATTCTTTGATAAGAACGCCCTTCTCGGTTACGTAGATATTTCCTTCGCCCGAGATAGTACGAAATATTTATACGTGTCACAATTACACTCCCGTTCCACGTATAAAACATCAGATCAAGAGAGTTCCCATCCTTCTTCCTGTCACATTTCGTAATTCAAGCTGAATTCGTTATTTACACCTCAGTGTTCCCTTTTCGTGCCATTAATTATTAAGCGCTCGCAAACAATAACTCGGTACGGCTACTTTCGAAATGCATGAAACATCGCGTCCGTCCGACTTCATTCATTTTTCAAGAGTACTACGTTGAATCGTTTCAAATATTTCGAATTCCATTTGAAGCATTGGGAGAGCCGAGAGGTCCGAGCCTGTCGTCGTTCGTCAAAATACAAAAATCATCGGACGAGAGTTTCTCGGAGAAAATGTTCTCGCTTCAAATGATTTTCCTTCCAATGTCGGCCAGTGAAAGTTCCTGAACGCGTAATGTGGTGATCCGAGGAGCTCGCCGGTGAAACCATTATACCTGTCAAAGAACCTATAATCTTATCCGACCCTTTCAAGGGTCCATCCACCCCCTTCCCAATCCTTAATCATTTCATGCGTAGTCTATTCAAGTCTTTCTACGGTGGCGCGCCTTTCAAGACGAGATAGGTCTTCGACTCGTTCACGACGGTGGCCTCGGCTGCCTCCGACAAATGGCTTGCGAAGACACAACGGTCGCCGGTAGGAAGCATTTATTTGCCCTTATCGGCCTTTGTCCCGAGTACTGCGCGACGCGGACTTATACAAATGTTCGGGTCGCTGGTACCGAAACGCGATAAACCGGCCCTCCTTCACTGACAATTACTTCCATCGCGGTGGGAGAACTTTGACATCATTTTCTTGCGGAACGACTCAACCAGGCAGCGCAACGTTGATTCGGAAGAGGAGCGTAAGAGTTCGCGGGCGAAGTTAGTGCGAGGATTGTGCACGCTCGTCGTAGAGACTGCGAATCAACATTGCCCGAGACGATTCGCAATTTTCTGTTCGAGCACGTACAGCAGTTACCTCCCCTTAAATGAGAACTGTAGCTAAGAGTTACTCTAAACCTCACTTACTCTATCGGCGAACAACGCAAGACCCATGTTAACTGATTGCCACTATTCATGACAGGCGGCAGTAATAAGATCAAATCTGTGCCAATCATCTTATGGCTGCGCTGAAAGTGGCTCGTTGATGTTTGTTTTATGATCTCAACTCACGGCTATTTGCCTGCTGCCTGCTCTACAATTTAATTCGCTTGCGCTCCCTTTTGATAGTGGCCGTTTCATGCTAACTGGACGAATTGTGGTGAATTTGAACCTATTCCGAGCCTAAGTAGATCGTTTGTTTAAGATATATTTTATTTCCAAAGAAACATCATAGACTGATCGTTCATCTTACATACATTGTTATAGGGATAGATTCGATTGTTTCCATTTGTTTATTGTATTTTTGTTATTGTGTACGATTGACGTTGCATATAGCGTATATTCCAGGAATCGTTTCTGGAAGAACAAGTAATCGTTTCGAACAAGAATAATTCGGTATATGTTTTTTAATAAAATAATATATTTTAGCAGAATATACTGAGAACTTCGGCGCAGATCTAATATTTGGAGACCTCTTTTCCTGGGAAATCCTGTACAATGAAGGACAATTCGAAACACGCAGAAGTCGTATGAATCGTTACAATAGCGTATTAGCGTTTTCCACGAACTCAGTTCGCAGTGAGAACTGTGAACACGAGAGTTTGATTTTTATTTCAGATTTCACAGATTTTTAAACGATTCCCTGACGATATCCCGCCAAATTAATGTACATGAATTCCCTTTACACCGGATTCTGTTATTTAATTAAAGCATGCGTCGGAGTCTGACCAAATAAAGTTTACTGAAACGTAAACGGAACGATGTACAAATACCTCTCATCGTTAAACAGTGAAAAAATAACGGAAATATTCGTGTAGTCTGAAAAATGAATCGTTGTTCAAACCCCATGCCGCTGATTAAAAGTAACAGCTTATTCACGGCATGGAGTAGAAAGCAGCTCTGATATTTTTCAACAATAATGCAAAAAACTGTTGGACACGAGTTGGAAACACGTACCTGAGTTAATTAGTTCGTACGCATGCAACTAAAGTGGAGTTGGTTGCTGACACTTTAATATTGGAAAACTTTTACATGAATTTACATTTCGAAAATCTCATTAAGAGCGTCAAAAAATGGGGACGCGAATCAATTTCGCGATAGATTCACAGGAATATAAAGAATTCGTTAACAAAAATATAGAATCAGCTACTGCGATACCTGATCGTCATCTTAAAGTTGATAACTACGTATCGATATATTCGTTTTAAACATTTCCTTATCGATAGAATGATGTTTACGAATCTAATCGCAAATCGCAAGAAACGTGTATCGTTACGCTTACGAGGGTAAAAAGAAATAGCGGAAGGTCAAGAGAATTGCTCGCGAATCAATCTAATAAAATTTCACTCGGCGCTGCCCTAATCGTTCTCACTTCGTATTAATACGTTCCTCGGCAACATCGGATACAAAGGATTGATTCGGGATTGCTGAATGCACTATTAATCAGTAGGTTCCAGCGCAATAGTTGAAGGGAAGATAACTAGTTCGCTAATTGGCATGCGAGTCGATAGCTTGCGGGCCGGGGTCAGAGCATGCGTTTCAAAGTGGCGCCCGTGATTGTAAGGCGTCGAGGTAATCTTCGTCTAACAACCCATTCACCGGGTCACTTCGTCGGCACACCGGTCTTCTCCAGTACCATCGAATCGGGGTTCACGGCAATAGCAATTACCGATCACTCGATTGCTGTTTGCTTTGCCAACATCACGATAGCCTTATTTACCTTCGGAACCGCCGGCGACTTTTTTCCAGGGCCGAGAATTCTGACCGGCTAACCTTCTTTCTTTCGCTAACGGCGGGATTAAAATTCTCTGGGGCAACGATATTAGAATTAAACGGAGCCGAAGCCGAGGTTCGCCGCTGATAAGGGGCCGAACGGTCGTGACTTCCGAGCCTCGGAAACCTCTAAGGACCACGATTGTCGTTTAATTATCGTTATGACCCGAAAATGGTACGAGCATACGAAAATTATGTTCACACTTCTTTACAATGAACATTTGAATTTTCTTTCTGCTCTCATACTCTTTCCTTTTGTTTTCAAATGATGCATTGTTACATTAAGTGGTACTTTGTTCGCCTAATAATATCTGAGAATTTTTCTTGTCTGAAAAGATACTGTCTTTATGGTAAACATTTCCATCAGTTGTTGATAGGAACCACGGTGTGTTTGTTGATATAGAATTCGTTTTGTAGTGTTATATAATATGTACGGTAGGTCGTCAGTAGATGTGGATGAAATTTATGGCAGCTCCTGAGGTATATTTATACTCCATAACGAACAAACGCTGGCGGAGTAAATATCTTAGAAGTTGTTTCAGGTCAAAGGACTGGAGAAATGCCGGAATTGGGTCGCACGATTCCACGACTGGGTTTGACGAAACCGGGACAGAGGATCTTACGTCTGTTGATGTTGGATTGAACGTCTCTGAGACCGCGGTTGTCACGAACAAACGATTCTTAGTCCCTAGTATCGCATAGGTCAACTCCAGAATTTACGTCACCGACATTAAAAATCAATACGTTGCTCAATTACAGTATTTTATAATGATTTCTCTAAGCTGTAATTGCAACAAATTTAACCGTTCACTTGAAATCCTTTATATAATAGTAAATTACTTTAATAGTAATTTCAGGAATTCTGCTGACTGCACTTATGATGCTCAGAATCCCGTTGCATTTATGCATTGTCGAATCGACGCATTCGAGCATTGTTACATTGTTATATTGATAACATTGTCGGAATGTTGCAATACTCCACTATTGTACTTGGGTACTATAGTATCGATACATTATTACACAGCTGCATCGAAGTTTTAATGCATTGTTACTGGCGTTGCTGTGCATAGTACTGCATCACTGATTGATTACTCTTTTGTCTTATTTGCTCGCAAGCATAATTGTGAAATAATATATTACTTCCTCATTATCCTTACATAATTCATAGGCGTGCTGACATATTAGCGTTGATTTAACATTCCTTCATCTACTTATATCTTCAATTATTGCTTTTAACATAATTGCTAAGATAACAAGTACCGCCCGATAGAAGTCTTGAATTATTATCACTAAATCTCGAACTTCGGGCAAATATAATGAACCCAAATCCGCAGAACACGATTAAGCAACTTCCCCGAGGAACTTTTACAAACCCCTTCAGTCCTGAATCTTATATAATCCAATCGAAACAGTGTTATTATTTATATCACTCCACCGTCGGAATTCAAATTTATCACATTACATAAACTCACGAAAAGTAGCCGTAGTATCAACTATCGGTGAAACAAATTTCTAATTCCGTATCTTAAGTCCGGAACACACCTTAACCCGAGTTCCTGAATTTCTTCAAGCCAACGAAAGTAACGTACACCCCGGCGTTCGCCAGATTCCGAAGACTTAACGCTCCCGCCCCGTTATCGCCGCGGCAAACTTAGAAAAAAGAATCTAAATTCCTGTTTAAACTCCATTTCGCCGAAGCAGTCTACAAAGGTGTGACTTTGCATAAACAACCGCAATCTGATTATCACGTATACGCCTCTCAGAGGCGCGCAGCATCCGAAGAAGCTTACGGAGTCTGAGAGTTGATATCACGGCCCTCTACTCTTCTTTACGATGTCAGGGAGTGTATTACCAATTTGCGTAACAAGAACCACGAGGAGCCGGAGTCCCAAGCTCGATTATAGATCGGCCTCGACCTAAAACGTATCGCCGTAAGTTTTAGAACTCCTGACGCGGTAACTTAGCTCTTTAGTTCCCGTCTCCTCCCTTCTTCGTTCCCATCCTCGTCATTCCGCGCTTTGTCCTCCTCTCGCTCCCATTTCCTCTTGCTCTGTTCCTTACCAAACTGTCTGGCCCCCTTTCCCCGGCGCACTCCCACTTTTCGACAGCGAAAAATGCACCCGTAAATACCGGAAGGAAGCAGTTAGACCGATCGTTTCGCAAGTATGTTACGGTCTTTAATTCGCCGAGTCACCGAGCTACGCGCTCGTCAGCCCTTGCACTGCTCGCCCGACGACGGTGACCCCATGGGCGACTGCAGTCGTTAAAAACTCGATCCGGCCGCCACTTGGCCCCGAACTTGTCGAACTTTTTAATATCGTCCGCGCACGTGTGTGTAGAACCAGCTCCTCCGCCATAGTAATTAATTCCCGGGGGCCGAGGATTTCGACCGGTGAACTTCGATTAAGCGAAATTGCACTTCCTTACTCACGCTCCGTGATAAGGACGCGAAGTTGTGTCGCTTTTCGGATACTTCTTAATAGCGTTGATTTTATGTTCGTTACATTCGGTTTGAATCGATGCGGACGTTACGATGCCGAGGATGTGATAATGAGTTTATGGGGAAAGGTTAATATAATTGTATAATTTTCTCCTGAGCTGCAAGGTAGTCTTCATGCTGTTTCGCTTTAAATCCATTATTGAACTGCGGTTTTTTATAGTCAGGGGAAGTGGAATCAAATTTTAGAGAACTTTTCTCTTGTATATTAGTAGCTTTAACGGATTAATGAGAAGAAGATAGGGATTTTATTGAAATTTTTATTTGAACCTGTTATGAAGATTCTTGTTAAAGGTAGTTTAATAATATAATACGGTTCGAATCGTAATTGTTGAAATTTTCAGCTCCTGAAAGCTGAAACAGATTTATATCCGGCAATGCACGGAACAAAAGTGGGAGATTTCCATAGTCATGTTTGTGTATGCTGTTGGCTTTCTTTTAAGTTTCAAAACGCAGAAAAACTTCGTAAGTTTCGTAATTCTTCCACTGAATCATCGTGCAGAGTACAGGAGTGGAGATTTTTCGTACGAACTCCGCGAATACGGAGAACTTCAAACCGCTCCCCAACCCAGGAATAAACAATACTAGCGTGGGAGAACGAGACCGAATGAGGCCTCCATTTAAAAAATTCATCGCAGTAGATTTTCCAGGCGCAACCAGCAAGCGTCTCCCTTACATTTTTCTGTAAAATTCCTCTGAAGCTCGTCCCACATGCATTCTGCCATACTTTTTTACGTATCGTTCACCCTCTAAGCTTATTTACGGAAATAACAACAAACAAGAAACTTCACGTCTGGAAACACGTCATACCACGTATAATTGTGATGAACATCGTCTATACATTTACTTCTCATTCATTGAGTAATTGAATTGAAACATCTCTTCGTAACTTTGAATGATTATTACCTCGTATACATTTATTCTGCTACAACCCTTTACTCTACATTACTGTAATGCTTCTTTCCTTATTATTTTTATGTCACAACATGTACCAAACGTATACGACACAGACGTTATAATCGTTAATTAAATACTCCCCTTATATTAAAAAATAAACGAAATAAGAATCAACCCCCTGTTCTGAATAAGCATTATTTCTTTAACATCGACAAACACATTGCGTGAAATACATTTTCCACGTAATTAAGTCCACCGAAAGCTGATATTGGAGAGGGCGAATCGGCAAACATTTAACAAGTTCGTCACCAGTGGGTTATTCAATATGAAAATATTTTTATGCCGTATGTCGAGCAACGGGAACGCTTGCTAACATCCAACGGAACCTATGTAATGTGTAAACAACGCGCTCGATATGATTCGCCTGTGCGGGGGAGGAGAGAAAGATTTCTCAGTCGACCATCAACCGGGCCGCGGGCTTTGACTGTTGACATCGAGTTTAACTGCAATTCCGTTGCTTAACGCGCGCGAAGACCGTTCGACGCGCGATTCGGCCCGGTTAACGTGTTCGCGTAGCGAGCCCATATCTGGAAACATGAAAGTAAGTACATCGTGCTTTTATTAAGGCCGGTAATTACCTTCTGTAATAACCGTAAGTATACTGCAGTGCATAAGTACTTGGACACATTCGGGTTGCTACATATGGGCGAAAATAAAATAATTCTTTAAGCAAAACACTCTAATGTAGTTTTTATGGCGATATTAACCCTAGAATTCTCGAGTTTTCAGCTGTTACGTGCATTCTTAATTTCATTATCTTTTTCTTCGTAGTACTTCTCACATACCACTAAGAGCGCTTTTAAATACTAATCTTTGAATACTGAATGTTGAACATCAAACGACTGTAAAAGAATTTTTAAGAGTTATTCGTGGAACAGGAATTGTTTTAATTCAATGTTCTTTTCTCAATCTTCTTTTTTTACAATGACGTGTCATAGTGGTGAAGATTTCAAACAGAATTTAATGAAAGTAAATATTGCTGAATTCTTTTGAGTTTGAGTTAAATATGATTCTTCTGTTATTAATTACTACACTTCAGAGAAAATGTAAGCGTGGAATATACCCGGAATTTTTCTGTTCTTGTCAATAAATTTTTAATGAGAAAGTAATTGTATCGATCGCAGTTGAGAAAGAAAGGGTTTCTTATCGTGTGGGGTAATTGTATGTAATAATACTGTGTTATAATGGATACATAAATATTGTAATAAAATCATATCAGGTCTCCACAAACCTCTAATACGGGGAACCAGGTGTAGCGTTGTTTTCGCACTGCACCGTTCCATCACTCACCGATTATACCTTCTTCCTATAAACATTCGGAATAGAGCGGATCTAGCGAGCTGTTTTTTTCAAACGGTTTACGTTTCACTTACGATTGCACTGTTATATTTTACGAGACGATAAAAAACTCGGAATGCCGACACGAATCGAAACACGCGATGCTACCGAGCCGAATGCGGTGTTGACGAGGATCTCCGGTTTTATTGGCGATCTCGCTGTTGCAGGAGATCTGTTTGATAAAGGGAAAAACGTGAGACGGGGTGTTTGCTAATTTTAATTGGGTAATTCTCGGGTTTCCCGGATGAAGTGGGTGATATCCGCAAATGGTTCATACTGACAATGAGTACACATGGTAATTGTGTAACATATTCTTGTTGATTTTTATGACGTGAGAAAGATTGTGTCTTAAAGACTTTTCAATACGCGTTCCTATGAATCGGTGGCTGAAAATAACCTCCGACGTTTAAATGTTGTTTATACAGTTCAATGTGATTGTCCACTGTAATTGGAAGAATCAGGGCTTAATAATAAAAGTTACCATTGCCAGGTTAATTTGAAACGTGAAATATCTTGTTCAAGGAATATTACTCATTCCAACAATGGAATTAGTTGAAGGCGGAATAATGTCAAATGAGACAGACACACGAATTTAAACTTGGAAATGTTACGTTGGAACTCGTTACAGAACTTCATAGAACTTTGTCCAAACTTTTGATAAAGATCATTGCCTACAAGAAAATTATTAAGCAAAGAGGGAGCAGTCAGAAACGTATGTTCAGGAATTAATTTGGAAATCGCATAGTTTCATAACGATCCGATAATATTATTACATTTTATTATCTCACCCCGAGCAAGGATATTCCGTTAAAAATGTAAAATAATTTCAAGCTTCGTTTCTAATTGCAGAAACTCAATTTCACGTGCAGCGGGCTAATATATTTATTTTTCTTTCGGATTCCGAGCGTACCGGTGAAACATTGTAATCAATTCGATTCGAACATTTCGGATGCAGCGGGCGAATTTTTACGCGTAGTTGAAAGTGGATTACATTCGCCGGGGATGGCGCAGGATCAGCGCGATGATTCCAATCAATGATTAATTCTATCGCATTAACCGTGCGTTTTTCGCGCCGCTTTTTGGTGATACATTGCATTTTAAAAACGGAGGCGTAATGTTTGTCGCGTCGAGGGTGCTCCTTCATAATATGGCGTTTTCAAGTGGATTTCCGGTGCAGACATTATTGATTATTTCATCAATTATTTACACACTAATCACTCGATGTTGTCGGGCTCGCTGGAAACAGATAGCCCACTCGAACATTTTCGAAAGACAAGCCTTGGAAGCCCTTTCGGACCGTTTGTGCCCGAAAAAAAAGGATTAATAAAATATATTTTTCCATTCCAATTTTATCGCTGTTGTTGTCGATCAAACAGCATTCTTTATGTATATTATCTTCCACGTAAAAATCAATTATAAATAAATTCAGTGAATTTTTCAAAGTATCGTAATTCTCTTACTTGTTTTACAATGACGAGCCTACGTCTCAATTTCCAGAATTTTAATTATCTCGTTGCAACTGGAAATTGGAATTGAAATGAATTTCAAATTACAAATTTAAGGTAGTGTTTCAATGATTTTACTAAAATAATTGGTCGACGCTAAAGGATTCCATAATGAATTCTACATTTCACCACGCGATCATTAGTTCAAAAACGAGTGTCACATCGTATCGAACGAACTGCTAACAATTCTTCGCATTATGAACCGCGGAACACTCTCGTGAGGGCGAGCAACAAATATCGTGGTAGATTAACGCGAAGGCGTACACGGCATCAGGTTTTTAATTATGCATAATTGACGGTAATTGCCGTCGATTCGGATCTGATCAAGATCATTCGACTTGTACGACTCCGCTCGCGCTGGGCCAATCCCCTTAGCAGATTATTTAAACGATTTTTAAATTGCGCAGCCTCGGATCCCGCCCCGCCGTTCGCGCGCTTACGTGCGACAGTAAATCAACCTCATCGCGGTATCTCGAAGTACTATTTTCCGCGGGGCTTAATAACGTTCGCGCGCCGTAAACATTTTGATACACGGCGGCGAATTACGCGAGTGCATCGCGCGTAATAAAACGCATGCACGCGAGCCAGCGCTCCATCCATCTGCACATGGAACATCTCTCGTGCAATCTTATCCCCATAGAAGACGAAAAAATCTGAGAAATTCTAGAATGAAAAACAGGCCACGAACAATTCCAAGGATATTCATCCATATACAAAATATCCTTTGCACCATCTCACCCTTACGGAGAACGAGAAAAACAATTCTAAAATATTCGCGAGAATATCCATCCACACACGAAATATCCCTCGTACGATCTCACCGTCACGAAAGACGAACAAAGATCTCAGAAATCATTCCGTAACAAAGAACAAGAGATCGAACGATTCCAAGGATATCCAGATATGAAATATTTTTCGCACACTCTCACCCTCATGGAGAACGAGAAAAACAATTCTAGAATAATCGCAAGAATATCCATCCACACACGAAATATCCCTTGTACAATCTCACCCCCAGGAAAGACGAGCAAAAATCTCAGAAATCATTCCGTAACGAAAAACAGGAGCTCGAACGATCGCGAAAAGGAAAATTGCCCGCAATTACTGGCAGTGCGGACGTCCTCCTTCGCGCCGGTCCCTGTGTCCTCGTTTTCGAGATAAAAGGTGCGCGAGAGTAGCATGAGCGGAGGGTGGCGCACCGGGCCAGGAAACATTCAAATCGGCCGATGATCCATCAGACCGAAACGACTGGGGATTCACCCGGTCACGAGCGAACGGGGCTCCGAAAAAAAAAGAAATGCTAAAGTCAGCGCCCGAAGGTGACCGTAATAAATTTTCTCGGGGTTGGCACAGCATCCCTCTGTCTACCTCTGTCTCTGTCCCTCCCGAGCATAATTCCCCGCCGCCGCAATTTTCTGCGGAACGCTTCTCCGCTGGCTCAATGGGAGAACAGGAAGGGAAGGTAGGAGCAGAGCTGCAGCCCCCGTTCATCCCGCTTCACCGATCCGCCCGTTTCAACGGTGGCGCCAGGAGCAGCAGCAGCAGCAGGAAGAGGTGGAACAAGCCCGGTACCCAGAGTGCGGGACGAGTGAAGTGGAATTAGAGCAATCCTCTCTAATGGTAATTAATGTGCGGCGTAGTCAATGTAACTCACGTCGAAAGAAGAGGGGGCGGTCACTCGGTACAACGCGCGATCGAGTCAGAAGCGGTCGGGAGGTTCTGCTAGCTCGGTTGCTGCGTGGCAGGGTTGTGTTTGGTGCTCGTCCTTTGGCGGTTGCAAGGACAGCGTGGAAATACTGAGAAGGGAACGGAAGTGAAAAGGGAAGAAAGTCAAGAGAATTTTGTCTTGCATCTGCTGATACAGTTGTTCAGTGAAAATAGCTCGAATAATGTTTTAGATGTATTCGACGAAAGTTTAATGTATTTGTAACATTGATTAATGTTCGTAGCAGTTCAGATAAAGGGTTCAAGCATTTTGTATATTATAACCTTGGAGTGTCTTTGAACTTTTTATTGTAGCTATTGTGAAATATACTTTTTACTTTTTATATGAGATGTAGATTGTCCTTTGATTTCCATTACAACATAAAAATTTGAAATTGTAACGTTAACGAATAATTCACGGTACGAATTTTATCCGATTTATAGGCGTGGAAGAAGCGTGTAGAAACACTCTAAGCCAAATCCTCTTTTCCGTTACACTTCATTTTTCGATCTCTCGGCAGGGACATCCATAAAACGTGTAACGAATTGGCGTAACGCTGCAGCAAGGTTGCCCACCATGCAAGCGTTTTTACGCGTTCCCGGGCAAGCAAGAAAGAAATTGGCCGTTTCAAGAACAAGCTACCTTGAGGTAGAAAGTTTACGCAAACATCGTCCTTTTTCTTTTAATAGGAATTCTTTTATAGGGATTCTTGTAATATTAGAGTCTCTTCTACGTGAAATTCCTTTAAAATAAGTGTTTATGAGAAGAATTTCTTCAAGTCTCGCTTTCCCTCCAGACTGGAGATCTTACGTTGAAAGGTTTTATTAAAAATTCAGTTCTACGTAAGGTCTCCTTTTTTAAACAAAAACTTCATTCCCCAACAGTCTGAAACTTTGATCGTTAAGTAATTCGTTCATTGACCGTGTCGAAGCTAACTTTATTGACATTCAACAATGATACATTAACACGTTTGGTGGAATTTCAAAGAGTTTGAAAGAAACACTTCTAACTTCACTCCATTATTATTAATAAAAGAAGTCATTAATATTTCACACGATAGACCTAAGTATTTAATGATAATACCTTAACTGTGACTAACCATGAACCAATAAATCCGT
Source organism: Nomia melanderi (assembly GCF_051020985.1). NCBI lineage: Eukaryota > Metazoa > Arthropoda > Insecta > Hymenoptera > Halictidae > Nomia > Nomia melanderi. Next base: position 10,666,754 of record NC_135003.1, read on the forward strand.
GTCAGATGTAACTGAAAACCTCTCAGCACCAATACATTACGCAATTACTTCCAAACGTACAACCGCGTTACGTAAACCCTTTCGCAAGCACAAAAGGACCAAATCTCCGTCACCTTGGAGCCTTTTACAGCGGCGCAATAATTTCCCTGCTTATATCCAGTAAATTCTAGGAAGCCGAGGAGTTATGTCGACCAGTTTCTTACCTCCGCAGGCAATAGATCCCAACGAACGTACATCGGCCAATAAACGGAAAATCATCCGGCGATAACGACTGTTGTACGGGCAGCGATCATAAAAATAGTGGGCGCCAACGGCTGGAGAGAAACGAGGTGTCGTGACATCGGAAAAGTGGTCGCTATGTGACCTCCGACCCCTGCGGTACGTGCAGGCCGAGCTACTGCCCTCGCCGCTTCTGCGAACCGCCACTGAAACATGCAGAATAGCTGGAACGAACGGAGAACGCGCTGGAGTTATATAGGTGCAAAGTGCACCAAAAGAGCGGGAAGACCAGGTCACGGCGCGGAGGGCCGGATTCAATCAGCTTTCATTGTTTAAAAGTGCTGGCCGCGATACCACGACGCTACCAGATAGCTGACCGAATCAGGACAATCGTATTTCTTGCTGCTAGGGGCAGCTACCAGTGCACTGGCAATATCTCTGGTAGGCTGACAGAAGACTGAGATAATATCTTTCTTTCAAATTGGTCGCTACAGAACCTTCAAACCATTTGCAATTATTAATCGCTTGATTATATTTACATGTACAGGAAGTACAACGATTGTCAAACCAGAACAGATCGTCACGAACGTTCGCAAACGATAGCAAACGTTTCAATCAATTGATGCCTGCATTTCGAAACGAGCATTCACTTTTAATATTGATTTACCGATCAATAATAACAAGTGAGTACGCGTGTATACTCATCAAACCTAAATTTATGATCCCGGGACGATGCATGACACAAATTAGACACTCTACCGGTGTTAGGCGCGCTGCCGTTTTTCGAAGACACCCAGTACACGCAGACGTCTGACTAATAGTCGTGGATCCGCCGTAAATGCCTTCGTTTCAATCTAGTTCACTTTATCTCCTTCGCAGGTAACGCCGAGTTCCCCCGGTAAGCTTGTATCTTTTATCCGATCATTTGTACTAATATGCGTATCCACGGTTCGACGATCAGTATTCGCGACGTGTACATCAATTACGTCGCGCGGTCGGCGCCGGCGTCGCCGGGCAACTTTGACAGAGGGTTCCCAGTTAATAACGCCGTGGAGGGGTTAGCTGCTAATGGTTTTCTATTACACGCGGCAGAATAATTATCTTATTACAAGTGATCGCCGGCTACCTGTTGCCAGCTGGCCGTTGTTTAAAGTTACGGACAACTCCCGGGGTCAGGCCGTACATGCGAAATAATTAACGAACGAGATGGCTCGTCGCAAAAACAACGCGCGACGGTTCGTTTGTGCACACCCGCGAGACTCGGCTTGTAATTAAAAGTAATATCGGCCATGGGCGACGCGACGTGACACGGGGGAAAGTTTGTCGACGGAATCGATACCGTTCGCCGCTCAAACACGTTTAACGCCGCGCGATAACCGCCGCTGGACGAAGACACGCGAGAATCGACGAAAGGCGATTCGGAGACGATGGAAAAAAATGCGAAGAAAAGGAGACACGGAAGACTGTGAAATTTACATAACAAATGTCGCATCTCTTTAATAAAAGCGTAGTCTTCATTACAATTTCAAATATCTTTTTCGCAGTCCCCTTAATGCAAGAAATTTACATTCCCTGTTAATATAAAATGACATCTTTATTCCACACCCGCCGGTGAGTGTATCCGAGGGATGTATTTCTTAGCGCTTTTTACGGGATCGAAGTTTTTAAGGGGATGAGTTAGAGAGCGGAGGATATAATAGTTCCAAGAACTTGCAAGTAGCGCACGATCGTTCGGAGTTCGGTTAAGCCGAGTGTTTAATAAAATTTAATCGAGTTCTCGTTTCACGTGGGACCGCTGTACATTGCAGATAAATTATTCCTTGTTCCCAGCTTCTTGGAATTATGCTCTTGGCATTTTATGTTTCCGCGGGCATCTACGAGCTCAAACAGTATGCCATTTATAGAAAAAATTAAAACCGAAAAAAGGCCAGCGTCATCCTTCTTTGCGAAGGTCGCAACGAAAGGATCGCGTAACGACCTCGTAAGCGTCTAATCCGACAAACGATAAAGTCGGGCCTCAAACCCGACGGCCGTTCCAGAAAAGATCAAGACTTTTAATAAGCAAAGCTCCCGCTCACCGTGTAAAATTACATAATGGCGAGCCGGCACGGCAAAGGGCTCGCGAGCTCCTCCGGCCGACCTAACGTCTTGCAACTTTTAAAAGGGAACGGATTTAATGAAGCTCGCGAAAGAAGTAGCCTCCGGATAACCATAAGATTTTACTATCTCCTGCACTCCAGAAACAACCGTTCCCCGCTGCGGAACAATCCTGAAGAACAAACGAGCCGAGAACGCAGGCCACCTAACCACAAGGCAGATTTCCTTCTGCCGCGATTGAAACGATCACGCGACGAAAACGGCGACACTCGTTTAATCGATCCTCTTAATCGCTCATTCACCGATATAGTTTCTCTTTTCCTCTTCGCCTGAATCGCACGGTGTTTCCGGACGATCGACGGCAGCGGCTGGCCGCTTTGCGAACGCGCGGAACGACGAGGAGGGTCGAGAGCCACCATAAATGTCTTCGGCCGGTTGATTGAAATTTATGTTTTAATTCATAGCCGAATGGCCGGCCGCGAGGGAAACACGGCACGTATAGCCAGCTTGAATGGGGGAATACAGCATCGGCCCGGCGAAAAGAGTTCGAGCTGTGGGGTCATTTCGTTTCTCTCTGTTTGCTGTTAATTTACAGTGACGCGCCGCGGCTGAGCGCGTCCTACGCTAATAAATTTCTAGTTGCAACGGCCCCACCTCGCGCGGAGGTCCAGCGTTCTCCGTTTTTCCGACGGAATACTTTTATTTCTACCGTTTCTTGCTCCACTCCGTCGATACAACCTTCTATCCGTGTATCTCTGTTTCTCCGAACGTCTTCGTCGCGCCGTTGCTACAGAAGCGGCTCCTACCGTCTTCGCCACGGCAATCGCTTGGTCCCTGATCGTTTCGTGGCGTGTACGGCTTCGGGGTTGCGTTGTTATTTCGAACATCCCCTTGAGATAGAGCCGTGCGGGGAATCGAGAACGATTCTGTAAGTTAATGGGAAGTTTCGTAATGAGATGAGACGTGGGTCTCGGTGTTCATGTTTGGACGGGGTCGGTTGGTAAACGCCGCTGTGATGTTGGAGATACAATTTTCGTTGATTTTCTTGCCGGGATTTGTGATGAATTAGGCTGAGGATTTCTCGAGTTGATTGCTTCCTTGGTAGTCGAGTGTGTAGCTCGAGAGGCGTGATTAAAAGTACTTTGCATTTTGTTGTTCATTATTGTCTTTGGGATATGTTAGAAATCCTAACTCAATAAAAAATTTTTCTTTAGAAATTTCAGTCTATTACTAAATTTCCTATTAAGTTTATTTCGTATACATTGATTTATTACGAAGTTTGACAGTTAAGTTTTTATTGAGCAAAACTGTTACAAAATTCGTTGAAAAATAATATTCTTGTCTTTGGTAAAATTTGATTTGGAGTGAGCATAGTGAAATTATTATCGATTTGAACTCTTAAGGGTGCAATTCTCAAGTGGAGATATAGCGTAAGACCGTACCCAGAAGCTATCTCTGTATCTAAAGCGAACTCAGTGTTTAGTTTACGTAACGACGATCGCATTCTCTAAAACTCAAAGGGCCGGTCCCTCCTGCCGTTACAATCTCCACCCTCACGATCGTATTTCCCTGCTTGATCTTTTCCGTGACTACATTTCATAACAGCATTTTCGTTCCCCGCTTCGAACGCAGGGGCTTGAGGGGACTTTAACTTGTCCACGTCTGAAGTAAAAGAATCGCTTAACGATTGTTCACTGACGTAACAAGCAAGAGTCTCTTACACAGTATCGACGCAGTCGTACTATAAATCTCATCGATCGTATTAATTAAGCGGTTGTTGTTTCCTAGAAACGTTTTGTTAAACGAGTATTACAATATTTTCTTTAATAAAACGTACACGTGTTATTAAATATATTTAATCCTCATATACTTGACTTTCATTTACTTTTAATGCATTTATAGTTTCTCCATTTATATAATATCAGTCGAAATGTGTATCATTATGATTGCGGAAATTAAAAAAATAAAAACGTTCTTTCGGTCTCTTTTGATCTAACCACATTTTATTAAGGTTACATTTGAAAATAGTATAAAAAGATTATTGTTAGACTATGTTCTTCTATGTTTTCAAGAATATTTCAAATTTGCAGGTAAATTGTGGTTTTTAGCAGGATTTAAGCGAAAGATCGGCTTTAGTTATTTTATCTCCAAGACGGAGATCGATAAAACGAACAGCGGGAGGGAAAAAACTGAGGTGAAACTGTTCGAGGCGGTTTGTAAACGGAAAAATATTTAAAGGTACGGAAAATGTGCAACACAAAGTGTCGGGTCTCGACGTTGAGTACTCGACGGAGTACCTTCGACGGTACAAGAAAAATTTCTCCGTGTCGTGGAAGGAGAGGCAGGCTTCGAATTTATGCAAATATAAACAACGCCCCTCCAGTTACTACGACGAAGTGCGTGAAATCGTGGAACGCAAATCAAGCAACGGATACGGTCGATTGAATACGTAAAATCGGAGGATTCGATAAACAACGAGCCCGTGCCTGCTCGGTTTGCGAACGGAGGAGGGAAAGCAACGGAAAAAAGTTCGACAACGGGAGAAACTTTAGCGACGACAATTTATATTATTGTTTAGAAAACCTTCGGAAATCTCGGTTTGTATTTCGCTTCAGAAATTGGGAAAACAAATTGCGTCGACCGTTTAGTCTATTTAACGGGCGGATAGTTTCTATTTTCGATGGTAAGCGTTTGCGGGGAAACTTGCGGATATTTTCGAATTTAAAAGAAAACCACTGTGAATTCTGTCTCGGACACGTGAAAACCTTTACTGTTAACCATGCGATATTGTTTCCGATAAATTTGAATTCTTTCAATTTTATCGAATACGCTGAATGTTTAAATTCGATACACAAGGGAAAATGAATAATGAAATTCGATATTTTATTGAAAATATACACTTTTACGGAGAACACCAGATATTTTGGATAGCTTACTTTTTTACAGGAACAAATTGATTGAAAGAAGATGTAGTGAGTCTCTCGGGGAACCTGGCATCGTTTCCCAACTACTAGTTTATGCCAAGTCACTACTGGAAACAGACAACACCGCTGCGCAGTCAATGTTTGCTCTTACGAGCGCGGGTGGAAACAGCGATTAATGGGCAGACACGTTAGCCAAGTTGCATTGTATAGCGCACGTATTTCGTGAATTTTTCGCTTATCGATTTTCACGGGAATGACACTTCCGTTTGATTCAATTTGTTATACGCATTTACGGGAATATTAACTTAGAACAAATAAAATTATAGAAAATTATTTTTCCTACGAAATGTTATAAAATGCACGACACTTCAATTGTCTTGTACAGATTCCTATATATTCGGAACATAAAATTAGTTACTGCGATGGTTATTAAATAACCGATAAATAAAAACGGTTAGCACAATAATCTTTGAACTTCCGAGTAACAATATTTGTTTGATTTAAGAGGTATATTAAAAATTAATTGTTTAAACATTCTATGATATATTTATAAACATCTCGAGCGAAGATAATAAATTCAAACCTGTCGAATGACTGTATTCTGAAAGAAGAATAAGTTATGGTAAAAAGGGGCAGAGGGAAAGAGTAGCGCACAGTTGACTGTAAATCCACATCGACGCATGCAAACCTCCATGAAAAATGGTGTCCCGAACAAATTATTCCAACGGCCGGTATTTCCCGGTGGCAGTGATTTATCGTAAACGAGCAATCAATACATTTCACAAATTTTTTGGTCGCATGACCGAGCGTTACCATTCTCTCTTTTTTTTTGGTGTCGCTATTTTATTTCTTCCTCGCGTCGAAAATAAAAGGTTACGAGTGGACCAGCGGGTTATCGCCTCCGTGGAACCGCGATATTCGATTGTTGTGCAGGAGAAATTCAAGATGAAAGCCCGATGGAAAATGCTGAAACGTCTAGTCGTGAAATCGCCCGGATTAAACGTGGCACTGACTCGACGCGTCAATCCAGAAAATATTCAGATCGTATATAGAATCTACCGATTAAATTCTTCTTAAATAATAGAGTAGCGATATCATTTCATTATGGAGGCACAAGGAATTTTATGAAAACATTATACATTCCAGAATAACATTAAAGCTTTCCCTGTGAAACTTCAATCGATCGAATCATTTATTAACCAAATAATACCACCGACAATAGAGCGATTCATTCTAAAATATGATCGTATAATGAAGGGATTGCAAAACGAACGATTTGTCGTCAAATTTTATATCGTGCACGTTCTATAAACGCATTTGGTATGCAGATTACCGATGACGCAGTACGAAGAATATTTTGTTAATGATTTCAGCTTACCATTTTAATGAGAAAATGGCGGACCTACGGATCATTTGTTGAGCTGCCAATGGGAACAGCCGCAAACAGCAATAGATGAATCGTTTGCATTAGCTGAATCGAAAATCGCTCATTACCTATGACGTTATTATTTAAGTGGCTATCGGTGAACGCTATTTATCTTTTAACTTTCGAGCGCTTTTTAACTTTCCGGGTGAGCAGTTTCCTGGAGCGGCCGGGAAAAACGCGGAGGAGTGCACGTGAATCTTACAAATGCGCGACGCATGTAAGTTTCGAAGATGGACGGCGGCCCGTCGGTTTTGCGCGAAACTTGAACTTTCAAATATCTCATTAATTCCCAACTGTCTGCCAGTGGCAGTCATAAGTTTCGCTGCTCGTGGCTGTTCCCAAAAGTTCAGAAGTATCGCGCGCCGAACGCGAAATAAAGAAACGCCCCCGGAACTTCCGCGGACTTCGAAACGAACGTGGAATAGGCAGGTTCGACTTAACGCGACGGAACTAATGAATCGGTTCGTTAAACGGAGCACACGCCCGTAGAAGATCGTCAGGTTTCTCTGATTACAACACCCTATTTTGCTGAATATTTTTAATAACTTCCATTATACTATTATTCTTTTCATGTTTACGAGTGAAATATATATATGCATATCGTCCAGTTCTCGGGTATCACAAATGTAATTACACAGTCCGTAAAAGAGGGAAAGTTTCTGTAAATATGAAGACGGCATCGAAACGACAAAAACGCCTGGAAAAAATACTTTCTGAAAACAAATGAAGTTAAACAAAGTTTTAATGTAACTGAGTATGTACAAAACTAAGTGCACTTACATACCTCTATAAACCTCCGGTTACTACACTTATCTTTACAGAGTCGACGATCTTGCAACGCTTCGACGCATCTACTCACTGTATACCATTTTTGTTATAAAACTTCACGAAGTAAACAGTGCGAACACCCGCCGTGAAACTCCAGTAACGCTAACCGTACCGCAAACCGATCAAATAACCGGTTTTAAAATTCGATTTAAAAAGCCGTGTTTCGTATCGTTCATTTCACTTTACATCAATTTTTATATTGTCAGATTAATCAGCGTCCCAATTTTCAACAAAAATACTGTGATTCTTCAATTTTGCTCACTAGTGTAGTAAAATTGCAGAAAATCAATAAATTAAACAATCTTATATTATTTATGATACATTATTATGTATGATATATTATTGTATATCACATCATATAATATATGATATATAAATATATGAAATTATATATAATTTATATTAACAAATTTATTATTATATGGCATATAGTTGCGTATTGTAATAATTACATTACATTCTCGTATTTTATTATAAAAGGCCGATATAAATCTGTTTTAATTTTGCCCGCTGAGATCTCGCGAACACCCCACTGTGCGTCAACTTTCAAACAACAAACTTAGGATCCGTTATCAGGAACAATTTCACGACCGACGCCTCCCGAGTTACATTAACCGTGATCGACTCTAATCCCATACGGAAATTACGAATACCCGCGCGCTGCGAACGGGCCGTCTATTTGTTCCCGATAACGAATGGCCAATTTGCCTCGACTCGCGCAGCTTATTGTGCGCGCGTCCATAATACCCGCTGTTTCTGGAAAACGTCGAGGACCCGAAACTTAACTGGGCCATGGATCCCGTACAAATCCATCCTCCCCTTTCCTCTAACGGAACCCACCTCCGCGTTGTCGCGATATCGCGCCCGCCGCCCTGCTCAACCACCGAACCAGCCTCACCCCCTTAACGTCCCCCTCCGACCCGTTCGCGACTCCCGCGTTTCGGTCCTCCTATCATCCCGGTTTCTCCGACCTACTTTCCGTCTTCACGGACGGAACTTCGTTTGTTTGTGTTGGAAGTTCGATCGTTTAATTACTCCATAAATTAACATTGAATTATACAGAATCGGAGATTTTTTCCCCTAGCGCGGATATTCTCCTCTTCCGCGACGGAAAATTCGTGGCGTGTTTTTGCCCTGATAATTCGCGCCCGGCGAGCGACCGCTCGACGTTTTCGGCCGGAGCATCGTTCCGCGCGATGACTCCCGCGGAATTGATGACTCTCGGCCTAGCCACCCCCTATGCTCGACCGGTTAATGCTTTCCTGTTTGCCGCGCAGTGACGCGGGACCGCCTATGGTCAGACAACGCGGCCGCGATCTCCCGGCCTCTCTGCCGGCTATCGATTAAATACCGCGTCGTTTTGTATCGATTTAATATTTCTGCGCCGCGGTCGTGTGTCGGGGCTCAGATAGCGTACGAGTCACATTCAGATGCGCACAATAGGTAATAGGTTTTCCGTGGCAGCGCACGTCCTGCCCTTTCTGAAACACCTACCGGCTGAATCACGCGATCGAGTCGCTGCTGTCCTATTGAAGGCGGGATAAAGTCAGTGGGAGTGTATCGTGAATGGTAACGGGGATCATTTTTAGTTTCTCGTTGGGTAACAGTACCATTTGCTTCGACAGAGATGAAGTGGTTTTTGGTCAATGGAAAAAATGATTTCCCTCGATTTCGACGAATCAAGCGTTGCGACGAAAACTAGTAAAGTTTGTTCTTAAGTAATCAACAGTCTGGGAGAAAGTAGATTGTGTTTTTCAGAGTTGCATACATGAAAACGCGCTAATAACGGAATTGGGTGTTACGTTATTCATTCACTGCTGGCCGCTAAAGGAAAAGGAAATTACCAGTCAAATGCATTACGCTATTTCAACCGATACGATTATAATAATAATTGCCATGTATGTCGCAATAAACAACGAAATTTAATGCGAATTATAATACGTATCGAATAACACGGTTGCCGCGATAAAGCCGTGGTATTACAATTCAGAAATTCCACCCCTCGGAAGCGATTAATTGTGTATTGAGTTACATGCTCCTAGACTCTCCGAGCTCCGTATTCCTCGGCTCGCGTACCGGTAGAAGAAAACTGGGTCAACAGTGTTTGAAAAGGATAAGCAAGACGCTTACGAGGCCGGGTCGCCGTAAAGCAGAATCTTCCGTCGGACAAAGCGTGCCGGAGTCGCAGAATTAGATGCAAACGATGCGTCGAAGTTGCGGGCGGGGAGGGGACAGGACCTACTGTATCCCAAGAGCGCGCGGGTCTCCTTTGTGGGTCCACACAATGTGCTTCATAAATTGCATAATCTCGCTTTTATCATGCAAAGTGGATCGGCCCGTAATTACGTCAGTACGACGGCGAACACTCGAAGAAGCGTTCGAACTTACCGAGCTGTGAAATAAGCTGGGTTTATAGCGAGCCCGGCCGGTGGAGCGAGCGAGACGGTGACAAAAAACAGCCGCTGCGGATCGTACAGGCGATGAGTATTGCCCATAAAATTTTTCATCGCGACTGTACACCGCATAAATACGATCGTAACTTTTCTAATCTCCGGGATGAAGAGCGTCGACACGTATGGATGCCACCGGAGAAGAAAAATACCCGACTCCGGGCGGGGGTGTCGGAATTTTTTGCTGGAACTCGTTGAATAGCGTCCATTACCCGTCAATTATTTTCGATGAAACGCTCCTCCGCCGCGGATAAAACCTACTTTTACCGTCAACGAATTCCGGAGAAGCATCGCGGAGTCTCGTAGTTACGGCTGAATGCCAGGATACTGTGCAAAAACGTACTCGACTTTCTACGCGTTTCGCGAATCCTGCTTTATCAATCAAATTTATCGTGTTTCTCGGACTAATATCGTCAAGATTACGCGAATGCGAAGTCCATTATCGTCGCGTTCACTGTTCTCTCGTTATTTGCGAATGTTTACAGAGAACTTCGTTGAATTAGAGAACTTCTACAGTGAAACAACATTGAATTCAAAAATTCCTCGCGACTGATCCTCTAACATATTCAAGGCTGAATGCAAAGGTCCGCGGAAGAAATGGTATCGAGGATAAATTTAAACAGCGGTAAACGCGTTAATAAAACATCGATAAAATAGATCCTCATCCGGAGAGAATCGGGATAGGGGATGAGCCGTGGAGATATGGAAGACGGGAACGGGGTCGGACGAAAATCGTTCGGGGCGAATTCAATCTGGAAACAGTTGGGCAAACGCGACGGTGCTCGGACGTCGAGCGAGAAGTTCGTCGGGCAGAATCTCCTGGGTGTATCGCGGAAACGCCAAAATCCGCCGGCGGGCAACGTCGGGTATCGCCATGCGAACCGCTGGAATTGGCGTGGTCCCATCGGACATAAATTTCAATCAACGGCAGAGCAACGACGCTTCTACCGTCGACGGCAGCCGGTTCGAAGGGAATCCGAAATACAATCGCGTCCTCATTGAAGGCGTCGCTCGCATACTTCGACCCCTAGATATTTATTGCTACCTGATCGAAGGTAGGTACGCTGATTGGTTCCAGGCTGGTCCCTCGTTTCTGCGCGTTACACGACGCGCATGGATACGTAAATTCCAGCGGCGACGGCGGCGGCAGCAGCAGCAGCGGCGGCCGCTGGTTTCCGTTGATTGGTCCCGGGGACTCGAAATTTGCATTAAACAAAACCGGCGGTTGGGTATCGTTTGCGTCGTCGTTATCGCTGATCGATCGACGTAATTCGGTGATATCGATCACTGGACTACGAAGTTTCGTGCGAACTTTATCGTCGAGGGCAGAGGACTCGGAAGTGAAATGAAATTTGCTTTCTTCCGCATCGAGGACGCAGATACATTAAAGATATTGCAAGAAAGAAGTGGATTTTATTTGAAGCCCTGTTTTATCCATCTTCCGGTAGTACCTCAGAAGTCACCAATGTATCAAGGTCTTCGGTTTATTGGTTCATCTTGGCTCGCGCAAGGGAAATGGGCTCGTAAATCTGGGTCGAAGGTTTCTCTTTTTAATTTTATTATCCGTCGGTTTGTTATTAGTACAGAATGAAGGACGAGGAAGGAACTCTGCGAGAATTTTATTAAAAGTAACAACGCTGTTGAATCGCTGATAGATTTCTAAAGTTACGCGTTACTCCCACGGTTTCAGTTCCCATCGGTGTCCATCGTTTTTATTTCGGACGGAAATATACTTTTAATCTGCGCTCTTTCGATTTTGACGTTCCGGAGATTCAACGACGAGATTGTACGACCTACTTCGAAACTCCTACGTCAGACTAAATCAATTTCCCATTTTTATGTTTTTAATCAATCTCCGGTGATTCTATCGTAGCCCAGCGCGCCTCTCGCCGCCGTTTCCTACGGCACTTTCGTATCCGATTTCTCCTATGAGTAAAAGCTACAATATCAATTACACTGTAGCAGAGCTCTTCCATAGAATTTGTTCATCTTCCAGCTTTAAGAAATTACATCTCCATTCGATTCCTGAAGATCAACGTCACAGGGAGAAACTAACTTCATTAATTTTGTAAACGTCGAAACGAACCTTCCACGAAACATCGTTTGGAAACAAAATAATCAAATTAAAATAATCTTGAAGGAATCAATTTCTTTTGAACTTAGTACCGTACACTCTCTCAAGTGCCGCTTGTACGAACGCTTTTATCGAAATGCATCAGCAAGATGTTATTTGGAAATCACTATCCGCATTATCCGTTGTCGTCGATATCCCTCCAACAATACCTTTCGAGGTCCCGGAGTCGCATCAGGCCTGACCGATACAAGTTGAAACGGCACCTGTCGCACCCTCGTAAAACGAAAATTGCTTCATTAAGTTTTCCTTGCTGGGTCGCCTCAAGACGGTTTTGTTTGCCGATCGGTGCGCCGCACCGGGGCCATTCAACCGTGCTGCAAACGTTACGAGCAAGTGACATTTCCCCGACAATCGAACGTTTTCTTGTTCGACCGGCGATCCGCCCGGGGAAACGAAGCGCCGCGTCAGAATATTGCCTTCCTCGTTCATTGGCAGGTTTTAATTAACTTCGCGTTCAGAAAAGTAATAATACCCGCGCACTTTACATAAACTCGATAAACGAGAAACACGAGGACGCCGGGCCAGTGGCAGGGATGGAACGAAGGGAGAGGGAGCGAGTGCTGCCGGGAACAGCCGCGCGCGGCGGCTCAGATTGATTCGAGAAACGTTACATTGTGTCCTCGTTATTGCGCGGCTGCCGAGTGCATTCTCTGGTGCATCCGACTGTAACGGACCAACCTGTGATTGCTCGGAATTTTCAAACGGAGATATTACTTTGTTCCCTTCGCCTCGAACAACCGGGTAACAGGGAATGTTTCGTGGCATTTAATAAACGATTAACGAGTTTGCTTTCGTTTAACCCATTCCCCGCTGAAACCCCGGCCGCCCCGTTAATGTACGCCTGTGTATGAACGACCGTCAAACTAAAATAATCGAGCTACGGTGAAACTCTTACGCTACTGGTAGATTGCGATCACTTAGGAAGGTCTTTATTGAAACCTCATTGAATTACAACATTCAAACACGGCGTGGAAGTGTTTAAATACTGTTACACAGATAGATAGAACGTCGTTTAAAGCATGAAGTAAAAATATTTTATAATCAGATCATCCTTCAGAAATGTGAAGGAAGCTTTTGGAACATGGAAATCTTAGTATCTCAGCGTGCGTTCCAACCAGATGCGTAATGTACGAAAAATGGTAACCGTAAGGAGCTTCCGTCGGCAAGTTCCTCGCGGTTAAACGTGCGACGGCGGCGGAAACTTGTTCCCATTCATCGCGCAGTTTACGCGATCGCGCTCGTTTCCGGCAACATCCGGCCGAAACTTCCTCGAACAAGAACGCCCGAAGGACCTTCCGTAATTAGGAAATTCAGCAGGCCAGGGCGCGCATCCAGTTACAAAAGAAGGGAAGAAAACCGCGTGTCTCGTTAAGGTAACGCGCCCGGTACTGGAAGTTTGATTAGTCGGGCAGCCCGTGCAAGCAGAATATTAGCGAACGTGGCTGAGAACTTGTTCATTAATGGATCGGGGAGTTGGATGCCTTGGTAAATCCACGTTGTAATCTGACGACTGGATCGAAGGATTGGCGCGGGGTAAGGGTCACGGGGGTGGATCGTGGGGTGGCAATTGAAACTGCCAGCAACAGCCGAACAGTTCCAAGCCGGCGCGGTTTCGCAGGGTCTGTCTGCAACTAATATACGCGCGTGTAATTAGTTGTGTCGCGCTCGATAGTGCGCTTCGTGGCTGATTTGTTGTTCGCTATACTAATTTTATTGGCTCCCCTCCGCCGCGCCGCGCTATCGGCTCCACGCGTCTGTTTCTGTAACTACGTACCTACGTGAACTAACTGCCTCTGTATTTGTCAACCGTTCCGTACTGGTGATTACGGAAGTCGGGAAACTTCGCGGCAACGGAAATTAGTGACGCGAAATCACGATCGCGTGTCGCGATTTCGAGGAATCGATTCGATGGACTTCTTTAAAAATGTTGAAACGATTTCACAGCGATTATGAAATAGGATGTGAAATTAACATCGTTTTACTTTATTCGAGAAATTCTTTAAGGGAATTACAAAATTCGGAAGTGAGAACACACATTTTTACTACGATAAGGATCCGCGGGATCGGTGAGAAGGAGAGGGAAGAAAATACGAGTCGAAACGTTAGAAAAACATTTACATATTTATATATATATAAAATATAATACAATTTGTTACAGTGTAGATGATAGTGTAGCGTTTAGACGTTAATATCCAGTGTAAATTAAGTATAAATCTAAGAGCAGTATGGAAGGACAGGGCGCCCGGTATGCGTACGAATTGTGTACGCGCGCGCGCTCTCCTCGATCCCCCCTCTGAAACACACTCGCGCGCGCGCGCGCGTGTACACGTCGCTAACTGTAAGTTTTGCCTTTCTTTTTCTTTCGTTTTTCCATTTTCGTTCAACACGGTTACATGGAAATTATAAAGATAAGAGATACTGTTTACCTAGCTACCTGAATTCGAGTGTAGGTGCTTATAAAGAGTCCGGGACGTAATTTTAAATCTAAAAACTATATACAGGATACCTATGTACACGCACACGCTATTCGCTCGTTTCCTTAAACCACTCGCTTTTTCTTTTCGCTTGCGTCGCCGCCCGGTGGCCCGTGTATCGGGGAACGGGCCGCGGTTATCGTTCCCGGCGTTCTCTAATCTCTCTTCTACATACAGTACATACACGTGTCCGATTTCCTGGCCCCACCATGTTTTCGTGAAACGCGCTCGTTCACCTTCCGCCCATTACCTCGCGGTCGTTTCGATCGAATCGTTCGGCATTCGCCGAATCCCGGTAATAATCACGCACGCGTGTCGCCGAATCCGATCGAGCATCGTTGATCGTTCGGCAAGCTCTCGTTCCTTCGCCTATCATCTCCTCTCCCCTTCGTCTCAGGTACTGCTCGTTGCTCGTTCAATCTCCTGAACGAACGCATCACCATGTGTATATTGTACAATGTGCAATTAGATCCGATCCAGAAACGACCGGGTGTGAAATTCGTGATCGAACGTCGCTCCGTTACAATCTGATAACATCGTTCGGATGCAGATTCGATCAACGTCCTCCGCTCGGACACAGTCGAAAGCAAGATGGGCGCCAGGATTAACGGGCCTTTAAGAGACGAACCAGCTAACGTACACACGATGCAAGATCATTTTTAGTATAAATGCGTAATATCGTTCCCTATGTATCTAACATAATTATTCCAGTATAAATGACATTTACTTGTGACACTTTGCTTGATTGTTCTGGTCAATATCACCGGCAGTTCCTATCACCATCCTAAACACTCCTGAAACTCCTCCCTTACAGCCCTCGGTACGGCGGCGACGTCGCGACTGAGAAATCGACGTCGACGTCGCGCAACGCGGAAGAAGTCACGGAACGATTTCGACCGTCGCCATTCTCGCACGGCCGATTATAACGAGCTCCTTCGCCGATGATAAATCATCGCTTATCCCCTTGGCGGATCGTACGGTTACGTACACGCAGCGCAGAAATTCGAGGGAAAGAAAGCGGCAATGGTTCTCGTTCGTTTCTCAAACTGTAACGCTCTTTCTCCTCACAATCCCCTTTCGTATTAATCTCCGGTCGATACTTGGCCGAATGCGAACGTTCCCTTTGGATAGAAATTGTTTGAAAAAACATAATGAACTTGCCTATGTACAGTTTCTGTAAAATCTAGTTTTGTAAAATGTGGCTTTACATAATATTTAATGCGACATTATTTCGTTCTTCCGATATTAACGGCGTTCCTACGGAAGACAAAGTTTTATTTCATTTTCGAGTCTTCAAATTTACTTACGGAAATATATATTTGCATAAATTTCCGCAGTTCACGTATCACGTTTCACATGAGTAAGCAAACAGAAAAGGAAAAAACGGAATAGCGATATTTGACGAGCATGGAACAAGAAATTATTGTATACTGTCTCTTAACCCATTTTTTACTGCCAGTCTCTTTTAACCACTTCGAAACTTCAATGAGAACGGGAATATAAAACCCCGAACATTCACGGTACACAATCTCTATTAAAGTTTCATGAAAAATATGAATTTTTAATTCGTTTTCTGCGTCGGACCTGAATATAATTTATTAAACGAATTACGAACTGATTTAACCGTGTAACTGAAAAAAAAATGTTAATTCAGACTAGTAAATGGCATATTTTTGCAAAGTACGAACGTATTTAATCATGGAAATAATTAAACACTCGAATTAATAAATTTAATTTTTGAAAAATGACTATTTACTTTTTACCGGGCTATTTATCGATACACTCTAGACCCCCATTAGCGCGGTAATAAAACGAAGACCTCGGGTAATTTTATTGAATCTTTTATAAAGCTGAATTTGAAAACATTGAAATCAATGTAATCTGCAGGAACATTCAGCTTCTGAAGATTAATCCCTCGGAAAGTTTGTTGAAAAGTAGAAAATAAAATCAACAGAACGTCCACAGCCGGCCAACGCTTCGTCGTCCGCCAATAACGACGATGATTCCGTCGGGCAATATCCGTTCCCAGATCTCGTGTACTGAATACGCATGTGTTCGTGTATGTAGACTCGATGATATTACGAATTCGATGTAATAAACGAAGAACGGCGAACGGAAAAGAAGGGGTATATAATGGCTGATTGGCAGTGGTTGGTTTCGAATTGGGTTTCACGCTGACATTAGCGAAGCGACGATTGACAGTTCATCCCGGCAAACTCGATTCGACGATTAACGATGGACAACGATGAGGTTCGAAAGGAACGGTACATATACATATACATATATTTTAATATATAGTTACTTTTCTTCCTTTAAATCCCTTTCTATCTTTCTTCCTTCTTTTCCTTCTTTCTTTCTTTCTTTCTTTGGCGCCTAATTATGTGTTTCCGCGTGATGTTTGGTGATCGCTCGACTGCCCTACGGTCTTCTACACATACAGATCCCCTATGACATTTATCGAATAATCGTAGTATTAAATTGTAAAACGTAGCTACGCGTTTATTCCATTACCGATTAGTCGACTACAGGAGGTTCCTACTACGCTAGGGAGAGAGCTTTTATCATCGACAATCGGTCGTCTTCTCAAAGCACGCCTTTCGCAGTGTTCAAACGTCGGCGACTATAAGCTGTTGTTCGATCGACGACCGTTTAGAAGGAAAAAATCATGTATACGCGAATCAAGTCGTTTTATAATTCCCCGTGAAAATATTTCCGATAGAACACGCGCTCTTAGCTGGGCTCCCCGAGTTTTTCGTGCTGTCCTTTTGTCACGCGGCGAGGGCCGCGTTTTTCCTCGACGCTTTACGGAATTCAGGAAAAATATGCACGCGTTTTAGGGGACCGTCGACTACAACGCGCCCGCCGTCTATCGATCGACGGTGTTCCGTCGCCATGAGTCCTATCTTTCTCTCTCTCTCTCTCTCTCTCTGTTATTCTCGTTGCACGCCACCGTGCATGTCATTTTCATTTTTCTCGCTTTTTTCTCCTTCCGCGGATCGAAAGAAGTCGAAGAACTTCTCTTCACGGTGTATTTCCCTTCTCTCTTTTTCTCTCGAACGCCCGAACAAGCGTCCCAGAAGCGTTCGATCGATCGGACCGAAAACGAATCGCGATAGAAGTGGCCATTGTCGAGCTTCGGTTACCGAATCGAATTCAATCGGAGCGCGATAGAAGACGTTTAGAACGAAGCAGTCGTGAGTCGAACCTCTCTACCTACACATTCCTTCTTTTCTTCTCCTCCTCTTTTTAATCGCGTCGCGGACAACTCGTTGCATCGTTTCGAAGAAGATACCCATTTTTTTGTCGTCTCTTCCCATTTTTATTTCTCGCTTCTTTTTTTTTTATTGTCTCGAGTGTAAATACGGAGGAATGAAAAACGGACGAAATTTGTCGAGCTACTTCGGGAAAAGTTGGTCGGGTTTGGTAACCGGGAGTACAGGAGATAACGGGAGAATCGAGCACGAATGAAAAATTCGAAACGTTCTTCCAAGAATAGCACCCCTTTGAAGCGTCACACGAAGGAACGGAAAGTACGCGTCGTTCGTCAATGGAACGACGCGGAAATCGGTCGAATTGTGATATTCGAGGAACGTCGTAGCGACAAGTGTTCCCGCTGGTGAGGGACTACGGGGTTCGCTAGTGACCCCGAGAATTCTCGTCAGGAACTGATCTGTTTGGCTCGTGTCGAAATTACGGAAATCCTGCGCCGCGCGAGACTTTCTCGTGAAGCCGAACTTCAATTCAAGATTTCGAATTCGAATTCCGTGAGATTCCGATGAACAACGAAAACCGTGAAACTTGAGAATTACCGAAAGCTCAACACCGCGGCAAAAGTAACAAAACGTTTCAACGGTCGCACCCAGGATCAAAAGAATTCGTTAAACGGAAAGAAAGGTTGACTGAGAAAAGAAAATAATATTGCACACATTACTGTAAGAATGATATATTTATTTATATACAAAACTTCTCAGTTAACAAAATATATAAAATAAAGACAGACAGGCCGGAAATAATCTGAAAAAACGCGAGTCGTACGGTTTCACTTCTACTAAAATTCATCTCCCGCTGAATATCCTGTACAAAATTCCACAACACGACTCTCTTTCTTCTCGGACCCTCGATTCCGATCCGCTGCAAGATTCAATGTCCGATCACCTTGAATTGATTTCCGGATACCGCGGGGACGACTGGCGACCACTCGGCGGCGAAGAATCTTCCGAATCGAATAGGAGGAATATATATCGAATCAGATCCGACGCAAATGTACCCGAGAACGGTCGGGTACCGGTGACGTCTCGGTCAAGAGACGCGTCAAGAAACCGTGGCTGCGCTTCCGGTCGCGCGGCGCGACCGTTGAACGCTCGTCTTGCATGTGAAAGAGAGTGTCAACGCGTGGCAAGAATTAACTCTATACAATTAAATAAAAAATAAATAATCGCAGGCACGCCGCCGCGTGTGGCGGCCGCTCGGACAACGTTACACGTAAAAAACTGTACAGAATATTACAAAGAACCGCGTGTGTCGGTACGCGCGCGTAGAAACGTTGATCGATCGTCGAAGTCGACGCACTCGTCGTTCCTTTCCCGTCTGTCACTAGCGCGCGCGCGAGGATCGACCAACGTTTGCACGGTGTCTCCGTTTCGAAAACGCATTTATCCGTAGCTCTAATAGTAACAGAATATACAGACTTCCGGCGGGAAGGCCAAGCGAGACGTGTTTGCGACGCTACGGAGCAGCTCCGTTGTAAAAATAATGAAACGAAAGGTTCTAACAAGCGGATGGAGCGCGCGTATCGGCGACGAGGAACGTCGCGAGACTTTTGATTCGCTTGGTCCTCCCGGCCGGCCGGTGAAATAAACAGCCAACAATATAAATTCTTTCGAGCACGGCGTCTCCAAAATATAATATAAATCCCACTCGATCGACAGGATCCCGCGTCGGTTCGTTCTTTCCCGTGGATATCTTTCGTTCGAGATCGTTAACTGCTAAAGAAAGAAAGTGGCCAACAACCAACCGGAATGATCCGCGAGCTACGTTCTTATCTCGGAACGACGGGGTCGTCGGAGGTGGCCCCGCCGATCTGCCTAAATAGACTAGAAACTTGTGTTTTCTTGTACCGTCGCTCTAGATAGAACGCTGATGTCAACTCTGAGAACGAAGCTTAACTTAAGAAAAAAAAAAAACTTACTCGTTAAAGCGTATGTAAGCGGTATACATACAAGGAGTTCCATCGCTGAAATTCGCATATCATATTCCGCGCGATACAATATGCGCGCTTAACGTCTTCGACGCGTGCAGACGGACGAAAATAAAACGGTGGTCTAGCTGCGCCGTGGACCGAGATTCCTGGCTTTCCATAGAAACGTTGTCTCCTTTGATCGATGTCGTTACATCGATAGTCGACGCTGTTCCTCGATAGAATTTCGGAATGGCTCTCGAATTATTTCGATAGAATTAGAAAAGTATTCGCGTGTCGATATGGGTCAACGGTTCTTCAATTTCATTCGGGTATTGCTACACATGCTAGACACTGGCGACACCATCTATAATACATCGACCGTCGCACTCAGTTCCGCTCGTCTTTTCAAGACGAGCACATTTACGTAGGGCTGTAGGGACGAGGTGGAAGCTTAGCTTCTAGACGAGGGGATTGACCGCTGTTTGAAAAGTGGATATTGTCCCGCGCACGTCCTAAAGCGCTAATTACGAAAAATTATGAACCGTGGATTAACACTAATGCCCAAGTTAGGACGTCGCTCGAAGATAGACGTTTTAGAGAATATAGAATATATTTTTCTGTTGGGAAAATATTGAAAATGAATTCATGCAGCTATAATAACGTAAAATAACAAGTAAAATGTTACGAGCTATCGAGAAAACGTTGCAAATATACCATCTTGATACAAAGAAAGCAAACAGTTCTAAATTCAGATATCGTTAATCCGCGATTCATAATTTTTCCCAATTAACGATACAGCGCGAGCGTGGAATAGCACCCAATCGAATCTAGACATTAATCTTAAAACCCATTCCTCTCAAACAACAGTCATCCCCAGAGGCATTTATGCCTTCATCCCCACATCCATAAACGAATCAAATCGATCCTAGTCTTCCGTAAAAACCCAGGTGTTCGTAACCGAAAGATATCCAACGATCGTCCTGTACGAGCACGCGATACATCATAACAATAGCGCACGAGCAGAGATCGCGAGAAGGGAGGGTCGATCGTCGAGCGAGGACAGCATGGACGATCCCGATCACCGACGAACGTTCCACGCGAGGGGTAAAATCTGTTTGGCAAACCCATCGTTCAACGAATTCCATTCGCTCTACGCGGACATGCGAACCCGTTAAAAATATGTCTCGTTCACCCTTAGTTCCATCGGAATCGGTACCTTTACTAAAAGCCGCAAAAGAATAAGAATATCGCGCAAGCACTATATGTAATCGAATCACCCGATAAAAGAGACTGAAGATGAGACGCGTCCA
This sequence comes from Nomia melanderi, assembly GCF_051020985.1. Taxonomy (NCBI): domain Eukaryota; kingdom Metazoa; phylum Arthropoda; class Insecta; order Hymenoptera; family Halictidae; genus Nomia; species Nomia melanderi. The sequence continues at coordinate 10,687,795 of NC_135003.1, forward strand.
CCTTGTCCTCGATCAACATCCGACAGAACGACAATAGTATCATTATTTAGCCTAAGTGACGCGTCAGAGTGTTGCACGCCGGCACGTACTTACATGCGATCAACTCCCCCGAGATCCAGCGCGATCAACGAGAGGATAAAATGGCCGTCCTAGACGAACAAGATCGATCGATCCGTCGGTCGATCGGTGCCGAACGGACGGGCCACTGTTCACCTGAACGCGGCGCCGGTGATCATCGTCGCCGCGGCGAGCATCAGCGGCAACGATACCGATCTGACGGAGGAACTTCCGGCGGAGGGCCCGTCGCTGCTGCGGGACACTTTGTTGCGCACCAATTGTCCCCGTTCGACTGCGTTCGTCTCGTCGCTGTCCGGATCGACGGGCGCCCCGATGTCACCGTCTTCGCTCAGCAGCATCGACAGCTTGTTCCTGAGCGGCTTCTTCAAGCACGGCAGGCTAGTCTCCTCGTAGGGCCTCAAGATGCGCGGATAATGCACCTCAAGGTTGTCGGTGCCCGGCAACGGACCCTTGCTAGTCGAACAGAGCGGCTTGAACGTGCCGGTCCGCGTCGTCTCCTGGAACGTCTGGAAGTTTTCTTTCCAGTCGTAGCTCACTAGACGCTCCTCCAGCGTCATACCCTCTAGCTCCTGTGGTTCTTGGATCTGCACTGGATTGGAACCCCTGGAACGAGATATGAAGGGAACGTGAAGTTCTCCGTTCTTCATTTGAGCCTTCGGATCGTACGCGATATTTTAAAACAGGAATCGTTTCTAGAACTTGCGTCTCGCAAATTGGAGGACTGAAGTCCTTTCTATTTATTTGAATTTTTCGAATTCAGATGGTGTACAATGGTTGGCAAGCGATACGAGACAAACAGATTTGAAATAAATGCTTAAGAGAACAACTAATCTTCAGAAGCTCTTTTGATATAGATAAAAGCACCGGAGAAGTTCTATCATCCGAAAACTCGTTGAATCCAATGCATTCGTCTTCCGATCAATTCGCGCCCTCGTGTCTCTATCGTGTTTCAATTAACAATACCGCGCAACGGCCGGGTATCGCGTAACGCATGCCCAAGTAAAACGGATCGAATAACACCGAATTGAAACATCCAACCGAGTACATTCCCAGTTGACCAGTCGTTCATAATTCATGGAACGATCTCACGAGCTCCGTATTATGAACAACTATCCGAATAACAATGGACCGGGGCCGCCGTATAGCTTCTACGTCCCTCACAGATCTCCCAGTTAACAAGCCAACTGGCAACGACCTGCCGATATATTAGCGCTGGTAATAACAGTAATTCAGCCGGGGCATTGAATGCAGTTGTGTGTCTGTACGGTGTGCGCGTGTATTTAGCGAAACAGGACGCTTGTTGCATTAAAGTTCGTGACACGTCGCGCGAGGCGTCTTCGTGACACACGTAATGTTACGTAACGCGGCGAACGATACGTCCGGCGCAGCGCGCGGACCACAGCCGCGCTCGTTTCCTAATGGTGGGTGTCGCGACAGGTCGTGATGCGCGGCCGATCGCGCACCCCTAATTGCCAATTTAAAGTAATCAGAATAAAAGGAGCTGGCGTCTGGCTGGCTGCGCGCAGAAACGGCGCCCGGTTTCGATCATTAGCGCGGCATCGACACGTCGACCGTGTAAATTAATATCAAACGGACTTTGTACTCGGACGATGCTGCCACAGTATTAATGGCCGGTCATTATTTCGTGAAACGGGGACAAGACACTTTGGACGGGCTGCTCCGCGGAGCGTTTCGATGAGGATGTATACTCACTGCATCAGCTTCTGGATCCCAAGGCTCTGCAGAACCGTCGGCAGCGAAGGCAGCGAGTAGCAGAGCGAGAGCTCGATGCGAGGATAATATAGGGTGGACACTAGGCATGTCTCCTCGCGCGTCGTCAAACCGCCCAGCGTGATCGCTTGCCTCGACTCGGACGAGTACATGCACTCGGCCACGAGGTGATCGGCCTGAAATGATCAATTAACTGTTCCTTATTGCGTGATCTCTCGTGAATCGAATGATTCAACGTTCGTTCTTGTCTCGTCTAAGACGGGACATTTAAATAGCTTTCTTTAGTTTCTTCGATTCTTAGAAGATGGCACGTAACGTTTCATTGGAATTATTCAAGCTCGACAAACTACAAGAAAATTGTGGCAATTCAACGTTCATATTTCCGCAGCCGTTGAGTAAATGTGTACAAATGAATTCCTTATCAGGTTGGTTTCGGCGCGGCGTCATTAAATTACCATCTAATGAAATACAGGAGGCACGACGTGGCCACGAAACCACCGTGCCGCGCCACTCACCGGATAGACCCTGACGGGCTTCTGCAGCTTCCGATACTCCTGATAGCTGGGATCGTAATTGGTGTCAGACGCAATGGGTGGCAGTTCCTCTCCGGACCTTATCTGACGCAATCGGACCTTCCTGCCGAGTTGATGAGTATGCATGACGACGGCGAATATGTTGATGCCGTTGTTGGGAATGGTCTGCCTGGTACAGTCCGAGATGCAATGACCTTCGGAGACCACTTCTGGCTGGCCTGGCGGTATGAGGTGCCGCCAGTTCGGGTCGATGCCGACGCTGAGGATCCCGGCATCGTGAGTGCGCAGCCGGTCCGTGTAATGCAGACGCAGGCCGGAGCTGTCGGTGATGAACGCGTCCATCTGCGGATTCGTGTAATGCGTTTCCAGCATGTAATAACGCGGACCGGCGTGCGGGTCCAACGGGTAACCGGCCTCCTGCGGATAATTGAACCCCTAGAAGCAAAAAAGAATCCCACGTGGAAAAAAGGATTATACGGCCAGCCTGGGAGATCGTGCGGATCATGGTAATTGGATCATGCTCTTTTTTATACGCTTTTCCGTTGAAACGTTTGCGAACTGTACGGAAATAGAGCAGTGCAACGAACGCATTCGAATGGGAAAGTATTTGACTTTTAATAAGTAGGCGAGCTAGTCGCTTTGGATATATTGATTACGTTCGTGTCAAGAAAATTTCGCTTTTGCGCAATTAATGTCGAACGGTGAAACTTATTGTCCTTACACGCATGGATCATTTAATGGTTAACTTTATCAATTGAGCTATTCGAGTAATCGATTGCCGTTAAGTATAGTGTTGCAACAATTGCAGCTTACACGGTACTCGTGAATGTATTGCACGTTAGATCTTTTATTCGTTAACTAGATACTAGCATGTTGGAGTAAAAATTCGAATAAAAACGTTATCACACAAGATCAGCTGAACGAGTGTCTACCGACTGAAACGAAAGGACAAAAATATCTCGGACAGAGAAGGATTGATTGTCCTATGAAATCATGGAAAATTGTCGTCGTGTCAGACGACAAACTACGATCAGAGTTAATCGTTGAAAATATTGTAGTCGCAGATGCTGTAATTGCCGTCGCAAATCATGCTTCAGATAGGATCGAGATACGAATCAGTCACAGGAGTAATTACGCGAGGATAAATCACTGTCCGCGAATGTTAATCCGTCGTCATGGGACGCGGGTAAGAGACACGGGCAAGGACGGTCTGAAGTGGGGGAGGGGGCTGTGCATCGCGGTAATTCTGGGTTTTGTGTAATGCATACCAATGGGAAAGCGCGGACGCGCCGCAAACTCGTTTCTTCGCAGTCGTCGGGAAACACGAGCCACGAAGACCGATCGTGCGAACCTGTTCACCGATTTCACACGCCATGCCATAAGGTTACGCAGATGTCATAGATGTATACTTTGCCAATATTAATTTAATCAACGTTCGATAACTTGAAATTAATTATTATATAATCATAAACCGCAGCAAACTAGCTATCGGTTAACGTTGATACTGCTTAAAGTTCGTTGATGCTATTTTGATTGTCGAGAATTTAAGAATATTTTGACACTTTGAAATTTATTGTTAGAGAATTCTATGTTTAATATTGTCGGAGGAAGATTCTCATGGATTGAAACAGTATCTGTGAAATCTGAGTTGGCGACACACCGATGTAATACAATCACAGTGCGATTTAATTGATCGCGAAAAGTATCACCCACCGATCCATATAAAAGTAAGTGGAAAATTCTCGATTTCGCGTGATTAAAATGACGCACACCGTTGCAAAGATTACATTCGCGACGATTACGCGCCGAATCAATTCGATAAATTTTAATTAACCTACATCGCGGACTACTTGAAATCCGAGCGCGAATTCGATTCACGGTACGCTTCGTATGAAATTCGTTCGGTTCGATATAAACTGTAATAACGAAAACGCTCCAACTGGATGTAATATATTCTGTTGTTCATTCGTTGATGTAATGGTCATACGAACCCTCTTACGGATTCATTGTAACGGTTGGCTAAGTCCGATGGTAATCGAGACCGTGTTTTATTAAAAAATGAAAGACAAAAAGTTAAATAAATTAAACGCTTTAACGTTAAAATATGAAAAAAAAAACAGTTTGACTCGCGAACATATAAATCGTAAATTATTCTAAATCAATGCAATTTTAAAAAATGAAAATGAAAATTATTATTTCACTTAATTTCATATTTAATTGCTAGTAGTTCATTCGAATAGATTATTTAACATACCTCGGAGCCGAGACTCCAAATGGCCGCGATTGTGTTGCACTGGAAGGCCGGCTGATAGCAAACGCCACCGGTCGTCTTCGCAGCGGTTTCTAGTGCTGTCTGGTTTCCACGACACTCGTATAGTGTCATATGATGCAGGAAATGGTGGCTTCCGGGTTGTATTACCGGCTCGTACTGCAAAATTAAACGGAAAATTAAATTTGACAATTGTGAGGAGATAAATCTTCGCTGTTCTATATTTTATACGATGCCTAAACTGCTAAGTACGAAAGTTTGATCTTTGATCCACGCTACGAATAACCAACCTGCTCGAAACAACGCTGAATCTAAAACACGAGAGACGTGCAGTTCTTCCACAGAGGTTCGATTCAATCGCGTGTATTGAATCGAGAATCATGCGACAGAAATGCCGTACGTGTAAGTGACTATAACGACGGATAAATTTCGAATAGCGAAGTTATCGGCATCTGGGAGCTAATCTCCTCTCCTCGAGTACTGCCCGCAAGAGAGTGCAATGCAATCCCGTCACGTAACGTGGTCACGTTCGATTGACTTCGAGATGCTGTTAGTTCGATGGCGAATAGATACAAACTGTGTCGATCCTGCAGCCATTGTCGACTGGCCAGAAAATTATTCCAGATACCCCATTCTGTCGTTGTGAACAGTGTCAAGGGGAAAACTCTGAATCTATTGTACTCAATTCGACGTATCCTTCTTTCTATTCTAACAATTCTTTTTATCACGTTACAGATTTCAAACTTTGCAACTATAAAAACCATAGATATTTTCGAAGAATTCATGCACTCTTCCCTATTCATTCTGCAAACTATAACACTTCGACTACGATCTCTATTTCTTAATAACAACTCCAGTCAACTGAAATAAATCATTCTTAAATAGAATACCCGCGAATGTCTAATAAATCGCTTGAACGATCCACTTGAAACTTTATCAACGAGATCCATGACGTTTCTCGACGCGGTAGCCGTTATTAGAATTCAACGGTTCCTTCGATGACTTCGCGATCGATTGTTAAGTGGGAATAGAAATCGGTTCCCCTGTGCGTAGTCAATAAACCGATCCCGCGATTTCGTTTCATCTGGGTCGCTGGAACCGCGGGCCACGCGCGATGGAGCTCGGCCGACCGGGTAAACTTCTGGAATCGAAACGACTCGAACACGAGTAAAAATAACGCGATCGGCCATTAAAGCCGGAATTCGCGGAGATCCGTCGTATAGACGACGGCAAAAGTTTCATGAAGCATTCTCGGTAATCGAACCGGGGGCCACGTTAACCGTAAACGCGAGTCGGAATACGACCGCCCGACCTGCTTTCGGGAAACGAACTCGCGAGAGGATTTCCTCTTGAGGAAGCGAGATCCCACGCCGACGGGAATCTGTATCTACATTCCTGGTTTAATCAAGTCTCGAAGGTCTGGATGCGTAACACGCGACGGGAATGCCGAATAGCAGTCCCGAGTGAAAAATTCTGTGACATTTTGGTAGAACCCCTCCGAATGAAATTTGCATTGAGATTCATTAGAAATTTGGATTTTTCCCGTAATGTACAATGTAATACAATTTACGTACGCTTAACGATTTCTCCTGTAATTTATTTAATTTCATCGTTTTAAGTGAAATGTGCTGAAAACTATTCATTTAACTTATTAAACCAATGAATCAGTTGGATTCTGAAACCAGTTATTACATATTATTTAACGCTTTTCTAGAGGGAAAATATGAGAGAGGAATACAGTTAAATTTTAAGTTTAAGAAACTTTTCGTTTCGAGATTATAAGGCCAAGTCGAACAGCGCAACTAAAATTTGTGACGAAATCTGGAGTTTAATTAAATCTCACTCTGCAGTGGCGGGTAGCGCTGCTTCAACTGAATGCAGATAGAGAGTGGAAGACGACTTAGGTGGAGGTTTATCTATGGTGTAGTATTTCATGTGACTCTGATCTAAACAGTTCCTTGGAAGAGTTGCGTAGTACCCAGCGGAGATTCTTAGCTCTTTAAACAGTAATGATTCGCGTTTTGAGTCGAATTTGCAAATTGTTCTTGCGTAATTATTACTTTCTTAATATGTTATGCTTGGGCACTATCTTTTTTTTGACAAACAAAAATTGATCTCTTAATAAAATGTCACTGAATACGAATTCGAACCACTGTGCAAGGAAAAGTCGTACAGGTGTTTGAAACTCACCTTCACAACATGGTGTTTGCGATGAATGTTCGGCATTTTGAGAACGCGGCACCAATGCAGCGTGTCCTTATCCATCGGCAAGTGGACCTGCAACATAATCGGTTACTTAATTAACCAAACAATTTCACTTCAAACGAAAGGGAATATTCTCGATAATTAAGCAAAACTTCGACGCTACTCCTTCTCATTATTTATCGTTACACATTTGTCCATTCCCGTTTTACAACCGTACATTCCTTCAGAAAGTATCTCAAAATTATTTAAACTCTCACAAAAGCACCAGTACCATTTCAATAAAATTTGAACGAAAAATCTGTAGTGGATCGTTCTAATCAGTCCAGTACTCCCAATTTTAAGAACACTCCAATTAAGCTTCCCATCGATTTGACAGGGAGTGTCAAGTATTTAGAACACTTATTTAATCCTCGGAGCAGTTCAGCGCTCCTAAAAAACTTTAGCCAGATCCTCGACAAACGAACAATTGCCATTTATATCATTTCCACGGTGTTTCCGTATCCCGGGGATTAATGTCTGAAAACTGTGTCAACGCGATCGATGGAAGGAAGATTGTAATTGACGCGTTCGGGGTGCAATCCCACGAAAACGTGAAAGGGGCAGGATCTCTTTGAAACGTACAACCTACATTTTACCGTGTTTCGTCAAAGGAATCGACGTCGACCGGAAAAAAAAGGAGAACTCCGTTCCCGGTAATAACGAAGCATTTGCAAACGATTAAATGAAAGTATCCCGCGTATCGACCACCGTCGTGTTTATTTCGACGTCGAGGAGCATTCTTGTCGAATGCGAAAGGAAGGGGGGAAAAAATGAAAGAAAGACGAAGAGAAAGGTTGGTTCGGGCTGCAGCCGCCGCGGGGTCTTCGCGCGACCGAAGGAAGAGTCCCGAGAAAATTGCGATTCTTTTTTCGCGGCCGTGTTCACCGGCTGCCCTTAAGCACGGGCAACGCCGCCGGATTCTCCCACGCGGTTCTGCGAAATTATCGATGTCAAGATTACCGAGAAGGACGACTGCGTTTATTGTTTTGCGGTCGAATATGCTGAACGCCCACGGGCGACGACGGGGATTTTAGGCCCTTGCGAGCCTGTGTTTACGATTCCGTGGCTCCTGGACCGTGGCTAGCATCCCTCACGCGAACGAGATGCCCTCTAATGAAATTTTTACCGAAAATTCTCTAAATTCAACTTCGAAGTTATCCCAACGAATGTCTTGCAATTTTTACTTCGTAATATTTCTATACTATTGCACGTGTATCGGTGAACTGATAATAGCAGCGGGGTTAAAATAACTCTTTGTAAGAATTACTCCCTCTGTCCCGTAATAATAGCAGCAGTTGATGAATTTAATTTATCCCATAATAATAGTAACAAAACAAAATAAGTATAGAACGCAACATTTATTATCGAAAAACTAGATTAAGTTCAGATAGTTTCCGGATTTTTCAATAATTTCGTTATTGCATTTTAAAGGTATAGGTAGGATTCCTTGACTGCGATGCTTTGCTTTCTCTCTATACAATCTTTCTTATTCTCTTCTGTAAGAAATGGTTTGATGGTGCTTGAAACTAGTTTTATGGATTTCACTCTTTTTCAAAATTCAACATAACTTACAGCTGCATTCGTCCATAATTGCCGTTTAAATATTCACTTGCTACTATTATTATGGGACAGAATAAGTAATATTTTCATTTGCATAATGTAATGAATGTCGTATGAGAATTTGTAACAGTATATTTTGATAATCTTTGTAAGGGGATATGAATTATATACGCTTGTTAATTCTAGTCTTAAATTGAATGATTAAATCTTCACATCGAAGAATTTCAATCTGTTCCCTTATCTTTCGTAGGTTCTATTTAATTTCCGAGGGTGTAAATGCGATCAAAAATTCACAGTATAGTCATAACCAACTTCAGTACGGTAATGGCTGATGAGCGCTTCGCTTCTTTGCGCGACAGATGGTCATAAAATGGGATTCTTGGACAGCTGTAACACACATGCGCTAATACTCGTCAGATGCTTCTTAATTGCAAATTTCTTGGAACGCCGGGATGAGTTTCGAAGAGAAGAATTAAAAAGCACGGAAATATACCCAGAATACTGATGTTTCAAATAACTTGTAACGAAAAACAGATATTCGCCTTCCTCAAAATATCGATCAATAAAAATGAATAATCTCGTAGAAGAAGCACGATTAGGAGAAGCTGGAAATCGCTAACAGATCAGCATCGAGCAACGTAGATGTCATGACGGAAGTCATTAAATCTTCCTGCTGAGCATTGCTTCGCCAAGAGGACTTAAAAGAAAAAGATTCAAAAAAACCGATACCTTATTCGAAGTTCGGCTAGATAAATGCAATTTTCGAATAACAAAGATAATTCCTTCCAACGTGATTGTTTAAAAAATATGACTGAGCTTGATTTTAGATATAGAACAGTCACTGAGAAAAGTATCAACGAAATTTTCACAAGTGAAAGATTGAAAGTGGCATCGGAGATCGAATAATTGATACCCGATAAAACCGAGTCGGAATTGGATATGTAGATGAGGAGAGAGCACAGTGTGGTCGGTTTGTTTTGACGAATTCAACGCGAAGAAAAACGTCATCGTGCGAGGGATTCACGATGCGGCCTCACCCTTGGCCGCTTTTTCCCCTCGGGTGCGTCTCGTTTCTTGGAACGAGAAGAGACGATAATTATCCTCCGGGTATGCCGCGTTTCGCGTGCTATGCGTTCAAATGGGAGGCTTCTTTTGAACGGGCTACATAAAAACGCGTTTTATGCTGCTCGACTGGCTCACTCGCGTAGGCACTTCATATTTCGCTCTTTCCTGTTTCACGGCGCGGCGCCAACTTTTTATCCGTGCTTTCACTCGTATAAATAGCTAATATCGCGCCCCCGGTTCCCACCTACATTGGATCTAGATGTTCTCGATCTGCTCGAACCGTCTGGCCTAGTTTCCAATACAAGGAATCTGATTATCGAGCATCCACGATTGAAGGCAGCGCTGCTCAAAACTGCTTTAAATCATTTGCTCGGCGATCAACCAACTGAACATTTCCACTGGGATTAAAAGCGACTTGATGCTTCAAGTTTTATGTTATTGAAGTTAACTCTTGCAGCCGTGGGGAAATTGCGATGTTAGAGTTCTAATGAAATGGATTGCGGAGTCTTTTATTTTTAGGCAACCGTTGGGAATTATATTACGAGTGAAGTCCAATAAAATAGACTGTTTGAAACGTTTATTGATTATGTTCTTGTTTAATTTCGATTTTGATCAATTAATCTTTGAGAATACGAATGCGCGTGCAGATTCGCCAGTTACAGCGGAAGATGAGATTCAGAGATCTTCATGAATCTATGCATGTGTTATACGAATATCAATTGTAACATCACTGCCACGTGAGTATTTAAGGTGCCATTTAAATAACCAATGTAACCTGCATTTGTCTTCGAAGTAACCTGATTATTTTTTATTTATTGAAACGATTAAAATTCATCGTCTGTCTGAAATTGCAAACAATCAGTTAGTCATTGAATGATTTAGATAAAATAAATGCTCCATTACAGTAATTCAATTACTAAAATATTCATAAACAATGATTTATTAACGTTACGTCTAGCGGCGATTATTCGAGAGACTTTTAAAACCCAAAATAATTTACTAAGGATTTTTTCCTAAACGACTCCAGCCATTATTAAATATAAAAATTAATTAATCCCTTTTAATTCAGTTAAATAAATTTGTTTGAAAATTCGGAGTTTCAGATTTCCCATTTACATCTTTAAGATAGAATCACGTCAAAGCTTATTTTAAAAAGTTATCGAACTCATTTCCACGAAGTCGATCAATTATTTTAATGAAAATAATTTAGACCCCGATATTCACGCCAAAGCGTATTATAATTTGAAAAAATGAATAAACTTCCGGCGAATAAAGAGTTAAGAATATTCGCGAGAATATCCGTGGTTATATCGTAGTCGCTCGACGCGAAGAAAATGCGAATATCCGAGGTAAAGAGCGGGCCGCAGTCTGGGAAAGGCGACGAAACGCGATACGCTGCGGGCGTGTGCCTCGTCAACGAAGTTTTCGTTTCGATTCGTCGCGGAGAATGGGTCCGCGGGAAAAATTGTATCGTTGCCAGTCGGCGAAAAGGGAGCCGAATGAATGCAAACCCGCCCTAACAAGCCGGCTCCTCTTTGTGCCCGCGGACATTCATATTCATCGCGGCGCGATACAAAAGTTATTCGGCCGTCGCGGAACTTTCGCGTACGTAGTTAACGAAGAACAAGTGGCATTCGCCCAAAGAAAGAAGTAAGAGAAAGAGGAGCGGAGCCGGCAAGATAAGCGGCCGCGCTCCTGCAACTTTAACGTCGTCGCCGCCACCCGGCTCGAACATGGACGCATTCGCCGGCCGAGAGACAATTAAAACCGTGACAACCTCGACGCCGCATTTCGGCGGAAGTTTTCGCGACCAGATGAACGTGTGTTCGAGCAATCGGCCGTGGATGGAATTAAGAAGTTTGCGAACGAGACGGTCCATGAACACGCCGGAGAAGTCTCGAAATGGTTCCAGTGCTGGATGAGTGAACGTGTAAACGACTGAGAGAATAATATTTGGAAAATATAGAGGCACAAAGGTGTGACGGAAATTTGGGGATAATTGAGTTTGAAAATTCCAAAAACGTGCCTGATCGTAATTTGTAGTTTCTATTGCGTGTGGATGCTTATGTTTCGCGTTGCATACAGTTTTGAAGTTAATCATTTTGAGAATGAGGTTTCTTAAGAAAAATATTATTCTGTGCTTTCGACTTGTTTCGTCACGTAGATTCAGGTGCTACCAGATTGCACCGAGATATCAAAAACGCTCTGTGTACCACCGCGCTGAAAGTTTCAGATTTATTGGATAAGTTTTTCATAGAAAATATAGGAAAGGTTGAATCACTTTTTCGATAGTTAGATAACAGGGTTTCTTACTAAGTTGGCGACAAAGTTCTTTCACACTTGGTAGGCCGATCAATTTTATCCATGCTATCGCTAAAACATCGTATACGTATTTAAAAAAAAATTACGAAAAATTGAAAGTCTAATAAAGTAATTACATTAACGTTTTACAGTTTCCTCTTCCCTAGCAGTAGTAGATTACTCGTTCTTTGAAAAAAGTCTCTCCAATCTATTAAGAGACATTCAAAAAATCGACCCACGAGAAAAATTCAAAATCCGACCGGGCACAAACGATTTCAGGTCGGCCGGGTATCGAAGTATAAAAGGCGGGAGGGACGAGGAATCGTTTCATTTGCCGGGCGAACGAGTAATTTCTTTCCAGTTCGTAGAAGCGGTAATTTGTTACAGTGTGATGAGCACCGAAACACCCCCGCAGCCCTTGCGCAGTCCCCATTCGATGTATAAATTGTAAACAGAGCTGATGAAATTAGCGTCGTTCGGTTTCGACAGCTACGCGAGCCCGCCCCGTAATTCCAATTTATTATTTCGTTCCTGGTTTCCTGATAATACCGTGCCGCGACCCCTGCCTCTCGGTTCGTCGACGCTTCCATTACGCGACCCATCGACACGCATCGCTTGATTGAATTACACGAAACGAGCGGGACCGAGAGAAAAAAAAAGCGACGCGAAGGAAAGGGAGGAGAAGAAAAGCGGGCGAAACCGATTTATAGGGAGAACAAAATCCATATTTTACGACGATGAGTTTCCACGGGGCCGTGAATAAAGCGTTCCTTTGAAATTCAAGATTCCTGGCGGACCGGGATGCCAGTAAAAACGGAAAAGACGGCGACCGGGCGACCGGATAGTACCGATTTCTTCCTGATGCGTGCCATTCCCATCGTTCGCCAACTGCCTTCCATATTCCCGTATTTACGAATTGTGCTGTTTTTATGATCCCGCGATCCCGGATCAGATCGAACGAAGCGGCGAGTCTTCCTTCGCTGCCTGCCGGCGAGCTGTCACCGAGAAATATTTCCGAATCGGTCGGTGCCACGATTACTCTTCCTCTCCCGTTTCCACCGGTTGATCGATCCCATCCCTCCGTGTACGTGACGCGTAGATTCCCCTCTAAATGGGGGCCACCCTCTACCTGCGTCCCCGTCCACCGCCGATATAAACTATAAGCACGGCCGGCAGCCCGTGGAATTAGCATTGTCTGATCCGGACGATAGCGTCGACCCATAATCTATGACCCCGACGACTCTAATGAACGAATAGTTTTTGCCGGATGTGACCCGGTTAAGATTTATGCCCGTCATAAATTCGTGCGCACAATGCATTCGCGGCTTGCATCCGATAAAAATCCACTCCGCGCCCGGCCTAAACGTTAAACGGGCTCGAACATTCATCTCACGCGTGGATCCCGACGTCCTCCCTCTATCCCTCTGTTTCTCTTTCGCTCTCTCGCTGACCGTCACTCCTTTTCGTTTTTTAATTTCACCGCTTTTTTCATCGCGTCCCACGTCCGCGCGCTCGCGGAACAGAAGCGTGACTAAATCGACTGAGAGAGAAAGGGAGCGTGTATCGCAGAACAACAAAAATCTGACCGCCTTCGAGTGCCGAACTAACGAATAATGGTCCCCTTTGCGCGAACAGATTGCGGCCAGAGCCCGGCCAGCGTCCGCCCAAACGAAATTAGCGGCCATGTGGCGGAATCGCATTATGGGGCGAGATAAAAGCGCTCGAAGCTTTCTGATCCTCGTTCGGCTTTCTTCTCGCAGTTCTTTGGCTTTTGTTGCTCGCTGTTAGCGCGATCGATAAAGAAGTTTACGCTGATACTGATATTGTAATTTCACATTCCGCGGTTCGGTGGTATTCGTTTCACACACGCAACGCCGAAAGGTTGAAAGTTATTTTTCATAGACTAGAGGTTTACAATATTCTTTTAGTTTTCAGAAAGGGAATTCAATTTTCCGACGGAAAGAAATTTCTATTCGCGCCCTAGAAAATGTGTCCTATAATGGGTTAATCATATTCCTCTCGTGTTAGCAACGGTTAAACGAATCCAATTTAATCCTTTACACGACGAAAGTACCACTTTCATCAAAATGCTGCCATGACCCAAATACGCTTAGATCTATTTTCGATGTCATACAATTTAATGCAAAGCACTTCTACTTGCATTGAACTTTAACCGTTATAAAAAATATTTATACTCAGAACACGCATCGACTGCATAACCTTTAAAGTATCCAGAATAAAGTAGCAATAAAGAAATTCCACGATTCAAGGCACGAAGGTTACCTCAGCCGAACAGTTACACGAAAGCAAGCGGCTAGAAATATTCTCTCATACTCATCCCGCCCCTTCCCGTGGCTCAAAACAAACCTCTGTAATCCGCAGCTCGCAACGAGGTGTAAAGAGTTAGCAAAACAAAAACCACGAAAAAAGCCGCAAGACCGTGGACGTACGCCGAAAAGAATATCTTCCTCGCTTTCCTCGCGACCGTCCCTTAATTTCCCGACACCCAAAATCTCCCGTACACCTATACATTAAATTATTACCACCTACGCCGTCCTCTATCATTATGCATACGCGAGAGTCCCGGCGAGGTATCCTTTCTCGCGGTATAATCATATTATGGGATACTCGGCCACGCGGTGGGCTCGCGTTACACCATAATTTTCCGCCCACACGGTCCCGCCGGTTTCGCGCATCATCGAATGATCATCGACACCGAGAGGGGCGGGTGTGGCACCGGTTTTCGAACCCCGGTCACGGGGTTGCGTTGCATAAGGATAAAACGCAGCGCGGCGCGTGTGTAATTGATCGCCTGGGAGCCGCGCGTAGACGTAGATAAATGACTCCGATATACCGACCTGCTGGTTCAATATGTCCCAGGTTTGAAGCGGCTGCTCGACTTCTTGGTTGCGCGGGCTGGGCCTCGGCTGCGAGTCCCTCTGCACCAGGTAAAGCGGCCTCGAGCCGCGCACCGCCCCGTGAGCGGGCAGCACGCCGGCCGCGGACACCGGCTCCTCCACGTGATATTGCCAAACCACTTGCATCGTGTCGTTCTGGAACACACAAAGGGGAAACGACGGTGAAGATCGTGCGGCCTGAATCGTTCGTTTTTGTTATCGAGAAATATCGATAAGGCCGGCTTACGGGAGCACAAAGCGGCGCCGCCTTTTGTGGCCCCCGGCTCTCGCTATAAAAGTCGGAGCCTTCGGCTAGAAGAGGCGAAACGTGTAAAGGAAAAGAAAGAGAAGACACCGGATGAAGCAGAGAAAAAGGGCACGAAGCTTTTTCCTCCCCCTCCCACTTACTGCTCGTGCTTTCACGTCCAAATTCCGCAGGAATATTCTCGAGACTCTGGTCGAAAGGACAGAGCATTGGACCGAGAATTTTTAATTTAACCCTTTTTATTTCGCAATATCCGCCGCCGGCGGATCTCATATTGCAGTGTTTCGACGAGGCTCGCCCGCTCGCCCCCGTGTAAGGGGCGGAAAAGCGTTCCCGTGTACATCGCGTTAACCCATGTCCCGTTATCGGGGTCTCCCGCGTTCGCTAAGCCTTCTCTCCTCCGGCTACTACCCCTCTATGAGCGGTTTTCGACTTTTATTTCTCGGACGGCTGGAACGGGACCCGTAAGTTGATTAGCGGTTGGTACATAATAGAGTGGCGACTAACACGGAATCGAATAAATCGTATTTCGTAGTTGCCACACCTGGACCGGGTTATAGCAGGAGCGCGCATTAGCCGCGGCGTCGTGTCGTTCGCGTGGAATTTATCGCGATTGGATTATATCGACCGGTGTGAAATTAGATAGGCCAGCCGAATCTATCTTTTCCCCAGCGATCCTTGAAATCGACACCCCCTTCCTGCATCGTACTGGAACAGGGTCTCGAATCATGAACACCGTGAACCGCCGTCATCGAGCCGAAATTAATTAATCCGCGATTCGATTGCTACCGGTGCTCAAACTCAACACGTGAAAGAATTGATTGGCAGAAAGACGGATCGCCGAGCCGTGCGCGCGACCGGTCGATTGAACGCGCACGCTCGCTCGCTCGCCGATAAATACGACCCCGCAGCCACCCATCGGCTAATCCTGAATCGCCGGCGAATTCCAAATGGCCGACTGGATTCGCTTACGATTCACCTCCGCTAGAAGCGGCCGCCAATCCACGCGACGCGTGTACAATTTACATGATGCCTGGCGCAGTTCCAGCCGCGAAATACCGCGCTCGCTTTCGTACGCTCGCCGACGAATTAGCGCGAGCGTTTTTCGCTGGTACGGCTTCCTCGGCGGGGAAATCGCAGCATGAAACGGTGCGGGCCTCGCGGAACTTCGGTTAAGGACGGGCGAATGCGCCGCGTGACGTGCATCGTCCGACGGTATTTTAATAATCCAGAATCTGGCAATTTTGTTGCCGGTGCACGCGCGTTTACACGGTGCTCGAGGATAAATCAAACAACGAGAAGGAAAGTGTAATTGAAATAGTTTATGTCGGAAGAAAATTGACTGGACCGGAAAATATGGCTGGAATTGGTTTTCGTGCGATGCTTTTCAGCGTGTTTGATGTAAAATGGCAGGGGAATTAGTTTTTCAATTAATTTTTGCAGGTTAATTAATTTAGCGCAGGTTAGTTGGATTTCTGGATGCATGCAATGGAATGAAGGCTTTTGTAGCGCAGCATTATCGGCTTTGTTATGATACTCGTTCTCGTGTATATAATTACATTGTGTCGTGTTATAAGGTAATTAAAACCTGTGCAGTAATTACTACCTGTATTATTGCTAATGGCATCTTCCATATCCGCCATAACGGGAGAACAGTGAAAATCGAAACTTAAAGACAAATAAATTCCTTCATTTCTTTCGTGACGCAATGCGTAAACTCAATAACAGCTGTAGAAATATTTCACTAAACCGAGAAAACGTAATTTTAAAAAGAGGTATTTGAAACTTTCTGCTACAGGATACAATTTAAGATAACATACGCGGGAGTTAATACGCCTTGTGTTAGAATAACCCGTCGCAAAAACTATGATGAACAGTCGCGTTTACTTTTTCCGTCGGAAGGAACTGTACCGGTCGGGGATTACTGTCAGGACAGTGAAGTTTACAAGCAACAACTTGCTGCGAGATACCCGAATCCGCCCCACCCATTGTTCCCGTTTAATAAATATACGGACGTGTCTGGTTTGTTCACGTGACGCAAGCCGGCACGTTCCCACGCGAAGCGTGAACGGGCGAGCAATCAATCCGGAGCATTTTCATCTCCGAAAGTTTTACGTGCAGGCATGCCTCGGGGATCAATTCCGCGCCGTGTGCACCGATAATCTGTGTCTGTCGTGCAGCCGCGCGCAGCCAGCCCTCCGAAAGAAGGGACAGACGAGAGACAAGGGGGCGGCTGGCCCAACCCTGGCGTGCTACAACAATACCGGCAATGGTATTCCTATCCACCTATCGGCGGTCGACCTCGAAACATGTATATCGATCCGCGTTATACGTCCGGCGTGTACCGGGGTCCTCGACCACTCACAATTCGGAACAATCACACTTGATTGGAGAGCATTGGCCAGATGCAGTCTCGTTAATGTTTCATTTCGAGCCCTGCCGGGGACCCTTATCAGGTAGCCCTAAACTAATTACGGTGATGAGATTTGTCGTCATCCTTTGTGGGTCCATCTTTCGTTCCACAGAGGATTTTATTTGTACCGTGGAATTTGATTAACCCTTCTGGCCCTTGGATCGAATCGGATTTCATCGATATCATTGTGCTAATTAAGGATCATGCTCTTTCGAGAGTAAATTGCGTTATCGGAGCATGTGGCAGTGGAAGGATGACCAAGCTGCACACTTAGAATATTTTGAACTTGTCAACCCTTCGCACTCGAAAGTTCTTCGCTAGAAATATTCAATATTTTCTGATGGGATATAGACGGCTTTCTTCGAAACTAATAACAAAACGTACAAAGCTATTTTGTTTCAATATTTGACTGAGAGTCACCTCATAACTACAAAGGGTTAGAATATTGAAACCTATCACTTTTTTCGACACTCTTGCCGAAGAGGAAGGTTCTCCAAACATTCTGTTTTCAGAGACTAAAGTATCATTCTTCCTTCCTTGCTCAACTTTAGAGAAACAAATTTTCTATTCCCCTTCCACTCGAACAATTGAAGTCATCGTATCAGACAATTTCTACTCGACAATGTCCGGCGATTAAAGCAACCACCGTCGGTCCTTAAAATTTCACTACACTCGACCGAGTCGGTGCATTGGGTATTCGAGTGGCGGCGAGTCCGCCGAACGATCCTCCGTTATCGTTTTATAACGGGCAGATAAGGGAGCAACGGGGACTCCCAATCGTAACGGAGGGACGTGCGGCGTCAGTGAAAAATCGGCGATCACGGGTAACATCGCGACGGAATTACGCAGTCGCTGGGACGACCGGCGAGTGACGCTCCGATTCGCAGCCCACTCACGTGTCCGCCATCCACGTTCCTCGATAATCGTCGTCGACGGCGATCCGGCCCCGGGAATCATCGGGGCTTACGGGTTCCTGCGCCTACGTTCATTCCCGGCCCGAGACAATTGGGCGCCGTTTACCTGAATTGGATAGGTTGGGATAGGTACAGAGAGAACCGAGGAGTCGGCAGCGGCGGCCGACCTAGATCCCGCAAGATCGAAAGATTCCACCGCAGGGGCGAAGAGATGGAAGGTCGATAGGAGGAAATGGGCATCGCGTGTGAAGCTCGCGCGGAATCACGCGATCCGACGCTATCGGCGCTGCCCAGAGAGCCTCTTTGACGACGTCATACCGAGCCATACTTCTGCCTGAACCTCTCTCCCTCGACGCGAGCCGATCATTAAGGAAATTAAACGCGTCGTATTGGTACGAACGATCAACGCTGGTTCCTCTTTGAACCGATTTTTGTTGAATCAGGGTTCACCCTTTTTCGGAGAGAATAGAGGAAGGTGAGAATCGTTGAAAATGTTTGGCGATGGAATTTCCTTCTAGGAGCCTGGTGCTTTGTTCTATCTGTCGTTGAGAATTTGTTATGGGATATTGAATGCGTCGTATAGGAATGAAGGATTACCACTAAGTCTTGAATTGACGGTTATTATTCTTATAGGAAATAAAAGAGTATAGTAATTCTATTCCATAAAGATTGTGGAATAAAGTTACTGCATTCAACAAATGTTCGATTCACACGGATTTACTTAGCGCTCGGTAATCGTAAATAACGGATAGAGCACATAAAACGGTTGCCATAATAGTTTCGTATTGGAGTCCGAAGGGCACCGTGAGAAAAATTCGTATGGTCGTTACCGGCGTCTTAGGGATACAGTCTATTAAGACGCTACGCTGAGGGAGTCGATAGAAAGGTAATGGCGCTATCAATATAGAGGAAGCTGGAGGGACACGTTTCAAGGGAGAATAGAGAAGAGAGGAAAGGAGAAAGAGAGAGATTAGGGGAGAAATGGAGAGCAATTCCCGTCGACAGAAAGCAAAGGAGGACCGACTAGGGCGCGTTTGTTTAAGTGGAAATATCTTTCCTTTGACTGGAGCGTTATTCTTCATTAAGAAACTTCGTTGTCCTTTGCTCTTCAGACGCGGAAATCTGCCCTCCTTTTCCTTCTTCCGCTTTCACATCTCCGCCCTCGGGTCCCGCCTTAGTCTCTGACCGTGCGTCCATCTAACGGAAACTCGTAGCTTGCGATTATCCTTTCCAATACCAGTTGAATCCCGGAGAAAAGATCCCATTTGGAAAGTTAAAGATGTCACCGACTATGCTAACGAATGGTTCCACGTCCCTCTAGGAACAGCGCTATAAAAGATTTAGCAAACACTCAGCCTCTATTGTCGATCGAATGAAACATTGAAGGGACAATTCTGTTGGAACTAACGTCGCTGTGAAATCTACGGTATGTTAGCTCTTGAAGGTAACAGATGAAAGGGCTAGGACTACGAAGGAGAAATTCAATGAAATTTATATCTGTTAAAAGAACGAAATTTAACAATCACGCCTCAAATGAATAAAACACAACAAATCGTATCTACAAATATTCAGTCTTAAAAAATACGCATTTTTCTGCCAGTCGTTCTCTTTGCGTCTTCGACACTTCAATAGACGCCCGTCACCTTGACTAGCGAGTCCACTCCACATTCCCCGCAATCGAGGCGGCAACGGCACAGAACGAAAAGAGTTTGCACTTAATCGCTGAATGCCATTACAAATAATCGAGGCAGAAAGTTCGAATATCCCCGGTAACAATGAGCGCGCGGGAACGCCGACAAAGAAAGAAGGAGCCCGGCTCGAAAGAGAAAGGAAAATTAGTTCGAAGTTTGAATATAACGAACCATAATGGATCAGGAGGAAGAGCCTTTTGTCAAAGGGGGTCGGGGTCCTCTCGTCCGGCGTAAGTTCGTTTGTTTCCCTTTCTTTGTCCCGGACGCTTCCATTTTCCGACGTCTTGCCGTGTCACTCGAGCCGTGACCTGCGATTAACCTTTCGCATCGGTGCCTCGTCGATGCTCCAATTCCGCGAGTCGCGGAGAGATGTTCGATTTGTCTCTGCAGTTCGCTGCGGGAAATGCTGGCGTGGAAAGACCTGCCAGCGAACGGTCACTGGAAGACGGCCGAGCAGTCGAGCGGTCAAGCTCGAAAGGGAAAAAAGGTACGGGCAATCCATCGTTCGCCCCTTCGCAGTAATATAGTACCGGTACGGCGCTCAATAGGCGCGTATCGAGGGTATCGCGAGCACTCGCTGTCAGCCGCTCATGCAATATGGATCGAAATGTAGATTAAACGCGTATCGTTTGCCAGAACCTTATTATAAGATCCGCGCGTCTATTGCTCTGGCGTTCCCGCGGCCGAAAGGCGGAAGCTCCTCTCGGTATGATCGTCCGAGAATAAAAAGTTGCTAGGCGAAAGATTCAACCCGGCGGATCGAGCAATTTATCGAGCGACACCGATGAACCATTCCGGATCACGGGCGAACGGCCGATTCTCAGCGACAAAACTTTCGGACCCAATAAAAGTATCTTCGTCCAGGCTGAAAGCTCGGCGGACGGGCGCGAAACGAAAGAAAAGAGGTGGACCGGACGAAAGTTCCACGGAGGTGAAGGTGGGGGAGGGCACTTTACGGTTTCGCGGAGTTTCGCGAGAAGAAAAGTGAGCCCGACGCCCGGAGGATAGACAAACCAATAGAAGCGACCCCTCGAGTGCCGCGGCTTCTTTTCCGGAGAACGTTAATTGCTTCGAGTGCAAAAACCGAGGCGCAGCTAGTTATCGACGGCTCGGACTCGCTTCGAATCCTTCTTCCTCGTCCTCTCAGCCTGTCGTTCTCTTTCTCCCTTCCTATCTATCTATCTATCTATCTGGCCGTCTATTTTCTTGCGCATCGCCACCCTCTTAGCGCTCGGGTTACCCCTCGTGCCGAACGTGTTTGCAACTCCGATAGGGAAAACTAATATTGAACATTCCAAAGTGGAATGCAAAGGGTGCGACCGGGACCAGGATCTGTGGAACGAGGATGAAGAACTGGTGGGGTCCGGGACCGAGTCGAACTTGAAAGTTTTAAAAAGCAATTAAGGGCTTCAAACTTCCGACGCTTTACTTCGCCCCCGCTACAAACCCATTCTTCTTTCTCTCAACCCTTATTTCTCTCGCGCTCGTTCACCCCCGATCCCCTTCGCGATTCCGTCTCCTTTACCAGCGTCCACGTTCCGGACCATCATCCGGCGGTTTTCTCGTTTGCCAACGCGGCCTTGTCCGTGTCGTTCCGGAACCGGCCTATTGTCCCGACGGCGGCCAGCGCAGAATTCTTCCGTTATCGTACAGAATTTCCCGAAAGCCCGACCAAGCCAACCAGCGCCCGGTTAAGCGGCCCCAAAACCGCAGCAAAGTTCGCGGAAGCCACGAGAATTCACGTCGGGCGCTGAGTGATCCGGGAAACAGCGTTAATTACCGTTAGTTCCCTATTTAACGGTCTTCCCCCGCCACAACGATGTCAAACGACCTAGTTCTGACTTCGTTTCCGACCGCTGCAGACCTTTTTTCTTATCCGTTCCTCCTTTTTATTTTTGAATGAACTTTCGGCACGGTCGTTTTTAGCACCGTCGCCGAAACGCTGGTTCGGTTATTTCCCGGCGCGATTAAATTTCGGTAATCTGATCTGGAATTCGGGATTGACATCGGAATTCTTGGGTGGAAAATGTGATTACCTCGGATAGAAGATTGAAAACAAAACATTATTCAGAAACTGGGAATACCAACTTCGGAAAGATGATTTTGATAAATTAATATGACACGTCCGTTTCCGCGACTCCTGGAATTAAGGAACAGCTGTAACTCAAAAACAAGCTCGTATGGTGTATAAATTTCTATGGACTTTTTTAATCGCTATTGCGTTTCGGATTTACTACTATCTCTTACGTTCTGTACGTTGAATATTTCCTGGAGACTAAAGAAAGGTATCTCCTGTGAATAGCATTCCACGGAACGATTCGGCCAACAAATCGAATCGATTTTCAGCCGAGCAGAGATTCTCGAATCATCGTAATGCGCGACAGTAAATCTCGTAAAGGTGTGATTTCTTCGTTTCGCGGTAATATCTCACGGGAGCGCGTATTCTGTTCAAGTGGAACGCGATATGCACATATCGTTCGCGTAGCCAGTCATCCGTAACATAGTTCCATTGAAACTGTCGCCGCTATAGTTACAAGCTGACGCGTCTACATCGATTATATTCGATGTCCGTACATCGGGATCGGTTCGCGGGAATTCGACGGCTGCGCCGTGCGAATACCGTCAACAGGGAGAATCGAATTTTCCACCCTCACGCCCTGCGGAAAATTCTTTCGTTGCCGCTAAAATGGAGTCGAGTCATTACCGTGAATATTTTACAATCCGTCGTTCACGTTTCCATCGCGTTCGTATTGATTACACTGATAAGCGACGTCGTAAAATGAAAGAATCAAACATATTTTTTCGTCATTGCCCGAATCGAATACGACCCGCGGAAAATTTTGGAAAGTTCGGAATACCGGAGAAGTACTTTTTACCCGTTGTCATTCTCTGCAAACCTATCTCTCGAGTTTTCAGCACAAAGGACCATGGAATCACCGATTACCGCGGAACGCAGAAGTTATTTTACGTTTTCTCGCGGTGATTTTCCCCGTTTCGTCGAACTGCCGGCTTTTAACCTTCGCGCCGGGTCTAGGAAATCCTTAGGCAGCCAGGAAAGGGAGCGGTGGACGTGTAGATAATTTTAGAATCGCGTGATTAAACTTTTCGCGATTACGGTTCCCGACCGGCCGTGAATAATGACTTTAAAGCGTGTACCGCCGGCAAAGATACACAACTCGCCTAGCCGGAGAGGTATTATTTTCATGCCGGCGGAGGTTCGCTTGGTAAAACAAATTGAATTTTAAATGATATTCGGTCAGTTGGGCTCGGATAAAATTCAAACCCCACGAAATCGACCTATTATATATAACTAGCGTCGGATAATTAATCCACGCCGAATTCTGTTGAATTATTAGATCCCCCGAGGCGATCGATCCGCTTGGTCGAAACACAGGGCGGCGGAAAGGAGTCGACGATTGACCGGAACGGGGCGACAGAGCTATTTTCCAGTGTCTAGACCTGGAAGCGACGAAAGTCTATTTCGCAAACTGATCCAACATAATTCATGAGGAAACATTGATTGGACGCGCTTGTGTACCGACGGCGAACGTTGGAAAAGAGACAGTTGCGCTAACAAGATTCTATCGCATCGACCGGCGTATCGCCGGCGCTCTCTTCATCAACTTGATGCCGATGAGCCAACATCGGTGAATACGTGGCCACCGGGGTACCTGAGTACGCCCCTGGTATGTACACAGTCATTAACGAGTAAACTCGACCGAAACTTCCGGCGAATCCCGTTAAGGACCATGCGGAATAGTCCAAGACACAGCCTGTTTGCATCTAACATTCCGAGGGAATCGATACTACTAAGAGGGAGAGTTCAAGAATCTCTGCGCCATAAACAGATAACTTACGGGTGCAATGAATAAAATTATTAACAAGTCTTCGGTACCTTTTGAACAACATTGTCACGTAAAAATTCATATTCTGGAACGAGAATTATTTGATTAAGATGTAGTTCTATAATAAGAATATTAATTTCACTGCTACAAATACGCAAAACACGAATAAAAAGATAATTAAGTTGATTAATATTTTTGTAAAAACTGAAATTGCTGAACATTTGCAGCTGGTTAAGGAAGATCAACGAAAACAGTTTTCTTCTGTTACAACAATTTGTTTTTCCGGCAGAAATTCACTTGGAAATTCCGAAGAGAAGATGGACCAATTGAGAACAATCTTGCTATCGATTCGTTGATGAATCGTGAATTAAAGAGACTCGTATATCATCCAGTTAATGGGATCGAATGGAATCAATAGGACGGAAGCGGTGCAATTCAGCCACGCTATATCGCTCGAGCCGGGTACGGAATTGTGTCAAATAGCTTCACTTAGGGGCTCGATAAAACACGGAATCGACCGTTCACCGCCAGCAAACTATCCAAAATTAGTACCTGTTGGCCATAGTTAGCAGCCGGGAAAGCAAGACAAAGGGTAAAGCGTTGATATTCGACCGAGATTGATCGATCGGTGAAATTAAAAGTGAACGGCGGGAGCATGCGAATTCGAGGGCTGTGGTACCGCCGTCCCCTTATTCCTCCGCCTAACAGGCCTCTTTGCGCGGAGCCAGCTGAATATTCGCGTCAGCAAGCCGTCGGCTAGGTACCTACTGTACTTGTATAATTAATGACTTAGAAGACCTTCCGTTTTCCAACGGCATCCGGGATCCCCTCCGGAATCACATGTGTCCGTTTACGAGTAAGCTACTTACGCTCCGAGCCGTGAATTATTCCTGAACCCGGCTTACCGTTTTCTTTTTGCCCCTTGTAATTTGCTATACCACTTCAGAGATGTAGAAGTGACGGTGAGTAATGGTGATTCGGTAAATGAATCGTAATGTTGATCTACGTAGATGGAATTCTTATTTGAACGATTTAATTCTGTTAGTTTAATCTGCAACAATTCCCAACGAGGATCAATAACGATCTTATCAGTACTGAAATAATGGTCACAGAATTCTGAGCGAGACACTGCTGCAATTTTCCTATTTCAACTTCAAAATAATCTACGAAAACGGGACTTAGCAAGAAAGACCCACGGTCGAATGAAGCTTAAACAGAATCAAGAAGTTTCGCGTTGCATGCTTCCAAGACTCCCAGCGAGAAATCACGCTAGGTTGTCTCGGATCGACTTTCGACTTCCAAATCCATGAAACTCGAATAGCAGCGCCGGAAGGTCCCGATAAGAATGCGAAAGTCCGTCGAGTTCCGTAGACGCGGCGCGGACGAGATACGTAACTTTTGACGGCGACTGTCGTGTCGACGAACCGTCGGAATCCCCGGGGACTCTGAGGGTGGTAGCGTAGGTGGGGCCCGGCTGGCAGACGCTGAAGTTTGCCCGCCGCGTCTCTCCAGGAGACCGGTATTACTCGGTTCAACATGCAGCACGTGGGTCAATATTAATCATTGTCATTACCGCGGCAGAGGGGCGGGCGAGTGGCGCACCGAGAGCGATAAAATTTCAACATTTCCGTCTGGAGCTACGGGAACGTCCTTTTCCCCGTCTAACGAGACTGGAATATGGGTCGCTAAGAAGAAACGAAGCTCGCGTATCCTTTTATGGGACACCTGTGCGCGCGTATGTCGCTCTTCGGGGCCATCGCCGTGAAAGAGGATTCAATCGCGAGCCTTCGAATTAAACTCCCGGATTATCCCGAACCCCGCCTCGTCCCCTTTCGAAAGATTGGATCGCCACCGGAAAAAAAGCTGGAGAACCGGTGGCTGTGTACGATGGCAAAAATAACGCGGGAATGAAATGGAATTCTCCATTACGGAGCCCCTAGGTTCATACAAGGGTTATCTAACTCACCCCCTCCGCCTCCATCTCGCTGTTATCTTAATGGTACTTATTGTCTTGACGTATAGTACACCTTGCTTCCTCGTTTCCCTTCCTCCCTCTTTCTTCGACGCTTCATCCTCCCACCCGTACCCTTTCCACGTCTATGTACATTAAGCTCGTAGGTCTGCGAAGGTCGTGAGCTGGAGGCGCGCTGCTGATGCCAGTCGTTATCGCACACTGGATATACCTCGCACACCCCCTCACCAACAGTTGCCACCGTCTTTCTTCTGTCCCACCCAACGGCCGTCCTTCTCGTTCGCCCTTTGGCCCTATCGCGCCTCGTTTTGCCCCCCGTTTCGTTTCCAACCCCCTATTCGTTCCTTTCATGCCCGTGGTGGCGCATGCGTGCACGCCCTATCGTTGATTTCAAGAAAAGGAAGTCGACGGCCAGGGAAACGGAGAGAAGGGAATTGCTACAGTGAAAGAGAAGGCCGGAGGGAGAGAAAGCGAGCGTGATAGGCCGGAGGGGACAGAGATAGCGCGGCACGTCCGATATCCGTGCACATATTGCTACTGTGCGCGCCTTATCCCGATCAGTAATTAGTCCGATCGTTTGCCGAAGACCGAAAGGGAAGGACCGTTGATTGCTATTAACGGCGTCGCTGATTGGGCGAAACCGATTCAATTGCACCCCCGACGGAGCCGACGCGGGACGAGGCTTCGTTTCAACCTCGCACTTGAACGGTTCTTTTTCACCTCTCGATTTCCCGGCTCGTTCGTTACCGCACTCTGCGCTCTTCCTCCTACCACGAACGGGTTTCTTCGACAGTTGCAGCGTTTCATCGCGATCCACGGGGAAATAAATTGCGGATCTATCGAGTGGATTCAGCTCGCGTGTCGCGGATTATTATAGCAGACGCCGCCGCGTGTCGTTAACGTTCATTTCGACGTCGAAATCCTATTGCGATATCTTCTCGCGCCTTCCTCGTTCGCGCACCTTTTCTCGCGGGTACAAGTTCTTACTGTTCGACGCGAGGAAGCGGGAGCAACCTCGCCCGCTTTCAGTAAACGCGATCGCTAACTATGTTCGCACAATACGTCACGTATTTCTTCACGTCTTCTGTAAAGCCACTTTATTAATGGGTTTGATTCATTGTAATTTGTTCTACGGTAGTTCAATGAAGATTGTTTTTTCTGAGATTGTAACTGTTAGAAAGATGGGATGAAATAATTTAAAAGTTACTTTCTTGGATGGATGTGTTGAAACACTTGAAGATTTCCTTTTAACCGGATTTTACAGCTTTGAACTTCTGTAACTGTAGCTGCTTACAAGGCGAATGGAATGACTTACTTTCAGTAAAATGTATATTATAAGCAAAAAGAGAATTTAATCGAACCCGGGAGGAGAAAGCGGAGCGGGCAAGGGGAAAGGAGATCGAGGAGGATGCGATAAGTAAATAAGCCGAAGTACGTCCCGGTCGGGCAACGGCGCGGAACAGCGCGCAGACGGCGCGCGTGTTGGCGTAGAACGAAATCACGGTGGTGCGGGAGCGGGAGACGGTCGTGATTGGATGGAACCGACGTGTCCCGATCCATGAAAATTCTTATCAACCACCTTTACCCTCCACCATTCGCTCACCTACACACCAGCCATTCGTTTATTTTTCATCTCGCCGCCGGTATTCTTTCTTCGGCGTCGAGTAACGTCGTTCAGAATGTTTTCCACGTTCCGGATAAATAAACCTCGGAAGCGCGGAAGATCGCAACGTTCCAGTTGACTAGAACGGTTCCCGGAAGCGGATACGTAACCGGTTAGGAACGAGAAAGCATCGAAGACTGCCGGGAACGAGAGAGAAACTGGATCAGGGGCGGAGTTCGATAAAGGAACCTGCTAGGATTACGCGTACACAGAGGGTTCGCGCGTCCTGCTCACGGCGGAACACACAGGACTCGAAAGCGAATACCTTATGCGGCTCCGAATCGAATCGAATCGCTCTCAGCCATTCGCAGTGAGCCACCGGGTTCACCGATTGATCCGACAGTCCTGCGTCGATTCATTCATGCGTGGACGCCGGACAAACCATTCAATCAACGAAGGCAACGGATTCGCTGCGACTATTTCAGCCCGGAGCTGTGTAACGAGCCAGCGAAACGGTGCAGCACGGAAAGGTGACTGTCAAGTGAAGAAAGTTATGTTAGATAAAGTAGAATACGCAGGGATCAAGTCGAAATCCCGAGACGTTATAGGATTTCGACTAGAATTAGTGAAATATGCAACAGGCAATAAACGTTAATAAAATTGTGCGGTAGCTAACTTAACTGTGACTGCAACCTGTGTACCGGTCAATCGTCGATTAGCTTACGAATGTTTTGTTTATGTCTGGCTTACCTATTTATATTTGAATCGGCCAAATACGGAAACAAATTAGAAACGTGCCGCTGATCCTCTGATATCGCAAAGAAAGCAGATCGCTCAACACTCGTGATTTGTGAATCCTGGTGAAGTGGAAAGGAGCTTGGGCATTGAAAAATACTCGGATCGGTGGAGGAGGCGAGGGTCTTGCCGGCATCGAGCCGAATAGCGCGAAATAGCGCGTGGATTTCGTGGAAATTGAAGATCGAGTGGCGAACACCGGAAGAGTGGCTGCCACTCCGGCACGCAAACAGCTGTATTCAACGGTTCGCGCCGTACGCAAAGGAGAAAGGCGGTGAAGGGGTGCTCGGAGGAAGACCATCAGATTGGAGGCAACGAATAAGCCGTGTAATAGGAATCGAATATGTTTTTGCCTTTATCGCGGCGGTCGCCGCGGCCTCGCCGCGATACGACGCGGTTTACCCTGCGTTTTCAGCTCTGATTGAATCCGGTCGACGGGAAATCGGGGCCAACGGCGGATTCTTAATCGAACGCCCGGTTCTGCGCCGTTCACTTCGGGGTAATTCGATCTCGCGAGAGGATTTCCGCAAGATTCTTGACAAAATTCGACGGGCTTCGAGGTAATGGCGGGAGATTCGTGTGGAAGAATGGCTGGAGTTCCTTTAAGTGTTTGCGCCCTGAAGGTCTCGCGATAACATAATTTTCCCCTCTTGATTCTCAGTTCGGCGATTAAGGAGTTTGTATAGGTATCTCGAAGTAAATTCTTGAATTTAATCTACTTTAAAGAATGACCACATGTATTTATCGTTAATTAGACAAGACATATTGCTTCAAAATATTTCGAGCAAAGACAACGATCAAATATAAGAATAATAACTCTTGATTCAAGAGGTTGAACTGCGATCCAGAAACACCCCGAACACACGAATCTTGTCAAGTTGCCCAAAGTGAAGGCAGTTGGGATAACACATTCTGTCCCAGCTGTTATCTTTCGCGATATTAATTTGCAATGAAAGCAGCGCTGATATTTTACGAGAGTATCCTTCCCGGCGAAACGAAAATAAGGACAACGATTCCGACGATGATAATTAATTCCAACTTTCCCTGGAGCCCGAGGGAGCGGCTGGAACGAGTACAGCATTGGCGTAAAATCTGCCAACGTCGACGTGATTTTTGTCGTGGAAAAACGCCGTGACCCATATACGCCGTTATTCCTCGCGCGCGCCACTGTCGATATTAGAAATTCAAAGTCGTCGCATTTCCGTGCGCGTAAATCGGGACTGTAAAAGGTTGACGAGAACTGCTCGGGGATAACTCTAAATAAAGCTCGCGCTGATGAGAGTGGAGTCAAGCAAATGAAACACACGAACCGCGTCGCGCCGCACAGTGAGCTGGGTCGGCAAAGTGGGTGACATTTATTTCAACATACTTCACATTTATTTCAAAGAGTTATTATTTATTACTAACAAATCACCGATAATAAAATATTTTTAAAGAAAAATAAAGATTCATTCTTTATATACAGAAATATGGTAGACGAAAAGAACAAACGATTAGAAAATTGAATAGACACGAAATATATTAAAATGATTATCATTACAAAATAACAATTTTTGGACGAATTTTGGTGCAAATTTCATCCTGATACCTTCTGTGGTTGAGGAGTTACAACAAAATGTTACTTGTTTTTCCGATCCAGTTCATTGTGCGCCATTCCACGATGCCTTTTGTACGACTATCGCCTGCTGTTCGCGATAATGTTTTCCGTAAGCGTATACCAGATTCGGGAAAGTTCTTGCCTCGCCGCAGGTTAGACAAGCCGACGCGCGGCCGCGGACCACGATAAATCTCACCTCGTAATTTGTGTAATATCAACGAAAAAATAAACATACTCAACAAATAAATACGTCTCGAGTTCGGGCACGTCGAATTCAATTTACGCGGACCACCCTCGCGGGAAAACTATAGAGTGAGCTCATGTCCGCTTGTATACTGGTGTCTTGAATCGACAGATTTTAACCCTTTGCATTCCGTCGGTTCTGCTTTTTCTTTTTACTGGAAAAAGAAAACGGTCAAAAAAAACTAAGATACGTGCATCCACGAAGCTTCGAAACTTGTCTTCTTTTAAAGGAAACTTTAGGTTTTCGATGTAAAAATGAGGTTGAAAGTTGACTACATCGAAAAATGTTTTTTATTGACAAATATTCTGTGAATAAATGAGATGTATTTTTGTTTTAGATGTTTAAATTTTACGAAGTTTGTTTAATAATTATTTAGTCAGAAGTTTTTGAATATTGATATTCCGATCTCTTCTCGTGAGAATTGAGTTTCACGGTTTTCATACGTGTTTTAAACTATTATTTCACATATGCTTAGAACTTACTCTCGCGACATCTTTCTCTTTGTTTCATTTCTAGTCGTGTAATAACTGTCGTCAGCATAACGTACACACGCGTTACGATAATTACTCTTTACTCCGTTGTTTCGCCAGCGGCTTGTTACTTTGCTTTGTAATTTTTAACAGAGTTGTTACGGGCAGTGAATGGAATTAAAGCGACTCTGTCTTGATATTAACCAATGACGTTCTTTGTTGACATCGTAATACGAAGGATAAACAAGTTTAAATCCACTGTAAATCTCGAAGCAGATACAAGCTTTTATTTAAAATGGCATCAAAGAAAAATTTCTTTACCTGCTTTTATCGTACTTCTACAAATGAAATAAATCTACTTAAATTTTCCTACGCTGATGTCACTGTAAAGAGTACCTTCAGAAAACCAAGAACGCTATAAATTCATAATATCCACAATCGAATCACAAGATTGTGGTTCCACCCCTGGAGTGCGCAGAGATTTCGTCGAAACCGCACCGTCCACCTGTGTATATGGTCGCGTGTGTTCGTATTTCACGGGGAAATTTCACAACTTGTAACGTTATTAACGCGGCCTCGATAAAGCTATCTCCGCGGCGTAGTTTCGCAAGCCGCCGCCTTCCGGCGCATTTCCATGCATGGGAAATCGACTCCGGCATCGAGCCGGGGATATTTAAAATCCATCGGTATCCGACCGCGCGAAACTATCGTTGGTCGAATAGGCATTAATTATGCTCTTTGTTCGCAACGGAGCACCCGAAACCGCGATACTGTGCCGCAACCCCTAGAGCCACCCCTCTGAACCGCTCTCGTCCAGCAACGAAAGCATCGGCGCGCGCAAAACGATTTTGCATACGATAACGCAGAAGTTCAGCGGTCTTGGGCCGGGAGGTGAACGTTGTTGGCGTCTCGATATGGCAACGGTGACGAACAGTTCCAATCGAAACACTCCCGATCGTTTTCCGCCGGCGAACACGGTCCCGTCGAATTACAGCACTCTGTTTTTATGCGGCGCTTGCCCACGTAACAATTAAGTCTTTAAAGTTTCGGAACGTTCCGCGCCGCAGATAATTGGCTCGGTTTCGAGCGAGGCTCTGTTATTACGTTCGGATTCACGTGCAGTTCCCGCGAGTCACGATAGCTTTTCTGGAATCGCAGTTTAGCATAATGGGGAGACAAAACAGTACAATGGAACGGAGTAGAACTATTGTAGTCCGGGGGCACTGCTTAACGGTAGAGCCGAGGCAGCAGCGATCCGTTTCGGGTGTTTTATTTTACGACCATTGGCAAAGGTGCTTCCGAAAGGAGTTATTAAATAAAATCGTTTGCTGCGGAGTGAGTTTCAATATAGTATTAAAATTTTTATGAGACCGTAAAGACATTAAAAGGAAATTATTTCGGTAGAATATAGTTGTTCGGCAAATGTAATAAATCGATCAAAAGTAAGTGCTACTACGTAAAACTGCCCCAACAAAGCACAAATTTATATTACAACGAATAAAACAGCATTTAAGTTCAAATTCTACAACTTCACAAATCAAATTCACAGTGGTCCGATTGAAGCACGCCCGAACATGCTCCAAACTTTCAAATAAGGGTACGCGTACACAAAAGCGTGATATTCTCAGAAGACTTGTAGTGGCGCGCAAATCTCCCGACATTCATAAGCGCGAACTGGAACGGAAGCTCGCGAAATTTAAGTTCGTAATCGTAAAACGCGGTCGGAAGCCGCCGATTACGTTCCCCCGCGAAACCTCGGCATTCCTGTCTCTTTATTTGTTTCAAAAAATGCAATCGTGCGCGGCCCTCGTACGTTTTTCTACGTTACACACGGTGCTCCGTCCCCGTCCGGCTCGAAGCTCGACGTTTTACGACAATGTCTCCGCTCGAAGAATTGATAACGACCGCTTTATTATTCCGCGCCGCTATTCAAACCAGCGAGTCGCGGACTTTTGCGGCCGCATTGTTGCCCCCTTGTCTACAGCGGCCGGAGGGGCGAAAAGAAAAAAAAAATGAACGGAGAGGGAGAAGGAGGGAGTGAGAGAATCGTGAAAAGCCGGCCGCATTCGAGGCGCTTTGATAAACGCCGAGTGATGCTCTGGAAGCTTTTTAGGACATTATCCGCGGGAACACCTGTTACTGGCGGTAGCCTGAGCTCGCGCGTTTTAGCGAAAAAACCAAGCCCCGAGCGCCGCGGCGCTGTCGAGGGAAAGCAGGGATGATGGAATTCGCGGCGGGACGCGCGCCCATAGCCACAAGCTTATGGGATTGAGCAGTCTTAACATATATTAATCCAAGGATTGGCGCGGAGGAAAAGGACCTTCGATAACCACGTAATTCACGGGAAAGGAGATTACCGGGGGATGCGGGTTTTTTCGTTCCCACGGTAATTCCGAATGTTGTCTTGCTACGCTTTTACGAATTCATGTCGCTTCCGCCGGGAAAAACGCGCTCTCCACGCTTAAAAAAATCATGTGGCCACGTACACTTGGAAAATAATTTATTATTCTGTTGTTGAGATCATTCCTTCCTTTCTCTTTTGTGAAACGCTTTTCCGGAGTAAGAAGGAACAGGGGTGAACGTCATGAATTAATTGCGAATATTCAAGAAGTATACTAATTTATTAGATCGCCGTTGATAATTTTTTAAAAGGAATGTAGAACGTTTGAGATCGGATGGTATTTAACGTACAACAGAATTCCATCGAAAACCGTCCAGTGATCGCGCACTTTTCACACCGAGGGTTTGTAAAAGTGGTTAAATTCCCCTTTAACGTGGAAAATTTCAATTCATTACATGAGAATGAGATTACGAAGGGAAATATTTCCGGTAATAAAGTTGCACGGACCGCATGAATGTTGAACGCATCGCGCGATACCTCCGTAAATGTTAACCCAAGTGGACTTTCAAGCCCATTTTCAGGCGCGATCGTTCCCATGGCGCCTGTAACACGGTTTACAATTACTTTATCCAAGACATACATAACATTTAGCGACTCACGTTAAACACGGATGAAAGACGTTTGGTGGGTCAATTTTAACTTACGACTCCCCAGACAGGTCAGTTTATATCTACCGTACATAAACGTAACCACGATCTGGTAAATATTTCGAAAATAGAGATACTTTATGCATAACAATCCACGATTCCCCGTTTCGAGCAAACAGCAACACCGCCAAGATTAAATATAGCAACGCTCGCCCGCGGAAAAACCGTTCGTCGTTAATCAACAATTAATCTTGAACAAACGGCCGCGCCAGGGGGAAACCGGCAGGGTGGCAGCCTATTATTTATTAATTAAAATTTCCATAATCGTGTGGCCAGCGGTTTTCAGGCATTCATTCCGCTGATTAATTGCCGCCCTCCGGAACACTGTATCCCCCTATCGCGATCTAGCAGCGCCGGTTTTGTCATTCCAGATCATAAAACTCCGTAATGACGGCGAAGTTTCGAGTTATAGAGAGAACTTCCCGCTCTTGCGGCGCGATCCGCCGATGCCGATGCACAGATTGAACGGGGAAGGTCGCTGCAATATGCAACTTGGCTTCTCAATTTCTTCAGCGGCGCTTTCACGCATGGAATGGAATCCAATCGGTGGCCTACATATCCGTTCGACGCTCCGCGTCACGACAGAATTTATATACGAGGAATCTATATAATATCCTAACGTCACTTCTCGCGACGACCCTCTTCCTCGTCTCCTATTTCGGAGGAATTCATCCCTTTGCACAGGAAGCTTCTACCGGAGGGACGTGAAATTATCCATTTTAATAAAACCCTTTTCCCGGTGAGAAGTGGAACAGCGAGACGAAACACTTTATTATCTAGCTCGAGGTACTGCTCAGCTGAGACTGTGGAAGTTTAGTAATATCCGCCGTGCACTCATGAAAATTCTGAACAGTGGATTATATTATTTCACATTACATTTCAGTTGTATTATTTCATTTATTGTATCAAGGCACGATAATGTCAAACGAATTTCATTACTTTGACCATCGAAGAATATATTCCTTTCCAATTGACCGCTTTCTAAATACCGTTGAGAACTTCTAAAACCTTACTGCACAATTCTCAGTACATCCCAAATCCACTTTACAATTCCAGAAACAAATTGCAAACCAAAATTCCTTCTCTTATCCACGCGTCTAGCAGTGCGACCACGTTCAAACACGAACAAACGTTTGATCAAAGACACCGGGAATCGTTCTCGGCGTGAAAAGAATGTCAGTCGCTCGTCCTTAAGTCTCGTCCCACTTCTCAGCGGCGGGTTGATACGATATTCCCACGGAAGACAATATATTACGCGCGATAACGCGAGTGCGAAAACGAGAAAGAGTTGTTCTCCCGTAACTTAGTTGAACTATCGCTGATTCCGAGATATTTGCTCGGGATTACTCCTTCGTTTAACTTCCGTGCGCCAGCGGCGGGGACGGGTTAGGTGTTCGCCGCGGGAGAACCGTTCAGTGTCGTCGCGCGCGCGTGTGTGTGCGAGAAGGGTGGGAACTGAATCGGGAAAGCAGAGAGGCAGCGAGGGAACGATACGCGGAACGAGGCGCACGGAAAGACAGAGGGGAAGATATGTAAACGTCGTCTTGTTCGTGGTACGACGTCGTGCTCCGGAAACGTTCTCGCGGAGCGAGTCGACCGGTGTGGGTAGATGGGCCCGTGGAAATAGGCAAGGGAAGAAGTTGGATGGCGGCGAAGATGAGAATTGGGAAGTAACGCGCGAAACTTCAACGCGAACTCCTCGTTCTCCGGGCACAGGTCCCTGCGGGTAAACGAGGAAAGTAGCGTTTTCGCGAGGGGCGAGCGGGGGTGGACGCCGAGACTCCGCGGCCGACGCGGGCGGCTACGCTTCTCCGTCTATTCCCCAGTCAGGTATCTCTTGCCGCGGAGGGGTGAGGCGGCGGCGGGCAGGGGCTCCTACATGACCGGAACTCGAATGTCGCTCCAGATCTCGCCGCGATGCCCGGAATTTACGATCATTAGAGTCTAGTCGAATCTTGGAAGCCAGGATAACAAGAACGCCGAGATGGTCGGTCGCGATTAACGAACGGACCCGGCGGAGGTTAGTTTTACGGACTTCGGTATCGGACCCGGAACGCCGGCCAATTTGTTCCGTGGAACGTCGGACTGACGTGACGATCGTCGGGAAACAACTGGCAACACGGAGGATTTCAAGAGCGAACGAGATATTTTAATCCCGGGTTTCCTGAGTTCTGCTGCTGAACGATAAGCGGGCTGATTGTGGCTAACGAAATCATGGGATCGGTGTTTACAGTAGTATCGTTCGATGCTGAAGACATGGGAGACCGTGTGCACTGTTTTCAGTCAGGCTTTAAATACAAAGTTTCAAAGAATCGGAAAACTGGAGGATTGTTCATTTTTCATTGTACAACCTGGCGTGTAATACAGGATCACGAGAGGATCACCATCGCCGCTACCAAAAATGACTGGCTCAAGCCCTGACGTTGAAATATCTGCTCATATACCCCGGAGGCAAAGAAAAACCCGAACTCGTCGTAACGTTAGAAAATTCAATTAAATTTAAAAGTATCTTCGCCATTCGCTAACTTCGTTTTCTCTCCTTCCTCCCGGGACGTACCTGACCAGAACTCAAACAACTGTTCTCGACCCGGTCGACGACGTGTACTTGTTAACAGAAGCTGTCCGCGATAACGTACCACTTACGCGTCGGCTTGTAGCCTGCGCGTCGCGTCGCGCACGTACGACAGGAAATTAGAGCCGGCGATATAGAGAAGGTACGCTAGAAGGTAGGGAAGGGGCTGCCGTAATTTAAGAGCTGAAAGTAAGCGGCAATCTTAACTGGCTCGAGGCGGCCGGCAGTGGAACTCGCGAATGGTAGCGACAAGTCATGCTAGCAACCGGGTTGCACGTGAACGATGATGATCCCGCTGCCTTTCTGCGCGGTTTCTTTAACTGTTCCGCGATTACCGGGGATTAAATTAAAGCACCGAGGCACGGCGATAGCAGAAATAAGGTTTCAGCAACCGGTTCCTCGGTTAATGTAGAGTCCGACTGCCAGAGGAATCTTGTTCGCGATAGCTGTCACGATCGAGCAGGACGATCTCGAATTAAGAAGAAGGCACGCCGGGGTTTATGATCGAACGAACGCTCCTAACGTGAACTTTCCGCGCGCACGCCAACGCGAAAGAATTTGCCGTGCATCAAGATTCGCCCCCGTCGGCGAACGGGCGAAAGTTTAAATTAACTTGCAATATCGGGTGGCTGTTAACCGCGCCAACTCCGATTCCAGGCACAGCCGCAGACATAATAGTTGCATTATCGCTGCCAACGGGTATTTCCTAGCTGGCATTTAGGGCCAAGATGATCGGACAGTTTAAACGTTCGGGCCAACACTTAATCGATCGACCTGCGGCGGTTTATCAGAGCGATAGAAACGCGACCCGAAAATCCGAGCGCGAAACTTTGCCCGACGGTTTATGGAACTACGGCGCTCTCGGGGATAACAAAAGCGGGCGTCAAAATTCTTTTATTTCCCTTTTTTCGATCCTCTCTCGTTGTATTTCTGTCACTCGGCGTGAAACCAATGAATGATCTCCGCGCAGTGAAAGCTGTTTCTACTCCAAGAGCTTCGAAGCGTTCCCTTCTCTGCTTTATGAACCCTATCTTTCAGGCTCGCGCACATGGCGGTCGTCTGTACTCTCGCGTTTTTTATTTTCTCGGACCAACGCGGACGAAACCAATGGAAAAGGAATGGAAAGCGTTGTTTGCTCTCGCCGATCTTCCCCGCTGTTGAATCGAAGTTCCGTCGAGGGGAAGATTGATTCTTCATTAAACGAAATTCGCGCAATTTCCTCGCGATATCTGATCGTCGGCGAGAGAAAAGAAAAAAATGAGAATGTCGCTCGATAAAGAATTCCGGGGCGACACGAAAGAAACCGGGGAGACCCGTTCGATTACTAGCCCCCGGATCATAAATCATAATCGCATTCCGCGCACGGAACCCCGGTAAACCTCGTTACGAACTATAAACTTCCGTGTGTGACTTTGATGTAACGCCGCGATGTGTACGTTCCGGCCGGGCTACCGGGTGAAATCGTTCGCCGGATCAGTTTTATTAATGATGGAGCCACAGATCGCGATCGGCAAGACTATGACAACCCCGTCAACTTTCGCAAGATTAATGTCGCTTGTTCATTGCGTGAGAGACGAGCTCGCGAGCGCGCGCGCGAGCGAGCGTCTCCCGTTCTCTCCGACCTTTTTTCCCCTTTCTCCTGTTTCCTTTGCAGCGAGACCGGCCACGAGAAACCGGGTCGCGGTACAGCTCGCTTTTTGCATATAAAACCGCAATTAATGATAATGGAAATTGTTTCCTCGGCAGAGCTGTAACGCATAATCGTTATAAGCCCGGCTTAATCTGACCATTCGGTGTTTCAATAAAGAACACGGCCGGGGACTTTGCTGCCGCATTCTGCGACCGTGAGATTCGTACGCTCGCGACCGCGACAAAGAAAACCCTCGCGAAGGATCGAACGATTAACCGGCAGTTTCCGCGTCGATGACGCGGGAACGCCGTTTCGGGAATTTCTCGCGACGCGACCGGCGTCAATTAAAAGGTGTTGCGTCCTTCTTTTCTCTCGTCGCTGCGAGGAACAAAACCGTGGAGCGCTATATCGTCGCGTTTGTAATTACCGTTCGGGGTCCTTTTTCGAATTGTATCGCGATCCCCGCTGTACTATAGAGCTCGCTGACAATGGACTGGCTCGTTAATAGCGACAGACAAAAAAGGCGAAATAGAACCGAGACGTCGGAAAATGAAACGATCGTTGGATCGTTGACCGCTGCTCTTTATAATTGCGTTGCGAGCCTTCAGTGATATTTCCATAGAAAGGAAATACAGCGCTGACCCAGTTAGCCCTTTCTTTTGTGATTCATTTCGCGACTGGTCTCGCGAGAGTTGGTTTAGTTTCTATGGTTGTTCTATAAGCAAAAATGTATTTATTGTAACTGTCTTTGCACAGTGGATGTTCAATGTTCACGACATGAATTGAAGAATACGCGTATTCATGAAATTCAATCTAAAGTCCTGAATATAATCTCGTACTTAACCTAAAATTTAATATTATGAACAAATAAGTTTTAGTGATTGTTGCGCAAGATTGTAAGTTCAGCGTACTTACAGCGAGTGCGCCGAGGTAATTTGAATATTTAAATTTTCGTGCGCATTCAGCGAGGAATGTGTAACACGAAAACGGTAAGAAGATCATTTGCATTCGTGCAAAGGGCATGAAACATGAAAACAGAACAAGTTCATAAAAAATTTCATTCTCCGCGAAAACAATGAACAGAATTGGTTCCCCGGTTATGAGAACAGCATAACGAGCAGCAACCGTTGGATTTCTAATTATTTTTGGGTCGATATTCGGAAATTATTTGAGGAATGTTGAAATCGGAACATGCCGAACTAGCTAATTTGTTCTGCATTTCTAAATACTCGCGCGAAAATAGTCCAAAGTATCACGTCGAAATGTAGAACAAATCCTGAAATGGAATGCAAATAGATTCACTAATAAAGTTCTCCTTCAAAGGATAGTAAAAAAGTTCTTGTGCAGCGTAGGTTATTATATTCATTAATTAGTATTGCGTGAGTGGCCGGCTATTGAGAAATATTTAACGTTAGAATAGGAATTAACTGCGTAATCACCAGATCAACGGAAGTGCCGGACAAAGGTACTGGATTAGTATGAGACCGGACAGAGTGCAAGAGGCTTTCGGTAGTAACGAACCAATCGATAGAAGGGCTGATTTGCAAAATGCGTGCAACCGAGTTCTGTAAGAACGCGGCTTAAAATTGCATGACCGGCTATTTCTCCGCCGAACGTCCCTTTTCCGGCCACGGCGGACCGCCCCCTCGCCCCTCCACCTAAATACGATCGCTTCCGCTTTACATTAGCTTATTTTGTATGCAGGTAATTTACATGTCTAACGGTCACGATAAAATTGGTTAACGCTGTTCCGAGCTTGTGAGCGAACGCCACCTAATTTAAGCTTCGGTGTAAGCAGTTAAGCTCCGTGGCCGATTTTGTAATATATGTTGGTACGATTTAATAGCGGCGAGCTTATTCCCTGTACATAAACCAGTCGCCGCTCCGGGAACCTCCGTCGACGTACTTTTAATCCAATTTTACAATCGGCCGATTGTTATCGCGGCAACGATTCGATAATCATTCATCGAAACACCGCGGTTTCTGACGGTTCGCTCCACTGTCGCAACGAGTTTTAACCCTTTGAGTGCTATTTATAACGGCTAATATTCTTTCGAAAATTCCCATGAAATTTTATCGAGAAACGCTTGGCTCATGGAAAATCTCTATAAAATTTGTACTATTTATATCAATGTGCTAAAACCTTTACAAAGTATAGTAAACATTTTCATCTTTTGATGGCCGTGTTATTTGCAGAAACTTTTAACGTCGCTCACATTGCCACCAATATTGGCACTCGAAGGGTTAAGCAACAGCGTAAAAACGTATGAAAAGGTGTGTTCCTCTTCATAGACATCGTTTAATCTCCAGCTGGATAACGGAATGTATGTGCACCGAAAAAGAACTGCACGTACTCGTTGAAAAAAAATATTTCGCATACGCTGATTTTTTCATTCTGGGAGATCTTCGGCTATTCATGTTCGTGGATTTTACATATCCGTCGTTACCGGCCACGCAAACAACGCATTCACATCTGATTAAAACTATCCGGTGCCTCCAGGGATTTTTTTAATATTCGAATTCTATGCATTCACTCGTTTTAGATGTATTTTCGACGGGATCCTTATAATACGTTCGGCGAATATTGATCTACCGCGGCGCGGCTATATGAAGCTTTTTCTCTCCGATTCGTTCTTGCCGAGTTAACGAGATCTGCGCATCGACCCACTTTCTTTTGTACAACGAAATTAGCGTGGAGCAGCTGAACGTACCACCGCGCGATTTTTTCCTTTGTCGGCCGCGTACAAATAATTTCTGCACGTTGATGCCGTTTATCGAGCCGCCGATTAGCCCTCGAGCGAATTCTTTTGCGGACGCGTAACGGGACATCGCGATTATTACAGAGTCGCGAATGAGAATCGGAATCGGACAGTATGGAATAACCTGGCCACGATTACTCTTTTAAAGAAAAGCCATAAGCACACTCGAAAATCGTGATAAACAGAATGGCCTTAGCCCACGTTCAAGAGAAAAAGCAATTTCAGCTGGCAGTCACACGTTAATTACAACCGGAACGATTTAACATTTTAAATTACAATACACTCCGCGGAATCTCCCGCGGAAATACCATTTCCACTTTAATTCAGACCTAACGCCTTTTTAATGGAGCCGCATAATAAACTTTAATTTCCGAACCGCCCTCGGAACTTTCTTTCGGTAAATCTTACTCGGGATGCCTCTCGCCCTGGGAACCAGTTCTTCAGCGTAGTCATTACGCGAATAAAATTGCGAGCCGCGTTTGTAGTGGCTAATATTCAATTCAATATTTTCACGCGATGTCTACAAGAAAAGATTTCCATAAGGTTGTCCGGCGAAAAGTGATTCGAGGACCCTTTTCTCGAAGCTAGCCTTTTTCCCCGCGGCATTTTGCTTTCGTCATTTCGCCAGGAAGAAGTTACGGCCCGGCGATGCTTATCCAATTTAGCGTCAAGCGTGGCGTCGATAACTTTTACAGCGCGCAGGAAAAGTCGCCCTCGCAAGGAAACACCGATGAAGTTTCTTCCGGCTACAGCCACGACTAGTAACGTGTCCAACAGCTTAATCTTCGACTAATCCGCGCGCTCCCGCCACGCCACGCCGCCGAGGAATTAGAGGTAATCCGAAACACGAGTTTAATGGCCAAGTCCTCATACAATCACAAACTGAATGTTTACAGGATAATACGTAAACAAATTCACGGCTTTCAACGGACCACTCGAGCGCGGACGTTTATCCGTGAAACTTGATCGATTGAAAAACAACCCTCTTCGCGGAGGGGGATGTGTTGCCATAAATGTTGGGATTGGGAGAAATTAATTGCCAATTTGTATTTGTAACTTCGAGGTTTTGAGAGATGATACGTATACGTTTGTAAATATGAAGCTATTAACTGAAGTATTATGAAACAATTGGGAGAGCGATTGGAATGTTGGGTAACGGTTATATCACCTAAATTGGAATCTACACATAAACGGCAATCATTGTGAATAAAAAATATGATAAAAAGGATCCATATTCGAGGATATATTTTCTGAAATATCAAGATCGTCATTGTTATGTTCCCGTGCGTTTAGTTGTCTCCAGACGAAGAAGCACAAATTTTAATCCGTGAGAAGTAATTACCAGTTGTATAATTGCATTTATGTTTCAGTAAGTGGAAATTACAGCGAACATTTCTCGTGACACTTTGTTTCCACTCTTCGCGCTGAATAAAACAAGAGGTAATTCACCGTTCCGATCGGGTTCATTTGATCGCAAAACGATTTCATTAAAACTAAAATAGTTCGATAATTTAATTTCACCGTGTCGCCGTAATTATTCCAATTTCTCTCCAGCAGCCAATATCCACGTTTCCCCTGCGTTTTCCCCGACCAGTTGCGGCCATTCGCTACGGCACTAACATCCCGAATATGGACTGCATTACCGAGTCACGAATGTCTTCAGAGGGAATTCGATTCCCAGATTGGAAACATCCGAAGAAGGAGGGAAGGGAGCCAATTTTGACGGTCGCTTCTCCGAATCGCGCCATTCTCCTTCTTCCATGTCCTTGTCCCCTTCTCTGCGCATTTGATACCTTATCGCGCCGTTTGAAAGGGACATCACGGACGAAAATGAAGGGGACGCTGATTGGAAAGCATTCGCGGCGCGATTGATCGCGGCCAGATCCCGAGAACGGGGAGGATCAGGGATTCCGGCGTCGATAAAAGTATCCCCGGTGTCTGGCCGTACTGAAGTCTTCTAGGTAAAATGTCAGTTCGCGAGTTCTCGGCCGATTGGAAAACTTAAGGGCGAAACTTCCGCGGAACTGTCATTAGTTATCGAGGCGTGGGGCGCGGCGCGTGGTCTGGCGGTAGGCTGTGCACAGGGTTCCGTTCAATCCCGACCGTCCGGCTCCCTTTAACAAACATGTTGACAACGGTTGGATTGGCGGCCGCCGAAAAACGGGGGAGAACAGGCATCCGCGTAATTGGAAGTCGCTTTACCGCCCTCCATCTCGATTACGTCGAAAGCAACTTCGACTATGGTTGCTGTTGCGGCATGCTTAGTTAGATTGATGTCTCCGTAATGCCCGCAGAGGGATCGACCAACGGAGAAAGAAAGACATTCCAGAAAAAATGGTCCTATCCCATTGGGCGATTGATTCGATTCTACTGTCTCCTAGCCGAAAACAATCAGGAGACTAAACCTTCATCGATTAGTGTCAGTGATGATTTCTTTCGTTTGGAAGATTAAATACAATCTATTTCGACTGTTGTATTAAAAATTGTACCTTAACCTTTTGTGTTTGTGATGTCTTTGTGAAGGAAAGCTTTTACCGTTGTCTGGAAAACGGTAGAGGGTTAAAGGAACGCAGAGGGTAATGGGACAAATAGACCGAACCGTTCGCATCGAAAAGAAGAAAAATCCAAACTGCGAGGTGATCGTTCCGTTCGTTCTAGCCGTCTCTAAATGACCGAGCAACGCACCCCCGTTTAGCCGGGGCCGGCAGTTTTACAGAGAAAATCGAATTCTCGGCAATAATTGTCTCCAAACGTATGTAATCTGGTACTCGAAGGGAGGCCCGCGGAATCTCCTTCCACGCTGATTCGATTTCCCGTCGCTCCGGATAGTAGCTTCCGGCGAAATCCCCCTGGCGCCCTCTGCTACGACGCTACGTGTGTACGGATCCACCCAATAAGATCGTCAGCGCACCTGGCGACTCTCCCATAGCCCACCCTACCGCGTCCCCTCCTTTCGCTCGGCCCTCTCCTCGTCACTCCCAAAGGCATCGGTCAAATTCGATTTTCCTTTTACACCGAACCGAACCATTCGGAATAGCGATCAGTTCTAGTGCCGAGGGAGGACCTTATTCAGGAAGTTCGCGTTGGC
The DNA here is from genome assembly GCF_051020985.1 of Nomia melanderi. NCBI lineage: Eukaryota > Metazoa > Arthropoda > Insecta > Hymenoptera > Halictidae > Nomia > Nomia melanderi. The sequence continues at coordinate 10,731,379 of NC_135003.1, forward strand.
TACTATAGGACCGGGCAGCCAGTCAGTCAGTCAGCCAGCCAGCCAGCCAGCCAGCCAGCGAGCCAGCGAGCCAACCAGCCGGGGAGTGAAGTGGTAAACTAGATACGGCTACAGATAGGAAGGGAATAGAAGCAGAACCGGGTCAGCTAGCCAATCCCCTCTGCAAGGCACACCAATCTCCCTACCGGTAACATTCAACGTGCACATCCTCGAGCGGCCGCGTACATCCCTCTACCCCATCTTTCTACCTTTCCATATCCCTCCCCTTTTCCGTACACCCTCATCCTTCTCTGTTTTTCCGCATTTTCTCTCCTCAATTTCCCCGTTTTCCATTCGCTTGCCCGAATATGTACGTACGAATCGCACTTACTCTCGACCAACTCCCTATCTCCAGTCGATTCTATCTTCCACCCCCCTCCTCTCCCTTCGTCATCGCACTCGGCAGGATTCCACGTGAAAAAGTGACTGCGAGGGTGCCCTCCACCCGCCCACCCTCGCAAGCCAGCCCTCCGCTAGATCCACAGAAAAACCGGACTGCGAATCTTGCAAAGTGGAAACTCCCGGTAACGTCGATTCACGTAGCCAGGAGCCGGATTGCATAATGCTCCGTCGGAAAATCCTCGTCGGGGTCGCCGCATCAGCCTCAAAGGGGACTCCGTCTAGCGCGTCGCGGAACTTTTGCGGTTTCTATCGTCGACGACGTCTAACCGGGAGGAGGTTCGCCGACGCGGCGACTGACTGCTACCGAGGCTCCCGGTGCGGCTGGCCGCGGACGGTGACGCGCATCGGGGAATTTATCGGATGCGAAGGGACACGATGACTGTTTACCTCGTCGTGGCGCGATCTCGGGAACACGCGAGGCGAAATTGGACCGAGCACCGCTATCTTCGTCGGGTGACTGAATATTTCTTCGCGCGACCGAGTCGACTGGGGGCGATCTGTTGCTGCTGCGACCCTTTCGCATACCGACTTAGACGAAAGTATCGTTGTGATCAGATATTTTCGAAGGCGGATGGAATATATAAATATTTGGTTATGTTTACCGCTTCAAAATTGGAATTCGAAATTTATATAACGAGAAACTGAAATGTTTTCACGACATCAATTACAAACAAAATATGTTTCTTAGTATTAAAAGTTCATGTCGGACAATTGGAGACACCGAATTTCTCCGGAAAGTATCTTCGATACGAATACAGTGTCACCGCGATCAAGACAGAGGAAGAATATTACCGAATCGATTTTCAACGGGAAAATTTCAAGAGCGAACGTGACGAAGCTACCGCGGACAGCGCGCGTCCCGTTGACACTTCTGAGACAATTAGCCGGCCAGAAATTGGAACAATTATACAAGCGTTACCGTGGGCCAAACTAATGTTCCAAAATAATTGAGGCGGATGGGAGAGCGCGCGGGCGGAAGCCTTTGTGCCGCGAAGTACCATCGCGTTTGAAATTCCCGGCCGGGCCGGGCTCCCGCGAGTGATTGCGCCGGTACCCCGTTCCCCGCACTAACGAAATAATTACTAGTTTGCATAACTCCGTCGCGTGATTCGCGTCCCACGGCCGGGCCGCGTCTAATTATGAAAAATATACGGTTCGACGAGGCCCGAAACGTCACGCGTTTCCTCTTCGCGTAATGAACTAATTATGGCGGCGCGCGGGGAGCCGAGCAGAACTCGCGGATTACGAGGCCGAAGACCGTGTGTGTTCCCAGACAACGCGTTGCCATCCGCGGAGCCTAATTTCACGTACCGCTGACGAGAGACAGTCTGCATACTAAGCCCAAAGGAGGACCGGTCGCGCGATATTAATATGCGATCGAAGCCCTCCTCTTCCGCGTAAGCCGGTTACGACGGAGCATACCGCTTAATTTGATGTTCATTCGATTAATCCGACCCGGTCGTCGGTAGAAATAACAATGGCGCCGAGCTCTCCCTCTATCTCTGTCTCTGCGGATCGGTATTGACGATTCGACGCGCGCCGCTCGATACTCGTCGCGCCGCGTTTACGTACACTCCGTAGGTGTAATTGGACGGGGAACCGACGCCTGCTTTTCAAATTCTTTCTCTCTTCCCGCTGCGTAACCGTCCGAATGTCGTTTCATTGTCAAATTGTTGTGTGCAGGGGGGATTCGGAAGTCGATCTTAAAATGCTTTTTCCTTCGTTCGTAGGTGTCTCGCGTGTCACGGAGACGGGTAACATCACGATTATCTGTCTCGCCGGAAAGGTTGAACAACGATCAGGTGAAACATTGTGGATAAAAGTATGTGGACGATCGTGGAACGTAATTCTCGCAGAGATAGTCGCTTTTAAATAATGTCGGTCGGAGAGGTGTGATTTACGCGTTCACCGAACAATGGAGCCGATGCGTCCCTATTGAATATAATTTTCATAAAAAAGGTGGCTCGCACGGATAAACTTCATTCAGCGTTTCCAATCTACATACAAGTCGCGGCGGAGTTATCTGGCGAGGTTGAGAGCCAGCGAGCCGGGAGGCAGCACGATTTTCTTTTCAAAACAAGGGCTCGCCATACATTCCTGGCCCCCGATCGCCGATAACCTTGTACGAGAGCGCGCGGCGCACCGAGTGTTCGCAGGCCCATTTAAAGTATCTCGGGGTCCACCTACGGATTCAGCGGTTCCTTTCGCGGGGGCATAACGCGGGGTTAGGCAGGGCCCGAACGTGACACGTAAAAATATCATGCGGGGTACCGATACATCACGCGATCAGATAAACGGAACAGGGGAATGGGCTCCGACTTCGTCGTTTGTCGTCCGCGATAGAATCTCGATGGCAGCGCTAAGCGGTGGCTCGCTTTATTTTTGCACCCAACTATTTTGATGACTCAACTGTTAGACGGACGCGTACACGGACCCGACGACGCACGGGGGCGCGCCCGTTGCCCCTTCGCAACGGATTACGGAGATCGAGATCGCGCGGGACAGGGCCGAACCGTTTTTCTAAAACATCGTTAGCGGCCGCGTGAGCCAGATCGGACCTCGAGACAACGGGATTCTGAAATCTTCATTCTTATGATCCTAGACCCCGCGAGGAATTAACGTGTTCCCTGTCGACGACAACTTGAAAATTATGCGATACCCTGGGCGTCATCGGTGTTGGTCTTGTTAGGGGATTGTAGCGTTGTTAAAGGATTTCGTGTACGATGAACATGGGTAGGAAGATTGTGAAGATAGAAGACTGGAGGTACGGAATATATAGTTCAGAGAGATGAAGGAACAAGGTGTGTAATCTGAACGAGGAATTTGTAACAATTATTGTTACAACGGTTTATAGTCTTCTAGTGAATGAGAAGAGAATAGGAATATCGTGGCGTATGTAACAAACACGAGATGAAATATAGCGTTTAGCAACTGTTTTTAAGTACTCTTTTCAAATCTGTAAGAATATTAAACTGTGATGTAGCTGAAAGGTCAAAATTTTAAATAACTCGTTCAGCGACGATACATCATTAATATTATTAACAGTGTATTTTTTGGTGATGTAAGTATTAACTGTTCACCAGTCGCGGTTATCGTATAATGACTTTATTGATAAAGCAATCCTATTCTGGGTATTTTCTGGGTATATTCTCGCCTCCCCGCGAAAATTTAACGTGACAGTCTCGTCAACGTTTCTCTTCAACTTCGCCAGGCAATATTTGCGCTGCACGCGTTGATTATTTACACGTACACAGAACGCGAATATTCATCATCGGACCGACGCGAGTCGTCGCTACGTTTTGGGTACACGTCGCGGGACGTTAATATCGACAGCCTCGAATGATATTGACACGCGAAACATTAACCCGTATAATTATTCCTTAGCCGAATTCCGACACCGTCGCTGGCAGGTGCACTAAATACCGAGAGACACCAGCGCGAATAATTTCCACTTTGTTTGCTCGCGATATAACGAACAATCCGTAAACAAATACCCGTTCCATTCGCGGCATGTTACTCTAATTTCCACATAAATGATCAACGGAAAGAATCTCTATCTCGTTAACGGATAAATTGAAATGAAATCAATACGAACATGCAAGCTTCGAACACAGAAACCCTAAGGTTTATTTACTATTCATTCACCATTTATTTGCCGGTTTGCCATTTCAATCCAAAGGGACTGGCGCAGGAGAATGAAATGCAAATATTGGTGTACCTCTCCAAATTGAAATATTCGACAAACGGAAAATCACCATTCTCAAAAATCTGTCAACGCAGAATCTGAATCAGTTATAATCAATAATAATTTTCTGTATCTTAATTAAATCTCCGGCTCGCGAGCCCCTCGTTATTAGGGCTCGTTTGCACCGGATACTTGAAAACAGTTCGAAGACACGGTACACTTTAACTGCATATCAATAGCCCCATTATCGAGGCGAGCCAGCCCTTTAGGAGCTCGACGGGCGCAACGCAGACCGCTCGTGCCTAGCCTCGCAACCATAAATCGTAGGCTCCGCGGCGGGCGAATCGCAACACGAGCGTAATCTCTTTTACTTCGGGTTAAGCCCGTGCCGAGTAGCAGGCCGCCGCGGCGGACGGCTCTATCGCGCGATCTACTTCTGAGTTAATTACCGTCGAAATAAAGAACTGGGTCGACCGTTCGGAATCCCGGGAACGAAAACGACCGGCGATAACGAGTCCATCCCCGTCCGGAGCCGATAAAACGTAAACGCCGACGCCGTCCGCGCATATCGAGGCATGACGCTCCGCTGGACCGTGACTCGGCCCGATTAGCCAACCGTGAACAGTTGAATTCCTGTCACTTTCGCTGATATTCGAGTCCAGCCCTCTCGATCGTTGATTAACGGGTGTTAATCGTAGAATCCTACTATCGTACACGAATAATAACTCAATATCTTCGGTTGCAATAATCGCATGATACTCGACGAAACGTTCATTTCCGATTGCCCTTCTTAACCGAGATTTTGTGTGACTTTCCGGAGGGGAAGGCTCGAATTTAATAGCCGCGAGAGCATTCGAATTAGAAATTAATTGGGGAACGCTCGGTGTAATTAGAAATTCTATAAAGGTATACGACGGGGAGTATGATTTAATTAAATCGTTTCGGTAAAAGAGTTAATCAATGCACCGCTCGTGCAGGTGCACTGTTCAATTTTCCAAAGTGCCCGTGATAAATAATTCCCGGGCTGCGGGGGTGGCTGTGTACCACGGGATCGCGCGCTCGACCGTTCAATTTTTCCCGTAAATCCATCAAATGATCCTCGGGCGAGCACTTCGCGCGGAATTATCTTTCACGGCGGGAACCACATAAATCAAACCACCTACCGTGATCTTGAGGTCCCGCAGGTCGCACGTATCGTACCGCCTCGAGAAACGTAGAACGGTGTGCGTCTTGTTCTCGTAACCCAATAGGAGAGTGTAGTCTTGGCTCGAGTCCATCACCGGGTCCTTGTTGGCACCCTTCACGTGCCGGTCCTGAAAATGCAATAACTTTACGTTAAACTCGGCGCCAATCGACCGGCAAAAACATTAGGATAATGCTAGATCGCGCGTCGCAAACGTTACATTCTTGGAATCGGGCTTCCGACTATACGAAACTTTTATGTGTAGTACGTGATTCACATTGAATCGTTTAACCTGTTACTAACTTTGCGACGATCCTGACTTCAAATATATTTACATTTAAAATAATATTCAAAAAGGAAGCAGTATTTAGAATTCCGTTGGAATTTTTCGAAATACAAGGGTATCTTGGACGACAATATCGTTTTATAGCAAAAATACTATCCCAATACTGTTAAAATCTAAAATTTCCATTCAAATCAAAGAAAATTCCCCCTGAAATTCTATTGGTTTAAAATTTCAAACGATTTATAGTAATAATGGAATGAAATAAAAGCAGTTCCACCTGAACTACAAATATATGTTAATTATCCCTACGAGGCCGCATCCGAAAGCCCGATTCCCACAAGAAAATAACAAAATCCCAAGGCCCGGACCGCAAGAAACCGAAAGTATTCCATTTCAAACGTCTCTGTCACGTGTCAACGATTTCTTATCGCCGTCCTAACCGCGGAATCTCACGATACACGGATTCCCCGGACGAGAATCCGCCGAACCGTCGCGAACAAGGTGAGAGTCGGATCTACGAGGCGAAATTCGCCAGGAGAAAGAGAGCAACGTCGAAGCGAAACTATTCGACCGCGCCGCCTTTTTTCTGGGCTTGAACCGTCTCGGAAGGACACACCTAACCCAGACAACGGGTGCAACGTCGCAGGAACCCGACGGGTTAGTTAACCATCCCGAAGGCGGCGTTTGAATCCTCGCAGGCTCGAAAACAAGTTTTTCTGCGAGATTCCCGGTCGCCGCCTCAATATAATTATCCGCGGTGCGCGTCGGCTGCTCGACGCCGACGACGCCTTCCGCGCCGCCGCCATTGTTCGTCCGTAAACGACCGAGCCGCTTTTTTCTTGGCTTTTCGGCGAGCTTTATTAGAATTTAATTTACCACCGAGGAACAGACCCGAAGGGGATGGAGAGTAGCGAAGAGAGAGAAAGAGAGAGAGAGAAAGACCAGATCTCCGGGCACATACACGCGGTTACGGCGTGAGCCCCGACGAGTCACGCGTGTTATACTTCTGGGCTCCTTTTGTCCCGGCATTCTTCTGCTCCGCCATTCGTCTCACCTGTGAGTCGCATACATGCGGCGCGAGGGCAGACGTATGCGAAAATACGGCTGCAGGTACGGCCGGGCAGGGCCACCGGGGCAAAGAGGGGGAGCGGCACGGTGCATCGTGGAGAAGAAAGAACACCGGAATATCCATTTATGTTAGCCCCGACGCGTGAAAGGCTCGAAAGAGGGCAGCGCGCGGAGAATGGCCTGATTGGATATAAAATATAAAGCGTTTGAAATAAAAACTTGCTGCCGCGCGAGGGACCGAGTCGCAAAAACAACGGACTCTCTGCGGTGGGGAAATAATAAAAGAAAAAAAGGAATCGCGGAAAAGAAGAAACACTGGACGCAGGTGTAGGGAACCGCGACGGGGAACGATATTGTCAAAGTTACTTAGCGCTCTCGCGTCGGCGATTTTACGGCGATTTTTATTAACGATCTCGTTTTCCCGTTCGTTAGAAATCTCGGTCGTGTTTTTCCGCGCCTCGTGTCTCTTTTGTCCGGAACGCGTCGCCCGGCGCCTGCAATGGACACGGAGACTGTGTTTGAAAATGTAACGCAGTGAATCTGGGAGAAAATTCGAATTCCTCGAGGAAACAAGGACCATTCTTTCGCTTTGAAAGCGCGACGATCGACGGCTTTGAGCCCGGCAGTCACCGACGATATTGCTTCCGCGTTTAACGTTTCGATAAAGGCTTCCCTCGACCGACGCGCGCGCGCACGCTGTTAGCTAACAATTATGGTCCTTTTGTCCCGAGCGACGCGGGGAATCCGAGTCGCTGAAAATAAGATGCCACGGATTTAAACCGTGCCGCGAGCGCCATTGCGCCGGGCGCTGTTTATTGCCCGATGGCCGCGGGTTTAATTGTACACCGGACGGGCCAGTCGGGGAGGAAATTAAATTCTTTAAGCGTGCTCGCCGCCCGGACGGAGAAAGGTTCCGTTTAAACTTGCTGCGGCCGCCCAGCTCGATAACCGTGTGCCTCTCTCCCCGTCGCGATACGAAAAACTATTTATAACCGCAACTTTGATCCGCGTTCATTATAAAACCTCCCCGGAGAGGAATAACGTTACGCCACGGTTTTCCTTCAGAGAAAACTTCGACTTTGTTCCAGCTGCTTCGGGGTAACGTCGCGCGTCAGCATACTCGATGCATATGCACCGTTGTTTCGAGGTCACGAATAACGTTTATGTGTCGAGCTATTGGGTAATACATCGTCGAGATGATACGCCGTTAGAAAGAAAATAAATTAGAGTACAAATTACATCTAAAACCTGAGAGATGATGATAATAATTGACATAACTTTAGGCTTTACACCTGTGCGCTTGTCTCTATTGTATCACAGGAAACAACGTTCATCGTAATTTCCTAGTTCCGAAGCCGCAATCGCGTTTGCGTGATCCGATGTATAAAGAAAGAGACTGGGGAAGAAATGTAATTTAATAAGAAGTTACAAGTGGTACCGATTCAGATTAACCGCAAATGAACGGCAGGATCGGACCCCTACGAAAAAGTTCAATTTCCTCGCGTCTACGCTCCACCCGATTATTCTTGGCCATTATTCCGCCGCGAGCAAATAAACCGTGCAGCGACGATCGAAACGCGGAAGGGCGGGCGCCTTGGACGTCCGAGCGAGACTAAATTTCACGATGTAACCGGGAGAGAGCCCGGGAAACCGCGAGCTCCCCTAAAAACCCGTGGCCATTGGAACGTGGCGCGAGACGACGGCCGAGTAATAAATAATTTCCAGTGCCGTCTCGCGCAACTTCTTCAATTTCCGCCGCCGTGTCGGAAGCGGGGAGCATACTTTTTCCCTCCTCCGCCTCCTCCGCCTCACCGGCCCCGTCGAAAGCCAGGCCGACGCAGCCGACACACGACCGATCGGACGTCCAACGAACGACGCGACGGCTCTTACATCCAACCTTTCCAGCGCGACCGCCAGCCAGTCTACGTGCTCGCGGGAACTTTCAGCTCGTTTCAGCGCGTGCAGCGTTCGTCATCAATTTCGTGTACAAGCGACGCGATCCGGGCGGGGGTGGCGGCTTGCGCGGAATTTCTGCCGCTTGCGCGGCGCGCGTTCGTTCACCGGGTATAAGGTGTTATATGTTCGGCAATCTAAGAAGACATTATTTCGCAACCCCGGCGTTGATGGTGGAATATATGAAAGGAAATTTCTTTGTGTAGTATTTCGTTTTGTAGAGAATCACTAATGTGATTTTTAATTCCTCATTGATGCGAGGGTTGATCGGAAGAATCGATAGATATCAGTTTTGCAAGACATAATATTATTCATTCGATAATAGTACTTTGAAATATCTATACGAGAAACTTAATGAAAATGTTGAACATGCTGTGACATTAACATCGGGTAACTTTTTAAGGGGTAAAATAAAATCCTCATTAAACTCCGTTAAAAAGACGAAGCGCAGAAATGTCGCGTTCCTAGGCGTATTCCAGGCTCGCTCCGCGACACCCTGTACAGGTTCGAATCGAGCGCGCGAACGCGGTCGTCGAACGATAAGAGGAAATCGGATCGAATCACGTACCGCAGTAAACTCGTAGATATATAGGTTTCCCCTAGCCCCAGTGTAGGTGGTGGAGGACGGGGTAAAGGGGCGAGCGGTCGAGCGTTACGAAGAAAGGGACAGCGAAAGGGGGAAACATCGTTGTCGCTCGTGGAAATCGTCCGCGGGTGGACGAGCGTGTTCCGTTTCCGCGAGCGCTCGTGTCCCGGCGAGCGACGTGCAATTGTCTTCCGCGCTGTCCCCATCGGCCGTTGCAACTGTTTATTGTCGCGACCAGGTACTCGCGCGCGGTTGATACCACGGGATACCACGAAAGAATGCCGCGCGCGGCCAATGTCCCGCAATTATACGAATTATGTCTGCCGCTATTCAACGCGCGCTGATCGCGGATAATGACGTCCGCATGACGCATGCATCACCGCGATGAAAACGGGACGTGAAGATGCTCAAAACATCGAAACCAGTTTAACTACTCCGAATGAGATACACCTTTCGGCTTTCGATTCGCTGATCTTCTCAGTGATCACGTGCTTTCGAATCATATGATAGTACTTGTAGTAGAGTCTATTGATTATCATTCGATATTAGTGCAACCGATTGTTCGTTGTCGTATCAGTATTATTCTGACGTAAAATATTTATTTCGTTTGTAATGCAAGCGACTGAACTACGATGTCAATGCTAAACTTGAGGTTATCAAACGGAGTTGGTATTATAATATATTTGTTTTCTTATAAATACGTAAAATCCTTGATACGCTAACGACTCCATTGAGACGTTACATCGGGTGCAGATGGCACACAGGGAAGTTAGACTCGGAAAGCAGATATTGACTCAAGCCGACGAACGCGCGAGACCTGGGAAGAAAGTTTTCGTAAGTTGATCGTCGGTCTCGCGTGCAGGGCATTATTTGCGCGTTTACATACGCCATCCGGGGGTTGCTAAAAAAATCAGGAAGTCCGCGCCGTTATGAAACGCTATCGCGATAGAGGCGCCGTATCCGCGGCTATACGTGTCCCACGGTACCACTACCTTCTCCTTGCCATCGGTTGTCGTCCCCATAAGTATTTATTGCCGCGTGGGCGTCGTGGTATAGCAAACACTCGGCCAAGCTCGGACACGGGGAGTCAGCTGTTCCGGTATTATGCAACTTTTTAATTATTTATCGATCGTACCGCGTCCTCCACGAACTGGAGCTGTGTTCCGCGTGTAACGCAGCCAACGGGGAACGGAAAATCGCCGGGACCGCGCGTCGAAACACGGAACGCCCGAGACCCAAGCGCGCAACGGGTGATTACAGCTTATTACTCTGACCTTCGTACGACTAAAATAGCAGAGTGCGGTTGAGCGAAATGGTCCTACTCGAACTAGGTTAAAGCTGTTCCAACGATGTTACGCAAGACGTATCGCGATACAGCGATAAAACGTGGACGGTTGAGTTCAGGGTAGAAAAACTTGGCCCACTTAATCTTGTTTCCAAACTATGGACGTTCCTGGTAGCTTTTTGGCAGATTCTTCGGGCAGAAGTATAATTATCTTTCCATATATTCATCGAAATACTTGTCACTCTTGCAATTTTACGTCAGGCAAAATTCGTGTACAAACTTGCACCAGCATTCAATTTTGTTATTAAAAATCTGAGAACGAGTATGATCAGCACTGGAGAACGAATTAGAAAGCTTCCCAGTTTCTGTTTTAACTATCTCGTTATGGTGAGACGTCGGAACCAATCAGTGGATTCTTTCTCCCTAGTTAATGCAATTACCGGGGCCACCGTTGATTAAGTTACGCGGTCGTATCGCTTAGCCCGCAATCAGGCCGGTAATCGAGGATCGGCACTTCCGTAAATCTAAGCGTTTCGTTGCGCACAGGCGACGCGTGCACGGGAGTCTCGCATTCCGCGCGTCGACGTCCCGCGTTGTTGTAATTGTCCTTGGCGTTCTATTGAACGGTTACCCCGCATTCAACGGCAACAGATTCTGCGGCCCGGGAAAATTATAGTAATTACGCAACGGCCCAATTCGCGATTTACCTGCCGACGCTGTGACCCCTCGGCGACAACAGCTATAATAATGATTCCCCGCGCAAACCGTCCGCGATCCTATGGATGGCTTGATCACGCGTGCACGATAAGCACGACGGAAACAATCGCCGGACGCGGTAATTGTTAATAAATCGTAGTTGCGTTCTTGCCACGCTCACGAATGTCGCGAACACGAGCTGCGAGCGAGAAGAAACGCGAGAAACGTTTCCGGAAATTCCATCTGGGGGTTTTTTTCTCTTTTCATTCGTAATTACGAGTGACACGGAACAAATACAGATGGATGGCTAAGATTAGCGCTAAGCTGCGTGCACGTTGCGATGATAACGCACGGTTTTGTCGAGAGGTTTGAAAAGTGGACTGCTTGAAAAATCTGTTGAAAACTCGTATAGCGAAGTAAACATCGTGAATTCTCATTTATATAAAAATTTGATTTCAGTAAAGTTTGAACTTCTTCGGAGTTTAGGGATAAACACTCTTGCGAGAACTCGTAAAGTCTGTTCTCCACGCCGAGAAAACATCTTCATATTCTCCACGACATAGACGGATCCTCCAAGTTCGATGTCCTTATTTCTAATGCAACGTAAGAGCCGAACTGCATGACATTCTAGTTTTCACTGGCTACTTTCCAATAAAAATCTCTGTAACTGCCGACAGCTGAATGACCCGACATGGTCATTGGCCCGACGACAGCTGTGTTTGGTCTCATTTGGTTCTCATTCACGCCACACGCGTACCAAGTCCATCTCATAAATCCTTCGAAGACAAAGTAGCGTTCCGCCGCGACGGTCGTACGTTGTTTAAAATATCTTAATGCGAGAGCGAGCGTGTGTGGTTGCGAGCACGGTGAAATTGTGCCAATTAGTCGTCATCCTACACTTCAACGACTTCCATTGTCTCGTGTATTGTGCATCATCCGCAAGAATGGAAACGATTTGGTGGATGACACTTGTGTCAGCAGGATGAAATGAGGTTGAAATATGTACAATCCGTCAGGTGGATGAAACTCATTAGAACAATTACCTTAATTGTTGCCGGCAAAATCGGAGACGACAGAGCCGAAATTTTGAAAAGAAAATTTAACCAGCTAAATGTACAAGTTTATATTAGATGCGCCGGAGAAAATTGATTATTTTCAGTTTAGACAAAACGCTTTATTATTTCCTATCAATTTTGAAATATTAACTCAAAATATAATTCCCTTCTTATGTTAGGACAATTTTCCATCTAGTTATACATTATTCAAATCTACTTTTAAAGGAATTCACAGATTAAAGACGAATATCAAAAATAATGGATCACCTTCCTGTCCGTCCAATATTTCATGGGAATAGTCGAGAAGTATTTCTTAGGTTAGTGGTCATTAGGGAAGATTACAGGATCCTGTAGGCAGTGCGGAGAATTCTTCACGCGCACCCTCTGTCGAGGGTCTACTCGATCGATTTCACGTGCCGGACAATTATGTCAATTACTCCGGCCCGATTCGTCGATCGCGATAATGCGACGCGACGTCACCCACGCTGACAGCGGCATCCTACCCGACCGGCTAATGATAGTGCTTAATGGGCTCGAATAGCGTCAAGAACGAGATCGATAGCCGAAATTCCCATAGCGAAAGCGTCAAATCGAGGATCGAAGATGATTGCAATTGTACTCCGCTTTATCGGACAGATTACGCGATTATCGGCTCGGTGGTTTGTATTAAATCGCGTGGCACGATCCCATAAACCTGAAAACATCACGGTTCTGTGATTGAAAGGGGATTCCACAGATGGAAGACGAATGCTGCGCGTGTTTTATCCGTGCAACGGACATATTGTAGTCACTCATAACAACAATGCCATTATTATAGCTTTACCATCGCATATTTGATCATTGTCCTACATTCTCCGTTAAAACAGCATAAATTCTTTACAATATAACTTATTGGATTTTCACGATAAAAAATAATCCACAGCCAGTCTTAGAACATTCTACAACGAAGTGGGGTCACTAAAAAAAAAGAAAGGAAGATAATCCGATATCCTTTTCGACGGCTCGTAAAACTTAAAAATCAGCAACCTGTTACGCAAATCGTTCGACTCGTCGGAAAAGGAACAGTTTCCTGATTTCAATTTCAGATTTACGTTCCGGGAGCATGGTAGCGTTTTGCCAGCAACCACGATCAACTATTCCAACCCGAGCGCACACTCGCACCGGCACGTAGGTACACTCACCGAAGAGACGTGCACACGATCTTCGGCCCGTCATAAAACAGTTATCGTCGCGCGGCGATCTAGGCGGGCGGGCTAACCCCGTCTCGTTTGTCGCAATGCGTACAACGAGATCGTGGATTTTATTCGCTGTGCTCGTTTCCACGAGTGTCCGCGTAATCATTAACGGTGGCCGTGTTCCTCTGCCGCGCGGCCCGATGCTATCGGCCCGATAAATAAACGTCGGGTTCGCGCGTCCACGGCGCTCCTCAGGCGTGAAACGTCCGCCGGCCGGTCTCCGCCGAAATCATAAAATTGATAACGACAACCGCACGCATCTGCGGTTCCCTTCCCGTCGAGCGACCGCGGATCGTACGAGAGGATTGTCCGAGCGCTCCCGATTCTCGGCCGAAAATAGCCGCAGGAGTTTAATGGCGAGTGCTTTACACGATAACAAAACCTGGACACGAGCGATTGCGTGCGCGGTACGAGCGTCGAGTTCGAAACGTTTCCTTTCTCTCGCATCATTGTCCAAGGTAGACACCGGCCACGGGCCCGCGCGATGACAAAGAATTCTGGCCGGGTCTCTTTGGCAGGGGGTTCAACGTGAAAAATCGTCGGATAATGCCCGGAGAATAAAATTGTGTAACGACCCGCTGCCGCCTCTAGATTCGGAATAAATTTCGCGTTACCAGTCGCTGCCGCATTGATTTATCGCCACTTTGGATTCCCGGTACAGAATGAAACAGAAACGGTCGGATAGTTTTATTAACCCCCCGACGTATGATTTGTTCGGCGACCGAGCTCGTAAGATTATTTTAACGTTAATAATGTTCTGGAAGGTGGAAGAGTTATGCGTTCGTTGCGCGTGACCCGCATTTGTACCGTTATTTTGCGTTCATTTCACTTTGATGGCAGCTGTGTTTTTTTTATTTAACGCGGAGCTTCCAGCTTGTGCCTTACTGGAGGCTTTGAGACAATCAGTTTACGTTCCTCCGCATATTTCGTGTTTCGTCGAATGAAAATTGCAGGGTACAACGGAAATTTCTGTTCAATTTAGCATGAAATCTTCATAATTTAATTGCTACCGATTTATATCGATCAATGTCTGCTACAGAGAGGAAACGAGAAACGGTTACGTAAAGAGAAAATCCGGAGAACATGGAATTTTCCATATTTTCGTGCATATTCCGGTACGCACACATATTCCCTGCGCGATTTCGTTTTCGAGAAAGCGGCCCGAATTACTTCGGTGCATGCACTTTACGAGGGCGTCTCACGCGGAACGCCGGTATGTCAGAAATGCACGTTTCATCACGTAAATTACTGTAATTTAAAGCGTCGTTGCGTGTTCGAGCGTATTTACTTAGTTAACTCGGCTAATGCATTGTACGGGGCATTTTTCTCGTTCACCTGAGTTTCAATCGCACTTCCCTTGGAATCGGAGCTTCGCGTAAAGGAATTTCTGATTTTCTTGTTAGGGTAAGACGTGTTTTTACACTGGAAACATAACTGCCAGCAATAATCTATTCTCCAATAATACAACCTTTACTTCACACCATTATCCCATCGTTCGCATAACTAAAATATTTTCATTCGACATCAAACTTGCATCAATCCTATCAATAAATTCAACAAAACCGATTATCGGTGATCTACCGCGTCAGCCAACACAGAGTAATCAGACAGGTATCGTGTTTGACAGGTTTTTTAGAGTATCAGTGATCGATACCAATCGTTCGGGCGGGACGCGAAGCACGCTAATTAAAACGGAAGCCGGGGAGAGCTTCCGAGTTTATCGGCGCGATCGTTTGCCTGGCGAACGGGAGCATCGGGCCACGGATCAACGACAAGAACGCGGCAAAAACGGGGAAACAACTGTATTCTCGCCGATGTTATCCGACCGGCGCGACGTCGGGTTCAACTAGTGTTTCCTGGATGCGAAACGTGTGACTCGCCCGTTCGCTCTCTCGAAATCATAAAATTGATAAAGTTACCGGAAAGTGGCAGCAGAACGGCGGCACGCATCCTTCGCGGCGTAACACGCAAGTATAAAGGAAGGAAATGAAAAAAATAATAAGCGTAGCAACGGAAGTCCGTCTCGGGATCATCGACACTAGATAGCGGTCGCCGAGATGCACTCGTCGCGATAATGCTAGGCGTCGCGAGTTTCGCGGTACTTCGCGTTCACTCGTCCGGCGCTCATGTAAACGCGATCTCGCCATGCGAGTTCCATGCGAGCCTGCTTATGGAAACTTACGAGTGGCAACTTTGACACGTAATTCGCTCGGCGTGATAAGCGGATCGAGTTTTTCTGTACTGTACCGTGGGAAGTACCTGCGAACACTGCGAGCCTCGTTCCGACCGGTCTCGACGAAAGTCCACCCGGTTTGCGTGTCATAAAGATATTGCTTATATTTATGCAAATTTCCGCTTCCCGATAAGTGTTTCATTAAATTAGAAACCGGGAGAAGTATGTTCTATTAACTTCGCTATGTAACGGTGGTTGGGATTTAATTACCAACGATTAACGGCGAGGGATTCGTCAGCCTCTTAACGTACGATTCAAAGCGAATATTTGACGCGAGCGCTCTTTAATTTTCATTGAAACTTCGCAGACGACGGAATAAAGCAATTCACGTTCTATCTAATTCAAATATAATTATCAAAGGAATAAACTTTCTTACTCGGCGGAATGAAATAGCAGTTACAGAGAGGATTCTGTTCAATTAAATCCTATTCTATGCACTTTGATGCTACGGTTAGAATAATCTTGGTACGATGCCCCGTATCGTATTGTATTATAAATACGGAAAAACCGCAGGCTATCGGATACGTGCCAATAAAAAGAAGAGAAATACCGCATTCAACATTCATTACGCACGATTCTATTCAGCGCGGCCGTCGTGTAGCGTCACCGCGCGCTGTTATAGGGAACGAGCTCGCCAGGTATAATATCTGAGGTGAATCAAGGAAACACCGGAGCTCCGTGGGTTTTCACCTCGGCCACGCGATTCCAGGATTCCGGATTAATAATTTACCCCGGTCGTGTCGCGACAAAACATCGCTCCATGGAACACGATTCCGCCGGCGCGCGAGCGGCTCCGTGCGACATAATCGATGTTCCAGGCCGAGCAACGACCTTCGATTCCTCGCGTTCCATTTATCGCTGCAAGGATTACAATCCCGGTGAATTCATGCGTTCCGCCGATCGAAAGTAACCCGAGACACCGCTTGAATTGGAATTAGCGTAAGAATTACATGGGAACCCGCGCCAGTACGTGCCGCATTCCGCGAATGGCGTTTCGTGTTGTTGGCATACCGAACGTGGAATCTCTGATTCTACGCATAGCTTTTAGCAACACGTTCCAAGACGATTATGATTTGTGTATTTTTGTCGGAAGGCTGAGCGTAACGAATTAACGAAACTCGTCGAAGACACGTCCACTTAGGGTCTTGGGGTATCTACTTATACTTCCCAGCATTCCGGTCGATGAGGTCGTTCCACTCGGTTCTCCTCTAGCCTGCTATTGAGACTAGTTCCATTGGAAATATACAAAATGAATAACCCAGGACATCACTTAGCTTCACTTCCGTCAATTTTCATCAGATTATTCATTGCATCGTTTTAATTTAGGAACGTTCAGCTGCCAATGCCTTCAAAGGTAAAATGTAATTTCCCCACACTTCAGCTTCACAAGACGTTCATTCCAATAATTTCTCAGCTAAACCCTTTGAAAATACTTGCAACGCGACGATTGAGGAATCCGATAACGAATCCAGTCGCGGCGAAGCCGTTTCTTTTCCGGTCACTTTAGTTCTGTACATTTCATGGATGACTCTCGCATAAATTGCCATTGAGATCGGCATAGATGAAAAGCCGGGACAGTCTCGTCCCGGCAACATCAGTCGATTTCTTCCATTTGCAAATCAATCCGTTCGGCCCACTACCACTTTAAGGTTTCGTCTATGAGCGATTCTCACGGGGGGCGAGGATTACGGCCGGTCACGCCGCGTCGCGGGTGAGAGCAGTCGAGTGGCATGCAGCTGTCAAACCGAGGGGGTACTCGAGTGTTCACTGGAAATTATCGGACGACGGAATACGAATGCCGGATGATGCGCGGATGTATCGCTTTTCGCGGGGATTGAGCGCGAGCTCTTCCAGAGATATTTTATTCAAGACGTTGCCCCGTATTGCCTCGGAATCGTAAGCGGCCCAGCCACGGACTTGTTACAGATGAAGACAATTACCCCGGGTGGAACGGAGCCGGCGAAGCCAAAGGGTGGGACCGGGAGGTCGAGAGAACAGCAAGAAAAACGAAAGAGAGGAGACGGCCAGAGCAAAAAGTTTCATGAATATCAAGAAGCCCGTGGCTACAAATTTCATGGTAACCTAGATTCAAGGGAATACGTCC
This sequence comes from Nomia melanderi, assembly GCF_051020985.1. Taxonomy (NCBI): domain Eukaryota; kingdom Metazoa; phylum Arthropoda; class Insecta; order Hymenoptera; family Halictidae; genus Nomia; species Nomia melanderi. The sequence goes on from NC_135003.1 coordinate 10,749,189, forward strand.
TATCACTCCTGCACCGCGTATCATACCCGACCCTGACGATACCACGATGACTCCGCGTTTCTTAATCAGCACGCTCGGACGTGACCGATCCTTGCACACTGACAGGTTCCTGGATCACTCATCGGATGTAGGGATTGTTTGAAAAAGAATCGCGAATTTGATTGAGGACGGGAATGTAGAGTTTTTAACCCTTCGGCAGTATGAACCTTTCGCGGTCAAACTTGGTATTTCATTGTTGTGAGTTTTGTAAAAATCTGAGAACATTGTAAGATACTTATTGTATCTCCTAATGTAAGTACAAACGGCACTTCAGCCGAATCTTCATATCATTTTGCAATTAAAATTGAACATCGAGGTGAAGTTACGAAGAAATGATCTAATGGTTCATATTTCCGATAAACAGATGGAGAGATTCAAGTATTTGTAGCGAACGCTAACAAACAATTTCTATTTCCGTGAATTAAACTTTAAAAACTGAAAGGACTCAACGGTCTGTTTATTCATTAGTTGGATATACATGGGGTTACTCGGGGTAGTATTTTCAACCTAGGATACAGAGTATTTTTTCAAATGGTCCTCATCATCCTCCACTCCAGATGCACGAACTCACGTATCCCTCGCGCGGCCACCCACGCGCAAACATGCGTATTTCCCCAAAACTGAAGAGGTATCCATAAAACTGAAGCAACACTCGAGACCAAGGAAACTCTTCAGGATTAGCCTCCCTCCATCAAGATGGGACACTTCAGAAACTTCCCAAGCCTATTTTCTAGACCACCCAATGCGAGAATTCATTATGCGGTGTCCCATGTGTAGACAAGATAAAAATGTACCTGCGTGTTCACGAGAGTTCTAATCGCCGCATCCTAATTCGAACGTTTCTCTTCAATTCCTCGTAACAACGTAGAGCAAATTAAGGTTCAGAATTATTACCTAGTTGATAAGATTGACGATTGAACACAATTGCATACATTGCGAGTGTTATCTTATTAATTAGTCTCTGCGGAAAGATAGAAGCTGAAAGAAAATTAAATTTCAGAACTTCTTGTTTGTAGTCGTAATTTCCCAACAGTTATTTTTAATGTTATTCGTGGTCGCATGCCTCGAGTTTATTCCGAGCCGGCTTTTCGTGTAACTCGCTTCCTCGCGATGTTCCACTTTAGCTGACGGGAACTCGAATGAGCAAGATACATACAAATCTCAAACGAACCAAGGCAGCGCAGCATGGTCGACCGCTAGAGCAGTAGCAGTTTTCGTGTTTATTCATTAAAACAAAAGAAAACAGCTCTAATGTCACCTGTCAACACAAACGAAAAAATTCATTAGCCAACCGCATGTTAATACTACAACCCCACATCGATCAAACAACCTCACTTAAGATCCTACAAATCGTGTAACTTATTCAAAAGAACATAAGTCATTCATTTCAATTGTCCGATAATTCGAAAGATAACGTTTCCCTGGTCACAAATTGAACATAGTTCCCCGAACTGAATCCCACTCTCCACTGCGATCGAAGAGGGCCCCGCGACGCTCTTCTCTTTTCTCGCTCAAAGGCAGACTCCCGGTTGCGATAGGATCGTTTAGCGCACGTGAAACGGTGCGTGCACGTAGCGGCGGTCCGCGCATTCATTTGGACAATTTAGTCGGGCACGGAGAGAAAACAATCGGGGATCGGGATCGGAGTCGAGTTTGGGCTCACAAAGGGCGAGCAAACGACGGTCGCACGGAGAGATTGCGGACTCCGGAGGCCACCTCTGGGCGAGAGAAGGTGGAAACCGGTGGAGGATTCTGTCGAAAGGGTCCGTGCCCAGAAACCTCAGGTTGAAGCGGGACGAACGACGCCGTAAGATCCAAGGGAAGAAAAAAAATTGAAGGAGGACGAAGAGAATACGGGACGAGCGGAGGAAGGAAGACGAAAAGTCGACGAAGATGGGACCCGTTATGGAGATGAGAGGGGTCCCCGGCGGACAATGGCTTTCGGGGCCGGGCCCACTGAATTCATAATCCTCATTCCTACGGGCGCGCGGCCGCCCCGAGGCCGCACAATGATCCAAATATGTTTTCTGTATAACAAAACGCTTTTATAAATGTTTATCATCAATTTAAATATTATCTGATGCCGGCGGTTATATTTCGCCGTGAAACTGGGGGCCCGCGCGCAGATCGACCGCTTCCCCCGCCAACCCTTTCCACTGTCTTTCCGCGGCAGAACAGATGAGGAATGGCTTCAGAAATTTTTCACTGCCTACCGCAGAGACCGCCTTCGCGTCTTTCAGCTCTCTCGCCTCATACCACCGAGTCCCCGCCGACGACTTCTTCTTTCTCGACCGGCTCCCTCCCTCGTCCCACACCCCTATATCCACCGCTGAAGGAAGTTACGAATGAATTAGACCGGAGAAGAGCAAACTCTTCGATCCGCGAGCCGACGAACGCCGGACTTTTTAACCCGTTGGCCCCCTCCGACTCTTTCTCGGTGTTCTTTGTGCGAACTCTTTCATATTAATCTTCGCGGCTATCGATACCGAATATCGCGCCCGTCGAGTCCCGTGACGGACGACAATAGGGGAGAAAACTGTCCTATCCATACGCGCGACTGCCGCGGATTCAATACCGGGTTCGTATCGGTCTCGATCGTCTTTCTCGCCGACCGCAAGGGTCGCCGACTGTTTTGGATAGAAACGACACGCAACGATCGCGCGACGTCTCCCGGAGAATGAATTTTATTCTTCAATGTGTCCGCAACAGAATTCCGATTGTGGCGTCAGATTTGTTTTACTGTAATTTGTGGGGACGCGAAGGGGTCTTACTTTCATGCTGAAATACTGCAGTACCCTGTAGAATATAGTATAGGTTTGAAAGTTTTAAGCATAACGCGGTCAGAAGGAAAAGGTCATTGTTCAGCTGTTAGAATCGTGGTCGATACGTTGCGAGTAGTTTCTAAGACCTTGCAAATAATTAGCTCTAATACATTATATTCTATTATTTATTACACTCTTAACCGTACATCTACAATATCAATATCAACAAAACGATTTAACAATAACTGAGCCGTAAGCCATCACCGCGAGTCTCTCTCGTCATCGTATCATAAGCGCTTAAGCAATGACGGTGATTATTATTCCGCCTCGAGGTTAATGTCACAGAACATACCATTTTTCTTTCTCGATGATAGCTGCGAGTCGGCTGGCGGCGCGCGGGATATTAAATACGACTGGCGTGATTTACGAGCGCGAAACAGTTTCCGTGGATTTTCTATCGGTGCGGTACTTACACCGATAATTTACGGACGCGCGCAATTATAGCGAAATTATCAACGGGGCACGAGTCCGGGACTCGGGGTGGGGGATGATGGCGTGGGCCGCTCGTTACGCGATAGTCCGGCGAAATTGGAGCCGCGATTATCTCCCGGGTTTCGAGGTTTGAATTTTAAACGAGCCGGGAGTCCGGCCGGAATGGCAGTTCGCCGGTACGTGCGTGTACAACTTTTAACCGTGGTCCCCTGTTATCTAATTAAGTCCCGACTTGTCACGGGGACTAATATACGAACTAATGCGGGATCGCTGTTTAGAATTACTTACGGTAACTTGTTTTCCGACCGGGATTACCCGGGAGTGGCGGAGATTTGCATTTTAAAGTCCCGCCACCTCGACGACTCGGCGTGAAACGTTTGATAGTTGACGGTGTAACGCGACAATTCCACCCAGTAAAAATCGTCCTCTCGCGATGAGCTTTCGCGAAACTTTTTCAACTTTCATGAAATCCTCCCCGTGTTCTCCTATTTCCCTTTGTCTCGCGAGAGATAGCGGTGTGTAGCATTACGAATGAAGAGACTGACTGTAAATGTGAGACCAATGAGCATCGAGTTTTTCATGCGACATCGTCACGTTGTGAGCTATTGCCTTACTTGATGTATAAATACGTTTCTACATTTACTTTATGCTTAGATATTTTATTTTTGAACATACAAAAGTTTTCATACAGAGTTTTGCGCCGAATACCATTTATCCTACGAAATTCGTTGAACACCGTAACACTGCGAATCTATTGAATCCGCCTCCCAAGGCTCTCCTTTCGTAGCTACGCGCTAGAGGAATAATCGAGGCAGCGTCACCGGACTCGCCGTTGACGCATCGATCGAACGGGATCATAATCCCGCGGAAAGATCTTATTAGGCGGCGGGCAATAACGATAGGACCGCCGATAAAATCGAACGATCAAGCGGCGTTGTTCCGCGCGAATGAACCACTGTACGCGGATGTCCCCTGCTCGCAGAACGATAACGATCGAAGATCCAATTGCGTGGCACGGATAGGGCGCTCTAGGAAAATGGATTCACGGGCGGAGACGTCGTAACGCGAAACATCCCTGGAAAACAAGCGGCGTTGGGAGGGGTGACTGACGTCGCTGGAAGGAATCGAATAAATTAATACTTAATCAGGAAAAGGGGCGAAAGGAGGGAGAAGGGGGAATGGGAAGGGAGAGGAATTTACGACGAGCGGACGTTTCGCGTTTCCACGATAATATCCTCGGGTGTCTCGTGATTAATGCAGCCGCTCGGTGAAAAGGCGGGCTTACGCGAGGATCGACTCGTCATCCAGAAAAACTGGCTGCACGGGACGGAAAGAATAATGGAGTCGCGCACTGATGACTCCTTTCGAAGTAAACCTCGGCGTCGCGGCGACGACCGCGAAGACGGCGACGCGGGCGTCGACGGGAACGCGGCGCTCTTCGTGGGAAGGTTCGTGGGGACACTAGCCACCGTGTAATATGGAATATCCTTCGTCCAATGCACGCTCGTTGCGACAAGGATCTCCGCGTTTGCATCGCCGTCCGGAGTTCGGCTCCTTGGAGCGTAACACCGGTGCAGCGTATCAAGCGTCGCGCCGAGAAATTTAGTATGCAGCCGTCTGGGCGCGGGCAAGACGATCGCCGAGCACGATCACAGGACCGAGGAACCGTTCCAACTAGGAATTTTGCGAGTAATGGTCGCTTGTCCGAACCAATTTCTTTTCGTTGGGACTCCTGCAATGGAATTGGAGATTTTTGGGGTCACGAGGATTCAGGACGTTTTTCATCTCTGGTTAGCTAGTCCTTTGGACGAGGATGTCTGGGCTTGGTCTTCTATTATGTAAGATTGAAACAATAACTTCGATTGCCTGGAATGTGTCCATAATCACTTCAGATACAGAAAATTTTGCTTATAATAATTATGTGATACTGTATTCTAACATTTCCATAATTTTTATATGGAGTAATCGGGAGTTCTAGTTACATTTATTCGATTGTTTCCAACGTCTTTTGTATAATATATTTCGATTTATTTAGAAAGTGTCGATAATCCCGAACACACAGCAGTAAAATCCAAAACCGACAATCCAGCACGCAAACTGTTTAAAGACCTTATCCCCGGTCATTTCACCGACGACGATGATAAATCCAGATACACGAAGATTGGGAAGGACACCATGAATCTGTATCGCTCGGTCGTATCCTCGAAGAGCTACAACCGTCGGCGACGATGTAGATGCTTGTACACCCGAGTCTCCTCTTTCCCCATTTACATTCTGATCCTACGCCGATCGAGACTGAAGATCTCCGAAAGCACCGGCCCGGTTAATTCGAGCATGCGTTCATCTCGCCACACCTCGCCGATCGGCGGGGACGAGTTTCACGGAAAGACAGACGTGCAGCCGAAGAATGTTACGGCCAGTGGAGAAGAGAAGAGGGAAACGAACGTGTCGAGGAAACGCGAGAGGCCAGTATCTTCTTCTACTTTGTGTCCAGGGATAGAAGGGAGCGGTGATCCGTGCGTCAACACGCATCAGCCGCGCAGGTAACGTTAACGGCCGGTGTCAAAAGAGCGCGAACCATAAAAAGGGAAAAAGGAAGAGGCCCGAAAAGACCGTGGGGAGGTGAAAGTGGCGGGAATCGGAGCCCTCGGTGGATTACGAGCGAGATCACCGAAGGCGATAGCGCGTGGAACGCCTGACGTGTCTGACTGTTGCGGGTCCTGGTCGACGAATAAAATTAAAACATTCGACGGCCCGTGATCATCCGCGGCCAGATTCTTTCACGGATAATCCGCTCGAAGTCGATTTCACGCTAGACTTGCCGAAACCGCGGAAACAAGGTCTGTTTCCAAGCTGCATCCTCTAAGCCGGGAGACGTCGCGTGAAAAATGCTTCAAGGAGTCCTCTGAATTTAATTACTGCCGACCGGTATAATAAATTCATTGGACCTGGCGGTGTTACCTATCCACGAGGATATCTTCTCTCATCCTTGCTGTTCCGTTTCGACCGAGTCGTCTTCGCAACGTGGATACGTGTGCTTCGGTCGGGCGCGCGTCACGTGTCACGGCCAATAAAGTCACGTGTACCCCGCCGATTTGCATATTACAGCTGTCGTAAGTCCCGTCCGCGATATAAATTTTCGCCTTCGCTTTCGGACGGTCTGACACAACGATTCCCGACCGGTAACGAGAGAAATGGGCGGAGGAGGAGAGGGCCGGAGGAGCGACGGACCTACCCTTGCTTGCCGGACGCGCGGTACAAGCGTGCGGGCCGCGGGAAAAATAAAACCGCGCCCCGTCGAAGGACGGTCTCCGGTGTCACTTCGAGGATAAATATTAGTAGCAGGTTTCGCGGGATCCGGCCCAGTCAGCCGTGAAAACACGGACGACGGGAGGTTGCGAGAGGGATGTATCTGGGAATTCTTTGCGGCCAGGACAGAGACCTCGGGTTTCGCGAGGAAACGAAACGACCTGACAGCGCTACGGGGACCGTGAATCGTCCGGGTTAAATAATGCTGTTTTTTCTTCTTCTTCCCCGGTCTTTTCTTCCCTTCTTCTCGTCGCGTCCCGCTCGCTTCGCGTGTTGACGCTTCGACGACCGATCGTGATTTCACGCTTCTCGGGGAGACGTTGCTGGGCAACCGTCCGATGCGATTTGTCATTCGCTCTGCGACCACCGTTCTCGGACATTCGAGATTTATTTCGTTCGATTGTTACTGTATTTATTCGGTTTATGGATGTTTAAATGTTCGCGGAGACGGCTGTATTATTTATTTAGCTTTTGGAAAGTAGTTACTGGGAAGTAAAGTTTGAACTATTTAAATATAGTATAGCCTTTAATTCCATAAGTGGGCTGTTAACTGTATTAATTATGAATACGTTTCTAACGGGTGTATAAATTAAGAATAGATGGTACTCGCTGTTGCAGATGATTAATCATTGAAGCACAACCGTGTTTATACATCGAGTTTCGATGTAAAATTATAGACGTAACAACTCCCATTTTCATAATTAAACCTCTACAATTATAAGGTAAAGTATCATTACCGTCGGACGTTTTTAGCTCTCCAAAACCGAGCGCAATTTATATTAACCGCCTATTACAGTTTTCCATCTCGACCTGTCTCGCGTCATTCAAACGTTCGTATATTCAGGAGGAAAATCCGCGATCCTTAACAAACGAAAACCGTTTTTCCACGGTTAATATCGCCAGAATTACGCAAGCATCGCGTCGGTTCAAAAAGTAAACTGGTTAAATCGTTTTTCAAATCCCAGACCAGTTCGCCGATGAAAACATTAGCACAAATACGATCGTTAACAGACCCGCTCGACGTGTATGCAACTCTTTACAATCGCAACTTCAGCCTGATCTCGAATTCCCAACGACAAGCGACGTCCGTTGAAACCCGACTCCCTTAATCACGCAATAAATATTAAAAGGTAACGATTTTCTAACTTCTTTCCAGCATTTTTCTCTGTTCCCGTCAACAGAACAACGTTGCACCGGGAATATCTTATCCGTGAAAAAACGAAGCACGGACCGGAATGTATCTCGGTAACTAATAATTGACAACGGCGTTCACATATTTCTCTCGTCGTGACATGTCTTTCTCCGCGGTTTTTCGCGGGCGGAGTAGGTCATAAATTCAAAACATCCAAGGATACACGCAGAGAGCACGCGTGACGCAAATTACAGCGGCTGAGTCGCGCGAGCGGCTCGTCTATCGGGTTTTTCGAAGAACTGCTCTGATGCGCTCCTGTTTTATAGACCACGGAGCACCTCGTGTCTCAAAGTAATTAGAAATTGTTTCCTGTTTCGCGAGCGCATCGTATCGCGTGAGCAAAGTCTCGTCGAGTTTCGTCGAGGCCGCGTCGCGTCGGCGCGTCGTCACGTTGCGAATCCGGGCGCCGGTAATTAACGTCTCGGTCGTATTGTAATTTATTAATAACGCGCAAGCTTACTTAGCGGCGTTCCACGCGAATACGAGGATCTCCGGCAGCCCGTCGCTCGGCCCATTATACCCGTGATGCTCTGCGCCGCCGCCGTCGGCCCCGTTGCGGTATTTTACCTGGGACCGGAACGGTTATTAATTCCGCTTCGCAATCCCCCACGGTGGTGACGCGACCCCGTATACTAAGACCGCGATACGCGTCAGCGGCGCGTTTTGTCTTTCCACCCCTTCACGGGACGCTACACCTAATAGAACAACCCTCGAAATGGAGACGTCCGATTGGTGGATACTGACCATCGTTCACCCTCATCGTCCCTGAAAATTTCATTCCACGCGCAGGAAAGGTTCTCTCCTGTGACGAACTCGTAGCGACTTCCACTGTGTTTCGTCTTCCCACGGGAGGTTATGTCAATATAGACAACCTTCGTGTAGCATGACGTTGCTACAGCATGGTTCGAGAATTGGGAGTAGTATGTAATACCTTTGACCAATTATTCTTTTAATAAAGATGATTAGTTATGGAATGAATATAGTATAGTTTCTTAGGACTGTAGTCTAACTCTATCTTTTTGCCTGTATAATGTATAATACGAGATATGACAGTTTTTAGGTAAATGTGTATTTATACACTATATATTAAAACAGATACTTTTGTTGTTTATTTTTACTGCAGCTTCGAAGCCCGTATGCAGGAGCCTCTGATTGGTTACTTGTTTCGTATAATATTGTCTAGGAATCTCACGACCGTATTACATGGGGACTACCCGTAGAACACCCTTCGATGTCGTGATGTCCGAGTTCCGGGGGTGTTGACTATCGTTCACCCCTCCTCGTCCCAGAAAATTTCATTCCGCACGCGAGAAGCGGTTTCTCCCGCAACGAACTCTTGGCAGCCTTCCGCGCGCGCGTTGAATAGCAAGTTTCCGCGTAATCTACCGGCACGGATCCGCGCCTCGCAAACTTTCGGCGTTACCGGCGACGAAAAATAGTACGGAACAGTTTCCCTGACAAAGGGCCAGCCTTACTTTTATCCCCACCGGTATAATTTTGTTTTTTGTCTTCGCGGCTCCGTGGCGTTCCGACTGCGGCCGCGAGACTCACTCGCTTTTAGCTTAATGATTTTGTTCCATTTTTCCAGGACTACGCCGCCGATAGAACCAGCGCTAATGCTGGACCCGTAATGACGGCGCTTCGCATTCGAAATAAAGTTCAGTGAGTGTAGGTTGTTCGCGAATACTGCGGATGGTTATGGCTGCTAAGTTTCTGATTAGAGGAAGCGCGCACACTTTATCGAATCGAAAATAATGAAGGTTTAAGATTGAAAAGACAGAAAAACAAATAGAACATTTCTAAACAATTTTCTTATTCTTCTTTCGTAACATTTAGAACCTGCTGAAAATAATAATACATTTCCAATTACTACAACAAAACGAACTTAAGAAATGCCTATTTGAATCGTTAGTCCGTAAAACGGGGGCAAACAACCTCCGCCAGATACCGTGTTAAATAAAGTAATAACGGTAAATTAGCTGGCCGATTAATCAAGATAAAAGCGTGCTCGGCACAATTGGGTAATAAAATTTCTCATAATGGACCCCTGCTGTCCCAGTTATCTGAAACAGTGCATCTCTGCAGCCAGAATAAACCAAGACGTAAACACATCCCGCAAAATAATTTCGCGCGAATCCCGATGTCACCCCGCAACCTCGAAATTACGAAAAGGAGCGTCGAACCGCGTCGCGACGCCGCGTCGGTCTGGAATGGCTTACCGAGAAATCTCGGCCAGCGACGAAACAAAAGCGACTGTATGAAAAAGCCGGATTGCAGACCGAGCGAAGGAGGAGACAAATCGCGCGTGACTGAGCGCCGTGCATTCTACTTGGCGACGTCGCGGACCCACCGCTCCGTTCCGCGCCGCTTATCGACTTATCGTCGACTACGGACGCGGAAGATCAACGATCCGCGATCGCCGAAGACAAATTGCTCGCGCGGCGCCGCAGGTTTTTCCAAATGAAATCATTTCCATGATGCGATAACGCGACCGCTGCCCGTAGACCGGTCGCCGGGTTTCCACGTGATAAATCCGTGGCACGGTCACGACTACTCAGGGAAAAAGGGGGCGACGACCTGCGGCTGCCAAGTACACACGCACGCACTCACGCACGCACGCACGCACGCACGCACGCGCCTCTATCGTTTTCATGAAACGCGATACCCTTAACCGAGCCTCGCTGGATTCCCACGGGGCGCGTATCAACTGTCTCCCTCGCTGTGTGCCCCCGAAACTCCTGGGGTTTCCGTGTAATAAGGTGTCAACGGCATTCCGAGACCGCGAGTCGCCGTGTAGAAATTTCTTGACACAAGACCCGGTTACACCTTGCACAACGACTCCCAGTTTTAATCGGGTAATGCGCAATCTGTGGTGTAAAATACAGGATGTAATTGTGTTCCGGTGGCAGATTCGGGTTGCCAGCGGCGAGGAAAGTAGAGAAGTTGTTCTACAAATGTAATTTTTGAAATGACTTTTTTCGAGATTAGAGTAGAATGCTAAAAAGTAAATTGTTTCAACGATATAAGAGGAGCGAGGTAATGGAAATTGTTGAAACGTGAGGTTTTAGAAATTCGTTCCTTCGTGTGATTTCTTATCTGCCGCGGGTGCAAGCGAGAAAGCTTGAACATTCCTATTTCCTGTGCAGGCCGCGCGCCTATCGGAAATTTCAATTAACAATTACAAGAAATAACAAGCGAAGACAAACAGATGCCGTGGCGATCGCGGAATCGCACACGTATAAAACTTAATTGAAAATTTGTAATATTACAGCAAACACAGGTAACCAATCCAATCATCGGAATCTCCTCGATTCGATACCGCGGCGACCATCATCCGCACAGTTCACAGCGTTTTTTGCACGCTATGACTTTGAACTTCATCAGGACTGCGACATTCTATCCCCGAGCACATGCACAGCCTACATACATACATTTTTTTATTCGGCTCGTAATTGAAATTTCGTTTCTGTACAGTTCTGATTGAGGCTGGCAACCATCCGGAATGAAGCGGAAAAATTCGCTCCAGATGAAAAAGAGCGGCCAACATGATCGGTCGATCGATCGATCTCCCGGTGCTCGTACCTACGTACGTAAACGTCCAAGTATTTGAAGGATAGAGCTGGATTGTTCTCCGGTAACTATTATATTAACAGGACCTCCTAATTACAGGTAATTACCGGGATCAAACATGTAGACAGAGTGTATACAGGTATGGTGTGAATTCGCAGCTGCTCAATAAATTAGTGTATTTCCACCGGCGATCCCCTGCGTCTTTGTAATGGACGACAGTGGAGTAGACGCGCTGACACCGCGGCTCGTTAATAATGAGTAATCGACTCTCGGTTTAGAGCCGCTCGGCTCCGAGCATAATAGGTTAAAGAAGGTTTCGCCCAGCAAATTGGCGTTGTGTATTTCCCGGGGAAATTTTCGAGAAAGCGGACGCGCGTCAGGCGAACGGAAAACGTTTTTCCCGGCTATCGCCTTCGCGATGGCTCGTACTTGCGGCACGCGGCCGCGAGCAATTATTGAAAAACGATTTGCCAGGCCGCAGAATATTCCGCAATTCCGGTATCACTGATACAAGCCCCGCTCGGCCGATCCTAGCTAACCGCCAAAGCGATCCGACATAGGTCCAACCCGCAAACCTCCAACCGTCGGTCGTAAAACGCTTTAACGATCCACCGGGATTGACATCTTTCGTGTCTTTCTAATTTGTTTTCGAGCTACCGTTTAACGACCGATTCGCGAATCACGCGCGAACCGTCCGCGAAACAACGGTCGCCTTCTCCGCCCACTCGCTCTGTTTCATTGATTCCGTGATCCGCCAATGCTCCGAGGCTTCCCACGGATTAATCGGAAAATCGACTAGCAGTAAACGTCGAACGACCGCGGAATAACAAGAATAATATCGGCCCGCGCCGCGGCGATCGATATCAATTATGAATCTCGCTTTTCTATGGGGGTATTAACGTCCATTCGATCCTCGGGCACGACCAGCGAAAGACAACGCCGGAGAAGATCTCCCGTGCGATTAGAATAGCGTGAAATTGATTTCGACGGACGGCACTGGATTGTGGGGGATATAAAAGTACGGGGTATCGAGAAACTGTGAAATGAAATAGTTATCGGTTAATGTTTGTCACACTGTTCCACGCGAAGATCGAGTTTTTATGTGTACCGAGTGATTCTCGTCGAATATCTCGCTCCGAACGTTATATAAATGTAAAACTTGTTAGAACATTGCAGTGAATTAAAGTTCGGTTATTTCTAAGGAAACACGCACATAAATGTAAATAAACTTGATACCGTTGAGAATTATTATCTTTCAATTGCACCGTTTATGTAGTACCACCTAATCAGATCGACTTTATTTCACATTTACTGACGCGTAAGTGTTCGGGAACTTACAGGCGAGGGTTTAGAAGGATGTATTTATACGGCCTCCACAGTCGAAGAGTTAAAAGTCTCCTAACAGCCACAGTTTTTCCGGGAATCGGCACTTAAGCTATCGCATATCCGCGGTAGTGCGAGAACCCGATGCATCGCCCCCCGCGGTAGAGTAACGGAGGACTAATCCACTTACGTGACCTTTGGTGCATGCACGCATCTGCATCGTTGAACGCCAGGCATTCGCGCAGGAAGCCGAATGGCAAGCAACGATCAACGGTTCAGCGAACGCACAGGCACCGCCCGGCCGACGATAGGAATGTCAAGCAGCCGAAAATCCTCCGGCTCCTTTGTGAGATTACCGTGATAAAGCCACCGAAATTCTCCGTGAACCTTCCGCAGAGATGCCGTGTCCCGCGCACGCCTCGATTATTCGCCATCGATACGGAGGATACCCTCCTAGGATCGAATGCCGTGCACCGAACGATCTTCGCGTTATCGATGGAACGGTTGACCGCGATTCGAATGGGTGTCTAGAAAAAATTGTTGTCTACATTTCGTAAGAAATACAGAAGAACGTAAGAATTCATTACTTGCTGCGACAATTAAAGGAATGTCGATTCTTCTATTACAAAAATAAAATTCATTTTATTAAAACTAAATAAATTCTGTTTTTCAAAATTGAGAAAATAAGTTCTAATCAAATTTCACAAAAGATACAGGGAAACGTACGGATTGATTACCTACTGCGCCAATTAAAGGAATCTCAATTCTTCCATTATAAAGATGAAATTTCTTTAGAAATAGAAGAAACACATTTTCTCAATCCTCACGGTAAACGATACATTGTTCGCAAGTTGTCCAGCGACGTTTATAAAATGCAACGAACACGCTTCTTTTGTACAACCGTTTATATCCCTTCTTCCGCGGAACTCCGGCGAACCATTCGATCTCGCGTGTTCTTCGCGCGAAATTAGATCCACTAGTTCCAGGGGCCACCGCGGAATCTGTCACCTCCGCGGAAATCCGCGCAAGATTTCTCTCGAACGGCTCGAATTCCGTCGTCGAACCGCGATACACATCGCTCGCGGTTGCGAACCGCAAAGCGGACTCGCCCTGGGAAAGCGGAGCGACGGGAGTTCACGGAACGGGCACCGAGACGCAAAAAATTTGCGGTGATTCGCGCGAATGTAATCGCGCCGGGATTGGATACTCGGGGCGAGATAGTCCTTCGCAGTCGCGAACGCGACCCCAACTTTGACTTCCCGATGCTCGGACGTCATTGAATGTGAAAGGTCGACGCTGTGAAGCTTCAATTGCGTCGTCTTACGATTGTCGGCCCAGTTTCCTTGAAAACGGACTCGAATGAATTCCGTGGAACACGATAAGCTGAGCGGAAGAAAGACGTCTGAAATGTGGACTTCTTTCGCTAAGTATTTCAGTTTCCTTTTTTATTTTGCTGCTTCGCTACCCCATGATCTGTAATTTAAATAATTCCCTTCTCCGTTGGCTAGCATTCAGAGGAATATTAAAGTCCCCATGAAAGTGGAGCAGCAGCACGCTTCGACGAGGTAATGATGCGGATCAAACGAATCGGAACGTCTGTGTGTAATGATATTTAAAATATCGATCGAGCGTCTCTCTTAAATGGTTTTAAATGCTTTGATAACTTACAAGTAATGACTGACTCGTAAGTTAAACGCATTTGAAAACATTCTAATCGTATTTATAACATTCCTCAGTTAGAATAACGCTCACGGAGGAAATCTAAACACCTTCAACTATAAAATGAACCGATCACAGCTGAAACGTTTGCTACGTTTTTCCGTATTTCGTTCAGGGTATAACACCAAACTGGCCATTCGGCGATTTGGTAGTTAATTGGGAGACCGGTGGAGTGGGCGATAAATCGGCCAGCGTTTCGCTAATTCTTGGTCGATCGCCCGAAAGGGAGAAACACACAGCGGATACCCTGATAAGTTATGTACTCGGCTGCTAGCCGTTTGGACGGATGACGTCCATTTATCCGTACCACTTTTCCATGTCTGGCTCTTTTTTCATCCATCTCCAGGGAAATACCGTTCCTCCATCCCAGCGGCTCTCTCTCCGCTATCGCCGCTTCCCAATTTCTTCGGGCGCGCGCCGCAGCAATCGAGGGAGGGGGGAGGGCGGCTCGCGCGAAAGTGAATTTCTCGGCTGGCGATCTCGTTCGAGCGTAACGAGCGATCTCCGGCATATACAGCCGGGCGGAGCCGGCGTATTAATCGGGTTGCATCGCGCGGCCCGGCCCGTCGATTTTCATCCGATCGAGCCCACCGAGGAATTCCCCGGGCCGCTGATAAAATTTTATTGCTGCAATAAACAAAAAAAAAAACCAGAACTGCTACCACCGATCCCTACGCCGATTGCAAACGTATTGATAAGGAAGGTGTAAATTGTTCCGCCGTAAAATATAAATCACTGGAGACCCCGGGATTTATTGATGCCCGGCGATCCTGCGCCGCGATTCCGTTTCGAAGCGCGTCCTTTTTATGGCTCGGTACCGCTCCCAACGCTTCGCGATGGCGTTCGCCGGCTTTTAGAAGTAGGTACGTGCCCGTTTACTATAGATAACCTGCGGCTCCTGCTGAATTTTAGCCCGGATTGTGTCCGGGGCACTCCTTATCGCCGCGGATATCGAGAAAAATTGTACGGCGATAAAGACGGTCGTAAAGTACGAATCCATGTAGGGAATTGAACGTATATGATTCTATAAGTGGAACTCGTATCTGAAGTTCGGAAAATTAAGGAACTTCGGAAATTGTGATTATTACTTTGTTAATGATACGAACATAACTATCCAAATAATTTATATTACTTTATATTAATCATTATCATTATACCTTCTTAACCCTTGCACTCGAAAGTTTTTCTCTAGACATATTCAACACTTTCTGACGAGACGTGAACGATGTATGTTGAAATTAACAATAATTTACGTACAAATTGAGGACGAAAGCGGTTTTTATTCAATATTTCGCATAGCGACGTATTGCGCAAAGTTTTATATTATATAGTACACTGTATAATTGTATCGTATCAAAATAACTACCGACTGACAATCTCCCCTCGACTGCAAAGGGTGAAAAATCAACAGAATAAACCAAGTCCGAAGCATCGTCCCGTACGAAATTAATCAGCCGACGAGAACTCGTAGAAACCGATGACAGAACGTTATTGTGGGGCTGCGAAGCGTCCACTCTACGCATTCGTCGCAAGGGGCGTATTAGCGGGCAACACTCAGCCCCGAGCGGATTATTATGTCTATTCCAAGATGAAACATCCCGTGCGCCTGATACAATGGGTCCACTTCAAAGATGGTCGTCGAAAAGGGACGTTACAGAGAAACTAGTGTAGCTCCGGCAAAACGCGGGACGCGCGGATAGCGGGAGCGAGCGAGCGAGCGGGACTCTTCGTTCCGTGTCTCGGTGCCATTTTCCCGGCTAACACGGCGCGTTGTTGTCCCGAAGTGGAAACACCGGAGCGAATTGCGCCCGATTGTCCGTTCTCGTCGGCCAATCCCCGAGTAACTGCACCGTCAGCGAGAGAGTAGCAAAACTGTCAGCGGCACGAAGGAAAAACACGGCTATCTTGCCCGGGACAGAAATAAAGCGTCGGCGGTGGAGCGGAGGAGCGAAACGACGGGGAGGAAAAAGGAGGAGCGGCTGAGGCAGGAATACGAGGACAGCGAAAGGGGAACAGGGAGGGTAGACGCAAGCGGGCCGAAGTGGATGGATAACATTATATACGAGCAAGTGGTCCGGTATCACGCTACGTTTCCTCCCACGTCACAGTTCGACGTCTCTTTTCGCCGTTTCTTGCCGTAGCTCCGAAGGACAGGCACGCATAAGACAGAAAGAGACGTCGGGCGAAAGAGAGGACAGAGGGCAGCGCGGTTTTTTCTTTGAGCCGTCTTATTGCGGCTCATTACTGCACGCAGGATGTCCTCCCAGCCGGCAAAAGGTTTGTCCCGGCCGGTGAATCGAGTCGAATGCCAGGTGCCGGCCGGTTCTCTTCGCCGAGACCGCAATAGATTACCCGGTGCGGAGGACGGGTGGGGCAAAAAGTAAGTTACGACCGTTTACTTGTCAACCCGGTAATGGCGTAAGCTCTCGCCGTCATAATCGGATGACAACGGTACGGAGTGCGCTCGCGCAATATCCAACCCCATTTTCCACGGTGGCGATACGCCTACGGAAAGGACGAAGGCAGGACGACAGAAAACCGCAGTTACGTGAGCCTCGTTACTCGAGGAATTGAATTGAACGCCCGCCCTCTCTCGCGATTGAGACGAGAATTCCACGGTCCGCTGCACCGTCGCCGTGCCAGGCCCACCTCGTTGCCGGCATTAAATATGTTTTAATTAAACCGCCCTCTTTCCGGCGGCGCGTTTTAAACGTCCGGTTATTCCGTCGCGTTACGGACCGACGGCAGATAAGAGACCCGCTGCGAATTACTAATACCAGTACCGCGTTTCGCGTGTGTCGTTCCGGCTCGCGGTGTAATCTACACCCTTAATTCCCTCTTTCTCCCTTTGCGGACGAGGTTAATCCTCTCCCGCAACCGCGGCCGAGTCGCGTGAACCGCCTACAGCGGAAAAAGTGACGCGATCGCGGCTGCGTCCGCCGCGATGTTCCTTTAATTACTCGAAACGGACTAATTTATGGGGCTCGCTTCGACCGGCCCGCGAGAAACCGGCAGGGCAATGAATAAGTGCCACGGGATAATTAATCTATTAACGATTATTGCTTCCCCTCCGGTAGCGTAGCGCTGGACTAATTGGTCGTGAGGCGTGACACTGTAACGCCGGAGATCGAGACGCATCACGCCGAGGTAGAAATGGAACCGTCGTTAAAAGTGAGCCATTAAACGGACGCAGTCGTTCCACCAATTAGCTGTAATACGAGTTAAGTAGCCGAATAGCTGGAATTTATCTCGAGCCGACGAAAACCCGCCGACATCCACGACCCCGTCCCTCGAGCGTCTCTTTCTCTTTCTCTCTCTGTCTTTCCTGCGAAGTCTTTCCCCACAGGGGCGCCCGATAATCTTAACAAGCCACGGGTATCCCGTGGCCGCCGCGTTCCTCGCGATGGTATTGCGTGTGAACGATACGGTCGATAATTTGTCGAATTTACAGATAATTCGTTTCTCGCCGCCGCGCCGCGCAGGAAAAGGAATTCGAGAGATCCGGGAGATTGTATCGGCGAGAGCCGCCGGGACCGGCAACGAGTCCCCCTTTACTCCCACCGATACGTTAACACGCGGATCGTGACTCCGTCCTGGCGGCGGCCAGTTTGTTCCTTTCAACAGAAACTCGATACACCTTTAATTCCTCGCGCGGTGAAATTAATCTGCCGCGCTCTCGAATCCCCCCGACTCAATTATTCTGGTTACCGCTGATCGTTCGTGATCGCCGAGTCTTTCTCTTCGCCCCGGGGGTTTCTTAAGGATCCCTGATGTCCGAATATGCGGTAGCAAAGATGTTTAATTCTTAATTTTATTAAACGAGTTTATATTCTCTCGATTTCACTATTGTTCTATCGGTGAGCTCGGCACTATGGAATTCCTCGGGAGGTTTTAAATGAATGGTAATCAAAATTCTGATATCGTGATAGAAAGAAAATGATCGATTATTTGCAATATGCATTAATACAAACACATAATTCCTTTTTTGCCCAGAAATTATTAATAATAATATAAATATTAAAGAATTACTCCTGCTCCAAGCTATCAACTACCAATTACATTTCACTCATGTAATCATACACTTCTCCATTCTTCGAAACGAATCGCCGATATCTGCGTCTCTATCTTAAACGAAACCCGGAAGAACAGGAACGCAAGGTAACACCGATCGAATTGCACACGCGTGCAAAGTGCTGTGCATCCGCGCTTCGTTCGCACGGGCAATGAAAGCGAAGAATTTCCTCGGACCGACCTAAACAGCAGATTACATGGCTCGAGGATGGGCACACGTGAAAGCACGCGGCGTAATCATCGCGCGGCGGAACACGGTCGACCGCGGGCCGCACGGAGGGCGCATCAAGATCGCACCGCCGGAGGGGGATGATCCGCGCGGTCGCCCCGTCGAAACGGTCAACGTCCAAAAAACTTCCATCTGGCGGGGCATCTCGAAAATTATGCTCGGCCGCTCGCGCGTTCCAGATAATGCGGCGCCACTGCGAGTTATTTACCATGTTTAAAGTGAGCAGCCCATCCCATTATACGAGGGTGCACGGCCACGAACGAGAGACGCGGCGGACACGCTGATATCCGGGCCCGACGTGCTGTATGTACACGGGCCGAGGTGTGCGCGCG
The DNA here is from genome assembly GCF_051020985.1 of Nomia melanderi. Taxonomy (NCBI): domain Eukaryota; kingdom Metazoa; phylum Arthropoda; class Insecta; order Hymenoptera; family Halictidae; genus Nomia; species Nomia melanderi. The sequence goes on from NC_135003.1 coordinate 10,768,227, forward strand.
CGTGTGCACACGCAGAAACCCTCGCGATGCCACAGATTGCGGGCTCACACGGATAACAGCCATCTCGGACAATAAGGCGTAAAAGGTGCAAGCGGTCCCGAAGATCATTGCCATACGAGCGGGGAACGGCGGCGGGGGGGTCGAGCGGGTCCAGAGCGAAGCTGGAGCGGACGCAGAGCTATCATTGCATCTCCTCATTACCATAACTAGTTCCCAGCCCTTCGGTCCCCGCGGCCGGCTTCGTTCATGCCTCTTAGGACTCCTCTACCTCCTCCACCTTTTCTTTCTACTCCTCCGTGTGCCACCTTCGTCTGTCCTTCGTTGCCTCCATGCATCAATCCCCGGTACACGCACACACTGTTCAGCAACCGGGAGCACGGGAGTACGAGAAAAAGGAGACCGGGGACATCAGGAGGAAGGAACCTCGAAGAGACTTTTTGAAGAGCAGCGACGGCACCGACAGCAACAGCTGGACCCGCGTCCCCGCGGACGTTCGCCTTTTAAGATGAGGCGGAACCGGGAAATCGGTATCGAAGGGTCCGACGGAGATCTCTTGATCTCGGCGTTAGGCGACGTCCGTCGGTCTCGCCCGGTTATTTCTCGCCACGCGAACCGCTCCCTTGTTCCACGGGTTATCAATTTCAGGAACCGTAAAGGAGTTTTATCGCATACGTCCGCCGTTAATCGCGAGAAGCGTTCCAGAAATATTGCACTTCGTTACGCGACCGTATAAGGCAGAGCCCGGGCGGCGCGACGCGCGAGAGGAGGAGTCTCTCTAAGAATTTCCGGCGTTCAAGCGGCAGAGAGAGCAGCCGCCACAATGGCATTAAGGTATATCTAGAGATATGGCTGGTCTCGCCTTATAAGATCAGCCACGGGCGCGGCGTGGATGAAAAAGGTAGGGAAAAGCGGGATGGATAATGAGTCTTCTTTTAGGAAGATAAAACACGTACACCCGGCTGTTTTGCTTTCTTCACGGTCGAAGTCGGCGCGGCATTCCCCGGTAACGCTTCCTCGCTGCTCTGCACGCGTTACGAGCCATCGAACGCGGCCGTTTTTACAGCGAAATTAATACTTCTTCGGGGTAACGGGGAAAAACGACGGATGCTCGTTAAGGGCGGATGCGGCACCGCGAAAAATGTGAATGCACCGTTTCGCGTGTGGACGTGAAGAATCGGAGGTCCGTCGTTTGGCGAAATCTGTGTTTTTACGTTTGAGCACTTCTTTGATTAAACGTGAATCGGACTTCCTGATCGATTCCACTCATTAACGAATTAGTTACAGATGTTTGACGCTTTTGTATCGAAAACAGTCCGACTAACAGAATGACGCATGAACTGACTGAATTCAACTAACTAAACGTAACTCTGAATGTTTCTGTCTTGGAACTGTGAACCAAACTGCATCGACTTTCAATGTTGTATTACAGAGCAAGGGTGACTCTCTCAACTAAGAATTTCGCTAAGGAGAAGCTGCAATAGAAGTTCTCCTTTGACGAATTAAACTGGATATTCGCGTAGAAACGGAATAAATCTCTTAAGTGATTTTAAAGCAAAAGGAAATTGTATCTTCAACCTTCGAAAACTGTAGTAAAACGCGTTCATGTTATGAACAGTGCTTGTCTTCGTCTCGAACACGCCCCGAGAGATATCTACGTCGAAGATGAGAGTTGGAAGAAGACGGAGTGTGAACGATCGACCGCGCTAAGGAGACGATTTCGGTTAAACTGCCACACTTGCGATCGCTCCGACGCTTTCCTAGACGCGCTCAGCGACGCCGATGCGCCGGCGGCTCGTCGTAAACATGCATCTCGCGAAATGAGGAATCTCGTCGTCAACCGGATTGTAGCGGCTACCGGTGTAAAAACGTGTCACGCACGCTCCGCGACCGGTGGTAGCAAGAAAGTAGCCGGTTTCTGAAATCTTGATGGAACCGGTCTCGTTCTCCACGCGTTAACCTCGTCGTGCCGCGCACAGAAAAAATGCTCGGCAGAGTGATATAATGGCGCGTGCGTGACTCTCATGACGAAATTTATTTATTCCTTGCCCCGGTTACGGGGACTCGTGAACAATTCTCGTATATTCAAATGACGCAATAAAGACCCGTATATAGAAATGTCAAGAATAACACGGATAGACTTTGAAAGGCAGCAATCATCAAGTTGCAATATTTTTGCGATTGTAATAATGACCATCTGTGATTCCTAATACTCGTAAAAGATAGAGCACCACTTTCCGTGTAATATTAAGTCGAATGAGACGTATTTTCATATTTCCCAGACAATCTCATTTCATTAAACTATCCATTATACCTTACTCTATACTCTAGTATGAACAGAATTTCTCAGTCACAATTTCCATATTCCATTCACCGAAAGGATTGGCAGCTCCGTCTAGAAATCCCAGTTTCCCCAAACTCGAACAGAACCGACCGATAGGAATCCCCGCATCTTGTCGATAGGTGCCGGCTCATCTCTGCCGGGTTCCCGGACTGGCGGACAATTTCCGGGGCCATTCGGGAAGGCTTAGCGGACAAAAGGCGTGCGCCGGTAATCCACGATGAACCAGTCAATACACCGGTGTATCACGGCTAAGTAGTAGGTTCAGCTAGACAGGCCGGGTCCCGGGCGTAAAAGGACGGAGCGTCTCGCGCGCGTCAGTTGCGACCGATTCAGGCGCCTCGCAATCCATAGGGGCTGCACGGGTTGGCGAGCGAGGGGGTGGCGGCTCCTAGTCGGTCTTTGAAGAGAGCTGAGACCGTGCGCGAGCAATTTTGTTTTGTCCCGGAGAAGGCGGGCAGGGCTCTCGGGAATTCCGATACAATGCTAGGCCCGCTCGTTCGCTCGCGTACCAACACGGAGCAGGAAAGGGTTGCGTTGCGAAAGCTTCGTTGGTAAGGGGCGGGGTGAATCCGCGCGGCTGGCAGACGAAGCTGACTCGGCAAAGTCGACTTTTCATCGTCGCTTGTTGCGAAGCTAGATACGGCGGAACAACCAAGCTAGGGGCCTGAACCCGCGCCCTGATCCTCCTCCAGACGCGAAACTGGGTCTCCATTCGTTCCGTGGTCCACCGACATCTTCCTTTCTTCCTCGACCCTCTTAGTCAGGGCCGGTGTCCGAACGTAAGCCAGTTCCACCTAGAGGATTGCACCCTAAGCCAGGGATCGTTAAGAGCTGGCAGATTTGATCCTTTGTATCGCGGCGCCACTTAACCGCCGGTACCAGCCAGAACGCGCGCGACGGCCAGCATCGCACGGACGACACGGCTAAGGGAAACAATTATTAAGGATTTCGCCGTTATTCAGTCTTCCACGACCGAGGGAGAAGACGTGGACAGTTTCCAAGAGGGGAGATAAATGCCCGCCGTTCCCGGGAATCCTTTGCCACTGGATTAAGCCGCGGGTATTATATCTATCCGTGAGACGGAATGAGGAACGGCTCGCCGGACGGAGGAAAAAAGAAGTAGATTAATCGCGTGAAACGCGTCGCGAACGGTTTTCACGGCGAGGAATTTTTGCCCGGGAAAAGAACAAGGCGACATCTTGAACCGTCGGGGCTACCGTCATTAATCCCTTTCGCGGAATCCCGGTTTCCAACTTCGCGCGCTACAGAGGAAGCTATCCGGCGAGTTGATTCGCGCGGACGTTGCCTCGCCTAGGCCGCTTTAAAACGCGATCGAGCGAGTTGTTCTCCGAAGCCGGCGCGCTGGCCGCGGCGACGAGGAAACGACGATGTCTCCATCGGCTTTACTCCCTGTCAGCCCACTCGAGGAACGTCAACACTCGTGCGGCTTCGCACCGGCGAAAGTCTGCTTGTTCGCGTGACGGATCGTCGCTCGACGGTATGTAGAGTGGCTTTCTGCTAAGTGCAATGAGATCAAATCGAGCCCGGCTTTTTCGATTCGACGAAGGAGCGCGTCTCACGCGAACGATTCTCACGGCCTCGATACCGTTCTCTTATCGCGTGCCTTGATTTCTTGTCGTATCTTTAATGGTTTCGCCGTTAGCGGCATTCTATGGAGGTTTAGAAAAACTTTTATTGAGGATGCGTATAATTAACGTCATCCTTGGAATAGTGTATAGACTTCGTTAAACCTTTTTTTCGAGACTTACGTCTTGAAACGCAATGAGAAATGTGCGTTCATCGAGAATCTTTACTTCTCAAGGAACACAGAATTCGTGGAAAAAATTTTCGTTTCAACGTCAATTATGTCTGAAACGGATAACCAGTCGCACCGACGATCTGACGGAAATTACCGGGTCACAGTGCAGCGCAACAGTAACGGCGGTGTAACAAAGGAAATTCATAAAGGCGAGTAGAAAGATTAAACGCGGGTAGACGCACCAGGGGATTTTTCATTACGCCCGAGCACAACAAGTCGAGCTGCGCGCTTAAAAATGCAATTACTTACTGCAAACGAACTCGAAGGATGAGTCGGCAAATCCTCTTAAGCGACGAGCTCATAATTACGCAGAGAAATCAAAAAGGCTGCAATAAAAATCCGTCGGTTACAGTTCACGTTTTTCTTCCGCAGTCCCGCATTGTTTCGCGGCGCAGCCGACCGGCGCCGCGCGCGCCGAATTGAAAATTAAAAGCCCCGCGTTTATTGGCTCTGCTTAAAGAATCGGCCATTAGGAAGACACATCGCGCGGACAACGGGCGAAAGACAAAGCCCGTATTGGTAATTGGCTTAGCCGCAACACAATCGATGGATCCCCCGAACCGTCTACCGTGGAAGAACCGATAGAAGTCGCCCGTCCCACCGATACTGAACTTTCCCCCGCCGAATTTCTCGTTTTCCCCTCCATCGACTGGGACCACTCGCCGAGCGACATCTAATTTCTGCTAATTATCCATCTTCGGGTGGAACGTTATCGTGAAACGAAGCGGACCGCCATCAGACACGGTGCTACGACTCTGCACAATTCTCTGCGAAAATACCTGACGTCGCGGAATAATCTGCTTAACTAAGATGACACGTGGACACCGGTCGACACGAATGAATCCTGGACATATCTCGAAGGCGTATCTGCTCGGACAATGAAGTTCTGTCGACGGAGCTCGCCTACTGCTGAATCGTCGAATTGTCACGTCCTTGTTAGGACGGGAGTGGTTCTAACGAAATGTCTGTCTGCTCACAATGTCCATTCTGTTTTCAGCCTTATCATGCTTTCTGAGGTAGTGTTTTTATTCGTGACGAAAGTGGCAAGTCTTGGGGAATTGGATCTATCGGGATTCAACGTTTCGGAGGCTTCACCTGGTATTTTAAAAGTTTCATAATAATCTGATAATATTTTTACAGGAATAAAGAAGTATGAATATCAGCAGAATTCAAGTATAAAATTGTGAGTTTTCTTCAACTTCGGGTTTTCTGAAAATTGGCTACAGAATTCTGGTTCGGAGTCAACCAATCACCCTCGGAGATCATGGCCGCACCTTCCCGCCGACCCGTGTCCATGGAAACGTAATTTCGCATGATCGTCCGTCGCGAAGTTATTGTTATTTATCGTCGCGTCATATTTCACGGCTCAATAACTATGCGTCCACGTGTCTACGGATTTGCATACGTATCGAATCAGTTGTCGTAGCGGTATCAGCCGCTGATAACAGGGTGATGTATTTACGAGACGTCCGCGATTCGTGACAGAGGGGATCATTACGAGCAGCGGGCCACGGTCGCATTAATCTGACGAATACACGAGGTCAGCGTAAATTGTTATCAAAATAGTTGTTTTACGCGTCGCGATCCGTTGATTTCGTCGTGCAGGAGCTTTATAAAATATGATAATCGGTCCTGCATAATGCGATTCGAAAACAGGTTCGAGCCGGGCTTGCGATAGCCCGATAAAACGTAATTCAATAATCCGCACGGTTCTTTGGCTCATTTGTTCGATGAACGGACGAACGACTGTCGACACCGTCAAAGGACGATATTAATTTAAACCGATCGTGTCCGAAATGAAACATTAGATCGCCAAGGCGCTCGGCGAGTTCGAAATCACATTCCGCGCGATGATTTCGCGAACAGTCGTCCGTGGGCATCCGTCGAAATCGCGCCGACCGCGTTAGATCGTTTATCCCGCGGTCGGCGCATAATTTAATAACGAAACGACAGTAATGACAGCGGATTTTAACGTTCCAATAATTCGCGCCGTGCGACAGTGCGTCCGGGGCCGTGTAACGCGGTGACCCCTCGGTAGCTGCATCGAATTAACAATAATTTAATAACATCTGCGGCCATCAATGACCTCACCCTCCTACCCCGTTAACGAGCAAAAGTTGCAGGTCGTTTCGATGGTTGCCCGGACGGTCGGCCGAAAGCCTCGTTAAAAATTGTTAACCACCTGACACGCTGAAAGCACGTTCCGCGCGTGAGGAAGCTGGAAAGATAATCGTCGGGCAGGAACGGGTCGCAACGGTGAGTCGCGTTCACGCCCAGGTTGCCGGAGTCCTGACGGTATCGGTCGACTCATCAAAATGCCTCCCAAGACAGTCAGACATTCTCTTTTGCAAGAAGCGGCAAGCAGAACGAACGTATTATAATACCAATTTGCAACGCTACCTCCTTAGTGTCGCGGAATTTTGAAGATCCAAAGTAAAGAATACAAGGAACAATAAAGGCAACAATGAAAATATAATGCATTAAATAGTGTCCCATTCTTCTTCGTGCAAGCGAGACTTTATGGAGGAGGTCCCACTTTTCATTTTACTTACGAGTGTCCCACGCGTAGCTTTATTTTCCTATCTCGAAAACCCATTACGGGCGCAGTAACGATAGAAATGATTCGCTAGAAACACAGGTACGCTCGCAACACTAACGAGGTAAAACCGTACAATTCCGATTTATATTGGCGAGAGACGGAACGCGAATCATCAGGAGGCGCGTCGTCCCCCGCGTCGTTCGTTCGCTTTCCGGTTGCTTTTATTGTTTCTCGGTCCGGATGATTGCTTGCCTTCGAACTGGGTGGCGCGGCGTAGGATCTTTACCGTCCACCCGAAACGATGCACTCGCACCAGCCGAGCCGGACTGCATAAAACTTTATGGCGGCAGTAAAAAGCGGCGCCGCGGCCACCGCGAGCGGTACAGATGGAACGGAAAAGGACAGAGCGGAAGCCGCGTTCTCGCGGTGGGACACGGTTGCACGTGTGGGCCACGCCGTGCTGTGATTTCACGGCCACGATTCCTTTCGCGTCGCTTCCACGGACTTTTAATAAACCCGCGGGGAGAGCAGAACTCGCGCAACCCCCGTGTGTGTCGCTTCACGCTGCGGCGAAAACGATATTTGTTCCGTGGAATTGCGGGGAGTACGTAATGAGGGAGTGGAACGTGCTCCACGTCTTTTTCTTTCTGCGTTCTTTCCTCCGTGCTTCCTTTCTCCCTTTCTTTCTTCCTCCGGTCTGCATCCTCTTGGCCTCGAAATCTTTTTCAGCTGCGCGTTGCGTACCAAGCGGCAGCCAGATTTACGTGACTGCGTCTCGTATTTTATATCTTGTCGCGCGGAGCATTTTATGAAGAGCCCCGGCATGCAATGGCCACGCCACTCGGTCTGATAGTCTGTGTACATATCATTGTTGGATGAGAGGGTCTTATTTAGTACGCATCCGCTGACCCTCGGAAATTTTTTAGCACCCTCCGCTCTGCTCGGGTTTTTATTTTAATATGTGCCGCTCTGAATGATATTGTTACTCTCGCCGGTGCATATTACTATATCTATTAATTGATCATTTCATCATGACATTGTACCGTCAGGTATTAGAAAGGAGAAGGGAAGACGGAGAAACCAATAAGGGAGTCGTTTACTTTGTTGATGTTTTGTGATGGTGCACGTTTGTGTGCAATAATAAACGAAATGTTATTACTCTTGCGGTACCTTTGTTGTCTTTGGGGTAATTGAACGTAAACGTTATTGATTCATAGTTTGCGCAGTATTGCGTAAGGGCAAGGTGCAGCCGCGGGCTGCTTTCAGAGCTGACCCGAAGGTTGAAGTTCAGAATTCAAACTAGTCCTCTGTACTCTGCAGCTTAATATTAATAAACAACATTCGTTATTCATGAAGGACCAGACATAGAGCACCGTTAATCTAGGATTCAACTATACATTATTCCAAACAACAATGAAGATGTAACTTCCAAAAGCTTCAAGTTTCGAAAATGCTCATCTAAACGCCAAGCGAATCGCTTCAGTTCCTTCCAAAGGAAGTTACCAGCGTATATTATATTCAAACTAAACCTTCCAACCAGTAACACGGTTATTTATTTACCCAAAGAACTTCAAACTTCCGCCAGAAATATTTATCACCAATTGCGGTCACAATCACCAACAATATATCGGTTTATATTAAGAAATCAGATACTTTCGTATGCCCCTCGAAAGTAATCTTCCAACCAAGACGGTTTTGTGGCCCAATAAATAGGGAAGGCGTGGTCCGACGATGACCAACCCACTAAGAAATTGAAGATGTCACAGCCCTGCTATATACCGTGTTCATTTAATAGAACGAGATCAATATTCTCGAACCCATCGAAGTGGCCGGCCTCGCACCGTCCGAAACGAGTGGCAGGTGGAGAGAAGGGAGGGAACGAGGGAAATTAATTTTAGCCCGTTTATTATTGTCTGCGGAGGGCGCAACGAGGAAATAGTTAATTCGACCGCGTCCGCGTTAAATCGCGACGAGAGAATCGTATTAGCGCCATTAAAATCGTTCGAGAGGATTCGTTTGAATTTTAAGATTTAAATGGTCCTTCTTGGAAGGATTTGGGTCTGAGTAATCTCGTCTCAAGAGTCTAGACGCAGCCCGGGGCGCCGAACTGCTCCAAAGACGTCTTGCGCGCGCTCGCGGCCAAGGAACGGAAAGAGAGAACGACGAATCAGCATGCGAGGCATGGCTTCGAGCCGAGAAATCTTTTGAAACCATTCGCGGGGAAGAGCGAGAGGGAGAGAGAAAGAGCGACTCCTTCAAGGAGTCGTTTCGGGCCATAGTATATTTCGCGGCCGACTACAAAACCCCACTCTGAACGCCATTATGTGCCACTTCTTTCGGACACCTTCGGCGCTAGGAACGTAATTACGAGCGTCGTTATAATACGATTTACAACGGAATGTCCTTTCAAATATTTTCCCTTCGCTAATACGACATCACGCTTTTTATTCTCTCTTCTTCCTCCTCATCTTCTTGTTCTTCTTCTTCAACTTCCTTTCGTTTTTGAAAGACGCAGGAGGCACGAGAAGATTCGTTCGCGCACGAAGAAGGTTGTATTCATTGTAAAATCAATATTATCTCTTGACGAATGGTCCGAGAGATACTGACCGCCATCGCATTCGAGCGGGCCAAGACCAGCGTGAAGACGATACACATTCTAAGGCAAGCTTCTTGTTCGCCGTGCGTCATCCGAGCGATTTTTCTTCTCTCCTTCGCGCTCGCGGCCTCGTTATCTTAAAGTATTCCCGCAACATCCGCAGGGATAATATAATTTACAGAGGCCGCGGTATCAAGGACACCACGTAGTCCGCATGATTTGTGGCATTCAATTTTACTCCTCGCGCGGAATGCCTGGCTCGAAAGACGCGAGTCTCGAACCTCGAAGATATCGTCTACAGATGGAATCCTAAATAGTTCTTTGCGCGAGGAATTTTGATTTTGCAGAGAAGGGTTTCGGCAGGATCCACGAAAAGCGAATCTCGCATGCGAGCCGGGACGCTCGTTCAACGGGAAACCTCTTGCGCCTTCCCCGGTTTTTCCGAGGTGAACGCGCGCGACCCGGGAACGAACACCTCCCTCGACTTCATTTCAGATGCCATAACACGATTTCTATTCCAATCCGATAAGTACCCGACGCCGAGTCAATAATGGAATCGATTAACCGGGAAGGTTCGTCGTCAAAAAGGTGATCGGCCCCGTTCAACCCTCCGCGCGTTTCGAACCAACATATTAAAAAAAAAAGCAGACGGGGTTGAAAAGACGCGAGGAGAGCAGCGGCAGCTTCCATTTTTCCTCAAGGTTCCAGAGAAAAATGGTATTATACCAAACCCGGCCATCGTTTTATCAATTATTTCCATCTACGAGCACTAACCGGGATGCGTTCGTCGCAGATCGATCGATCCCGACGTTATTGAATCTCGCGAAAGAGGATTCCAGCTGAAGAAGGTGGATTCTTGTATTAGAGTTTCTTAGAGAGAGGTGCGAGCGAAGACCAAAGCAAACGGTACAACGATATTAAACGTTACGCAGCGGTGAGGATCGTATCGATTGTTTCGTTGCAGGTCGTTCGCGTTCACGTCAATCCGAACGACCCGCATACGCGGCACGAATGGGAAAAAGGAGGAAAATAGAGGTAGAGATAGAACGGGAAAAGGTAAACACCGCTCGTAACTTGTAATTACTCGTACAATTTTCAGCGGACAGGCTCGATCGGGCGGATTCGAAAAATTTTTCACGATGCTTATTGACAAAGATACGCGCGCCGAAAAACTGCCGATATTTGCCGAGAAACCCGACGTTCCGCCGGGCGTTTTTGTATTTGTACGGCCAGGTAATTTTGTTGATTATTACCGATCCACGCGGCAAATTCGATTATTCGTTCCAAAGAACCAGAAACGGTGTAATGTACATTTCATTCGGGAACAAATCACTTTTATTCACCATGAATTATTATTCGAATTTACTTGTTGTTTCGAACACTCCAACAGACAGCTAACGGAATTGTTCGAATGATTCTATAAACTAGTCTTTACTTAGTATATCGTAGTTAACGTCACCCGCTCGAATAGCTAGGCCGCGACTCCCGGTATAACTTCCGAGCTGAGAGGTCTAGAATTCCATCCTACATTTGTATTCTGACCTACTAACGAGACGCGTAGTTAGAAACAAAGGATTTCCAAGGAGTTGTTGAGGATCAGAAAGGTGACCCGCGTTTACCGCAATTATAACCGGTATCATCGCGCCGCTGTCGCACGGATGCTCGCGCGCGGAAGCGCTGATGCCGGCGGTGGGGAAAGTTTTAAACAGTGTCGCGACAACATTTACGGGGACGCGTTTGTATACGTAACTGCATTTGCGCTGAATCCTATTTACGGTGGGTAAAATCGCATAGGGGGGGCTCCCATGGCGGAACAGCCTTGGGAATAGCCTCTGCGCTGTTATACAACCCTCCGCGGCCCGTCCCCGCTGCCGCCGCGCGGATGCTGCACCGCGTATGCAGATGCACCGCTAGCATTTTTACGCAAGAACGCCGCGTGCCGCCGTTAAGCACTTTCGCGAGCCTCGGTATTTTTATCATCCCCCTCTGCCCCCTGTCTCGTTTCCCGCAGCCGCCGGCCGCTTTTCTCCTGGTTTTATCGCGCGCGGCTCGTCGTCGTTGCCAGTCCCAACGCTCGCGGGTGATTTTATACGCGTTCGGGGGAGAAAAAACGAAGGCGTTAGTTCGCGAGGATTTTAAACGAGCACGCCGGAAGAAATTGATGGCGCTCGGTAGCGTGCGAAATCGAACGCGATCGGGAGCTCGCGAGTCGAACGGGAACGCGGGTCCGGCGGAACTCGGATAACGCATCGGGGAGATTTATGTCGCGGAATCGGGTTGTTATTAAAGTGAAGATGGTTGATGCGTGCGTCGCACGCATTCGGTGAAGCAGTGATTGGGTTTTGGATAATGATGCGTTGTATAGGTATAATTCGGCTTTGAATAATGCTGGGTTATATGGTAGTGATTCGGAGAAGTGTTGTGCGCAACTACCAAGAGTCTTCGCTACGCAATTAATGTATCGATTAACGAACTTTGGAAAGAGCGGAATATTAAATAAAATTTAAATGAACGGTTAGTAAGAAAGGCGACGGAATTTTCAATTGTCAGTCTGTACACATTTTTCTCGGCAGTCCAAAGATGCAAACATACAATAAGAAACAGAAGCTGTCCGTTTTTCAAGTACTACATCCTACAAAAAGCGGAAAAAGTGCATCGTTCTTCGCGAACGGTCGCAACATGCATTCCAAAAGGAACGATCAACAGCGGCGACGCGTTTTCTTTCGCATTCGCGGCACAATCGACCAGCGGAATCGAAATTACACTGGTTTAAAGCAAACCGTGGATCGGCCCTCGTAAATTCCCCACTTCCTTTTTCGATTTATTCATCCAGCCGAGTATTTGTCCAGTCCCGACCCGTTCCCGCGACTCGTGAATGCCGCGAGTGAGCGCGCCGCGACGCGGTATTACTAAACATATCATTTATTCACCAAACAGTTGGAACGCACGTACGGCGGTCAGGTCGGCGTGCACGGTGCGTTGTGCACCTCGCACAATGAAGCCCGGCAGAGCCGTGTCGGCGTGACGGCGGCGCGTGTTTGCGAACATCGAATAGAATTCAATGCGAACACGCGTTCGCAAATATCCGCGAATTCTTGCGGGCCTCCATCCTTCCATGATGCGATCGAGGAAGAGAGAAAAAACCTTTATTTTTTGTCCCGAACCCACTGTTCGAGGCCTATGCGGCCGAACCGCGGTCATTGTTTCTGTTTCCACGCGTTGTGATCTTTCATTTACTGCCCCTATCCTATGTTTCACGCTATTTACAGGGATTCTCGTTCCCGAGAATCGTGAAATCAATTTTTACTATTCACTATACATTTAACCCTCCTCGTTAGAGAAGCCTAAATTAAGAATACAATTGGCAGTGTCAAACAATTTGAAGGAAAAAGTTCTTTATAAATATTCACTGACTCGGAAGTATACATTCATCGTGCAAGTCACGACTGAGCGTTAAAAGAAAGAAGCCCTGAAACAAATCCTCTCAGTAACTTATCGCGTATTTTCAACCCCAAGTTTATATCCAGCAAAGTTAAGTTAATCTTCAGTACCACGCGCTGAATTTCACAACCAGACCTCGTCAATGGGATTCCCCCGCGCACTGCGATGCGGCGATTCTCGAGCATCGAGCGGCTCGACGGAAACGCGAGAAAGAATGGAGCCCACGACGTAGCGATCCGGAGAGCTCCTGTTAATATTTAACAACTCATATGGAGCGTCGGCGAGCGGGAAAGCAGGAGACCGTTCCTGTAGCTGCGGCTGACATTCGAATAAATAATGCAGCATGATAAATCGTTCTCTGGTTTAGCCGTGTATCTTGGTTCCGGTGGCTCCGCGGGTGGATGGTAGTTGAAAAGAAAGAAGGGAGGACGGCGCGGGTGGAAAAAAGCCGGCTGACGCGCGATTATTTTGGAAGCGGCCTTCAGGCAGGACGGCAATGAGATCCGGCGCTGCAGTTAATTTCGGGAATCCGCGGGACACGTCTCGTCCGTGCCGCGCGTGCGGCAGTCGAATGTAATCACAGTGCGGGACCGGAAGCGCGGACGAGGCGGAGGCCCGGGAAGAAACGGGGCGTTTCGCACAGAATGAAATACCTATTCCGCATTGTCGGCGGTCTGCCACTGCAGTCGGGGCAAAGTGGCTGAAAAAGGCCGTGGCCCGGGACGAGGGATGAAAATGCTGCGAAAGGCGAGACCGTGCAACCACCCCCGAAGCATATTTCGTCGTCGGAGGAGGAACACTTGCTCCAGGAATCCATTAACGGCCGGTTCAGACGATTGCTCGGTAAATAGCGTTTCCTAATTTTTTAATCCGCCCCTTTTCCTCTACTTCCAACCACCTTCGAGCGGCGAACTGTTTCTGTAAGAGGGGTGGGATCTGCGAACAAGGGGATGCGATATTTTGGACGGTACCCAAGCGTCTGACGTCGAACCCGCGATACTGGCCCCGCTCTTCTTGCATGCGGAATCTATTCCCGATCTAAACGCGCCGGAATTTAAATTAGAGTTTAGCCCGACCGACACGGAGTAATATGCGCCGCCCGGAATACATAGAATTTTTCGGTGTACCCCGGGAACGGCTATGCATGGAATACTTTCCTCTTTCTGGGTTTGATAAGAAATTCTGCTGGCGGAATGTAAACGAGCTAACCCGCGATCCTCGTGGATTTTCAATTTGGTTCGAATGACTGTAAATCTTGTGTTCTTCGCTTGTTGGCGTCGGGGGTTGTTTGGATATTCGAGTAGAATGACAGGCGCTATTGTTCAGTGTTACTCGATCGGATACGTTGATTGAATCATTCTTTTATTATTGGTATTAATCTTCGTGTTAACGTTAGTTCATATATTACCCCGTTTTTGTGCTTTTCATGTTTCCAGAACCTTAGGGTTATCAGACTTTGATAAAGTACTACCTATGTAAAACAATTTAAACGTTTCAGATAACAGATGTACCTGCGCACGGTTGAATCAGCTGACTAAAGACGACCGTCTTACCCCGGAAAGTACGAAATCGGAACTGTCTAGAGACGCAAATCCCCCGTCAACTCGCATCCCAGCTGCTCGTTCGGAAAGTATTTCAGGCAGAAAAGACCTCAAATAGACACCGAGCCACGCGATCCCCGTCGTGGAACGATGTGCCGAACGAAAGAGGGAAGTTAAACGAAGCGAGTAAAAGAATTAGACCAGTAAAATTGAATTCGGCTGGCTGAAGAGACGAAATCCGGAGTGGTTGCGCACACAACGGTCGCGCAGCACTTGAGTAAGGGCGAACGTATCAACCCCCTGTACATCTTTAATCAACTTCGATTCGTCTTGTTGGACGTTACCGCCGTTTCCTCCTTCGCCGAGTAATAACCATAACACGCCGCGCCGAGAAACGCGTTTCTCGTTGAACCGAATTAGATGCGGCCCGATCATGGTAACAGAATTAACTGATTGGAGTGGCCGCGGAGCGCGCGCGTTGCTTTTAATCAATCGCCGTCAACCCGGTTTCCTTTTCTTCCGATTGAAAACAAGGATCGCCGAAGAAAAACAGAAAAAGAGAAACACCCGAAGAAATTCGCTCTCGCATGCTGAGGGGTGGTGGTTTCTCTTCAACCCCTGTTCGCGTGGATCGTTGCCGCGCGCCACGGAATTTCGGTTCGTTTAGTTTGCGGCGGGAAAGCGCCCAGAAGCGAAAAGTTAAACCGCGCGAGGAAAAGAATCCCGCAGTTGAATTGGAACAGGGTCGAGCGGTTTGTTAACGGGGCTCGGGGGTGGGGGATACTTGAGTGGCGGGTGCAAAACGGGCATCTATAAGGACAAGAAATCGAGCAGCTAAAAGAGAGGAAGAGAGAGATGGCGGGGAGACGGCATGGTTCGGGGTCGGGTCTCTCGGATACCCGCGGGCTGTTCTGGTTCTAAGATTACGATCATAACGAAAAACCTTCTCGCTCCCATTGGCCGTCAACTCTCTCTTTCTCCCCTTTCTTCTCTCTTTTTCTCTCTCTCTGTACCCGCACACATATACGCCATTCCCCTTTTTCTCTCTTTCTTCGCTCGTCCTTCCGTTCGTTTCCTCTCTGTTCCGCCCGTTCGCTGGGCTGCTTTCCTTCTCCTTTTTCTTCGTGGCCGTCGTTCGCTCTGTATGAGAACGTCCGGCGACGGCTGCATCGCATAGAGCATTGCGCGGCACGGTATGCATTATGGAACGAGCGGGCAACGATTCTACCGGAAAAATTGCGGACACGCGAGACGGACGCGATCTGCAGCCTGACTACCTACCTACCTACGTAGATATGTACCTAAGCACCGAACCACCGCCACACATTCTCCCCCCACTGCCTCTACCTCTCTTTTTCTCTATCGCGGCAGGGTTGCTCCGCGCTAGTCGCTGGAGAAGATTGCTTTCCTATATTGCATCCCCCGGCTACCCCCTGGCCGATCCACGGTTATGGTTCCTTTCCATTTTAGAAGAAACGACCAAGAACGAGGGAAAGAGAGGGATCTCTATAACACGGACCCGGGCACCCGATGATGCCGGACCCGATCATACACTCGCTGGCAATAAGCGAGCTGTTTACGCGGCCAACGGATGTCTAGTGACTTCCGTTGATTCCTCAGATTTTATTTCACCCTTTTACCGTCCCCGTCATTCTGCGAAAGGCACTTCCGTGGAAACGCACGACCATGCTGCTTGAACTGGCCTGACCTACTAGAATATCTATATTGCGTGTTTGTAATTTGCTGGTTTATTTATCCTGCTGCTTCGTGTCTGTTGCCGATTAAACTTACGGACAATAAGATACGAGAGGAGATAGCTTATTTGTTTGCTGCGAATTTATTTGTGCTTCTAAATATTTTGTCGGAGACAATACACCTATCTGGTTGTTTTAATATTCTAGATAGCAGGGAAAACATATTTGTCGTGTTTTGTAATATCTTATGTTTTTTAGTCTTCCTATTTATACAAGACGAATCTTGAATCTACGGCTGTAATAGCTATCCATTCTACCGTACATATCCCAAATGTTACTTGTATATTAATAACAGATCGGTTAGTTATTACAACCTTCAATAACGAGAATACTCAGGACAAAAATCTCTATTGCTAACCGCAACAGGCAATCACAAAACCAAGAGAACATCAGCCTCGTGGCTGACTGTGACTCAGCAGTGCGATGCCAAGCGAATTTGTCGCTGCCGTGAAATTCCGCGCGAAGTGGTCGCGATGATGAAACGGCGCGGGTCGTCGTCGCGGCTGTTTTCAAAAGAAATATTCAACGCGAGAGCCTGCGACTGAAAGAAAGAGAAAGGAGACGGTTGCCCGCGCACCCACCGCCGCGTGTCCCATTTGCGTCGGTGGGAAAATTGCGAGGGGTAGGAAAAAGGAAACGCGACGTCCTCTCTTGGCTAGGGCCTCGATGTTACGAAGAACTGAGCAAAAGTGACAACAGTCATGGAGCGCTGATGAAAGGAGGATAAAAGAGGATAGCGTAATCCTCTGGAGTCCGGTTTTCAAGAGGGGTTTGCGTCAACAGATGGCCGACGCTTTAAATTTAAACAGCGGTCGAAAATAAACCGCGCGCGCGGCCAGTCGCAATGAAATTCTACGCGCGTACGCGGTCTTCTAGCGAAATTAAACCGGTTCGGGACGATATCCGGCGCGATCGGTGTACTAGTTACTAGCAGAATTTACGAGTTCCACGGATCCGGAAAATATTTGAAACACGCGCGGTTCCGAGGAAACCTGCCACATGCATTACGCCAACCTTCTTCTTCTTCTTGTTTTTCTTCTTCTTGTTCTTCTTCTTCTTGAGTGTGCACTTCGAAACGTCCCCGTTTGGAACGTCTACGTTTCGTACCTTTTTTCAACCGGTTTCTTTTTCAGATTGAAAGTTATCTTCCTTCATCGAGACGCGGGATCTCGCCGCACCGGTTACCGTTCCCGATAAAAGCAATACATCATGGCGCGTCGCCGACTGAAAATTGTCCGAGATAATCGGCAGCGAAAAATAGGAGAAAAAAAAGAGAGAAACGGCCAAGTGTCGTACAAAATGACGAGCACGCGTAATGACAGGCCGCCGGGTTCGGTTGGTAAGATTGATAACCATCCGATCCACCGATCGAAACGAGAAACCCATTACTTATCTCCGAAAGGACTATCATTATGCGGTGTTCCTCCCTTTGCTCCCTTTCCCTCCGTCCTTACCCGCACGACGATGTATGCGGTATATTCTGGGACGATGCTGCGCAACATTCGGACGCATGGGATCGGTAGCATATAGAAGAGTAATTAGATGAAATTATTCCACGTCGGGGTACGGGAAATGAATGTAATCCAGCCAGAACGGGGACGATGGGAATAATTGTTCAACGGGAGACGATAGTTTCGTGAATCATCGTCGACGAAATTAGGGACGATAATTTTAATCCTTTTTCTCTGTTGTCGTTTCTTTTCAGTTTTGTAGATGCCAGCGTTATCCGTGGATCCAGCGATTGGACGACGATAATTTCGCGTGCGCGCGCGTTTAGGAGTTCCGGGATAGTAAATGGAAGGCTAAGAACGCGGAAAGTAAAAAGAAGACGCTTACCTGGAGATGAAGTTGTCCGTTATTGTCCACCCATCCGATGACCATGTCCGCCACAAGCCCGTCGTCATCCTTGGTGAAGCCGAGGCCCACGTAGCCCAGAGTTTTCACTTGGATCTCGAACATAATATCGTTCTCGCCGGGCGTCCACAGCACCAAGAAGCTGTTGTCCAAGGTGGCGCTGTGCTGCCAATCGACCGAAAGGACGCCACTTACGAGGACGAGGACGAGGACGGAACATGCAGCGATTACGGCCTTCATCTTTGCGCTCGATGTACTTCAAAACATCTGCAATCAGGGAATTGTAGGTTGTTAGTTGTGCAAAGTAAACGTTTGGACGATTAACAGCAATTATTTATTACAAATGTATGCAAATTGTGGTGATGAAGCGGGCAAGAACCTGTATTACTAACATGATCGTTAGTTGTTACGAGATGCTGCGTATGTAAGTTCTTGTTTTGGAAATGCCAGTCGTTTATAATTACGATTCGTGGGTAAGTCGCGTTAGAACTTTAAGTCCTTTGGATTTGCATAAACGGATTGCCAACGTTGCATTTAATCCATGTATTTCGTTCATTCAATAGTTACGTTTATATTGTACTTCTAGGACGTGTTAGATATTCAAGTTAATGACACGTGATTATTTAAATTTGTATCGAGGCATGTCAAAGTTAAATATACAATAATAATGAGCGAAGCTTTTCCCCAATTTCGCACATTTTCTGCTTTCTTTCAATTAACCATCCGTTTTGGTTCAGGGCGATAAACAAAATATGTTGTGATACGTTGCCGCGATATTCGGTTCGTTAACTATTTCGCGATTATCCCCGCTACAGTTCGAACCTTTATTAATCGAGTAAATTACCAATCAATCGCACAGTCGATACCAAATATTCCGACCAAAGCAACAAATGAAAAAAATAAATATACGGAGAAAGAACAAATTTTCACACGCATCGGAGCATTCTTTCCCAAAGTATCCACGAACACGTTCCAGCTCACCAATTTGCAAGGCGCGCAGCGCGCAGCAACAGCTTCCGTAACCATCGTAACGCCGCAATTACAAGTACTTCGAATCCTTACACGGTAGAACGGTTCCCCGTGAAGCGTCGTTAACGCAGCAATTTTTCCGTGCGATCTCCGCGGTGTGTATCGATACGAAAGTTGTTCCGATGACGTCAAACACGGTTTTGCACCGGCGTCCGCGGCACCGGCGGATCGTTAGGCATCTATTTAGAAGTTTTACGTGGCCATAGACGGCCGAGCGATATTTCCCTTGAATATTTTAACAACGCCCGGCTCTCGCCCATTAACCGAGTTACCGCTGATGCACGGACCCAGGCAACTTGCCCCCCTTTTAAGACTGTCATTCACTTGATAGCGCCGCGCATGAACGACACCGGACTAACATCAACGCGTTTAAATTATTATATGCAATTTAAACGTGAATCCTTCCTATACGCGACAGTACACTATCAATACACCTGCTCGCCACAAGATACAGAGATACTTGGCAAGAATGTTTCGCTGAATAGGTGACGATCGCATATAGATTACGTGACGTTTATAAGCTTCGTGTAATGCATCAATATGTAAAATATTGAAATAAAATAACTTTCTTAATTTACGTGTAATTCCTCATTAATTAGTTTGAAAGAATATCGTCCACGTCTCATTGAAAAATGTTAAACGTTTGTGTTTGAAAACTTTTGAGTGCAAACTCAAAACGTTTCTTCAAAATGCTAGCTCGCTCAAGTGCACATCCAACGTAATCGCAGCTTAAATAAAACTAGACCCGTAAACGGGCGCGCAGTCCGCGGACTGGTTGTTGTTGCCCGACTGGCTCGATCTTTCCCGTTTCGCATGCGACCCGCTTTATCGCGCTTAAGGGCGCTACCGTGTATCCACGTACGCCCACTGGTATTTTCACTCGTTCTCCGCGTAAAATTGTATTAACCTCTTTATCGTGCCTGTGCTCGTTCCAGTTGCCGCTCGAGATAGGAGCAGCGGCGGAGAGGGGGAGAGAAGAGGGACAACAGGCCGCGAGAGCCTGGTAAATTAAGTCACCGGTCGAAAATTCCTATCTACCCCCGTTAATCCGACGAATCCCGACACGCTCGGACTGATTTATTTCACCGGCTGCGTCTCCACGCGATTATAACGTGATAGCATTAACGCGATAGGAGCGTTGAACGCGGACGTTCTGACACGAGTCCTCGCGACAAACTGATCGCGAACACGTTACGAATTAACCGCTTGAATAATAATAAAGTCGGAGTTGCTATGAAGATGTCTAACGTTATTCGTTTATTTTCTGAAGTTTGCAGAAGAGGATATTTTTCTGTTATCAGTGCTCAAAGTTTCGAGAAAATGCAGACTTACAGCGAACATAAATTTCCTTCCGCCAAATTGTTAGTGATGAAGTAACTCTAATCCACGCAGCGGCGAAAGAATTCACAAGATAAGGGGCTGAGGGTTACCGTCGTCCTTTTATGCTGTTTTTACGCTTACGAGGGTCCGCGCTGAAGCGAGAGCCTATTCTATGAAACTTCGGTTGAAAGTAGTTCTCGCTTGCGCTTTATGACCGATAAAGAAGTGCCGCGTAGTTTTGGAACAAGTACTTCCTACCAAGATTTCATAAAAATACTTCCTTACTGGTAGAAGAATACTCTTTCTGTCAAAGACAAGGGTACATTATGTGTACAGTGAAGTTCCACGATGCTCCAACTTTTGACTGGGGCGCCACGTTCAATCAATGAGAAGCGGAGGCCCAACCCGGCCGACGGAGAACCAATCAAATGATCGGATGGACGTTTTAATTGTCGCTTTTAATTCTGAATTCCAGGTCAAGCTAACCCTGTACAATCACCTTCGCCGGTGGGTGGCGCGAGGCAGAACTGTAATTTCAGATCGGCGCGCGGAACGGTCCAACAGATTTCTAATTAGAACCTCGTAATTCGCAATTAGGTCTTTCAGGAGGTACGCGGGGCACAAAAGAATCTTAATCAAAAGGAGCCCGGGGTAATCACTGTCCCGCTTCTGCACGTTTTTCCGCCGGACCCGGAAAGATGAGCTTAAGATACGTCGGCAATCGATGTTGGGTCAGAAACGCCCGATTCCGGAAACGGTGATTAAAACCGTGCAAACGGGCTGAAACCTGGTACAATCTCGAAGGAAGAACGTAGCCTGATACCGATCGTGTCATTAGCTCCGACCGATTCAGCGTTCCCTAACAATGATCGACGGCGGCCTTAATTTCCGATCGGCGAAACGGCGCGATTCGATTATCGAAGACGAGACGCGGCGGTCGGCCCTGATATATTCTTATCCGGTTCTTTGTGGGGCCCCGTCGATCCGGCCGCTATCAATTTCACTTTGTTCCCGGGCCGCCGTCGTGAGGAAGAATAACGTAATTAACGTCTCAGCTGAATGGACACGCGCTGTTACAACGAGAGAAAAAATTGCTGGCTTGTTCTGGGGCGAACGGGGAAGGAGGAGAAAAAAATACGCGGGGGTGAACAGCTATGGGTCGTTTATATTGCGTCCACAGCAATCAAGCAAGACGCGGTCGGGTTCGAGGGTGAACGGGCGAAGTCAATTTACAGCCGGCGGAATAAGCGCGCGAATCTCCGCACGGTTCGCGGACGAATAAAAACGGAGCACGGTGTTCGGGAATTGAAAGCGAAAACATGCGAACGTATTTTTCGCCGAACAATGGCCAATATTGGTACTCTCAAACCTGAGGTAAATCGTTTCGTCCTGAGGATTTAACGGGTTTTTTCTCTGAATTCAAATATTTTATCCCGTCTGCGGTCGTAACAGTAAATTTCGAATATGTTGTATTGTAGCTGTATTTATAGATAAATATCACTGAAGTTTTATATTTTTCTGCTAATATTGGTCACAGTATTTATTGTTATATTATTAGGAAGGTGGTAAATACTCAAGGAGGTCAAACAAAGCAGTAAAAACAGCGTTTCAATTTCGTTCAAAATTTGATAACCCTCCAGCATAAATTTCGCGCGCGAAACGCGTGACGATCCTCTCCGAGTTCGTCGGTCCTCGACCGCCGGCTCGAAGGGGATGGAAAAACCAGATGGAGGATCGCGGCGAAGCTCCCTTTTGTCCGATCGTATGCAAACATCCGGCGGGCAAATCAGCAGGACGCGCTGTTAAGGGAACTGTCAATTCGGGACGCAATCGAATCGATTAATAGTAACGGCCGCGTGACGCTTGAACGGGCCGATGCAAATTGAGGGGACGACGCAGTTACGAAGTGTCGGACGAGTGTGCCCGGCGTTGGCCATTCAACTATTCGTTTCGCGCGGCCGGGAAAGCGGAGAATTAAGCGCTTCACAGAGATCATCGATCGGTGGAGGTGCGCCTCCGTGTTTTCCGGCCGCTTGCGAAACGCGGCCACGCTTTGCCGGGGCATCGGGGTTCAGCCACGTGTTTCATGCAATTTCGAGGGCCGCGAAACAACCGCAGATCCGCGACCGATCGTTTTAATTAACGGTAACAATGGTGTAAACGCGTCCCGTGAGTTACGTCGCGTTTCGCATCGATCCGTTTCATTTCGCGTGAGGAAGTCATAATCACTGGTTTCAACCTGTCGCAGTTCTGGTCGCGCTGCATTCAAATGCCTCGTTTTTTTTTTTAATTTTTCACTTGACACGTTCGTAGACAGTAAAAATTTTAATGAGTTGCAAAAATAGAAACAATCGAGGTTATATAGAGTTAAATGCACGATAATGTGGCTTATAAGTTTTAATGTTATAGCGTTCCTGTCATTTTGCATCAGAATGAAAATAAATGCTATGTCATTCACATCTGCGCATATATATATTAATGTGTTTCGAGGCCTATCGTAACTGCGTTCGTATGAGATAATTTTAACGAGTATGAAGGAATGAAAGAAAATTTGGTGGTTATTGTAAATCGACCTTTGTTCTGCAAGTCAGATGTTAATCGTGGAAACATCGTATGTTTTATTTTCATTTGGAAAGAATGAACAATATTCGCGATTGTGTACCCTTTGTAATCAACTGATTCAAATCGTTGTAACAAAGCAACGATATAAATCAACTGCGTGCAATGCGCAATGGACGAATTATCTGTTGGGAGAATTAGGTTGAAGTGACCTACATCCGATTATCCGAGCTTTGTGCGCATCGTTTATAAGCCAGCTCCGAAATTCACTTCCGAACGAAAATCGATTGTGAACTTGAATCAGTGCGATTGATACCGATTTTGAACTTGAGTTAACGTATTAAATTCTACGCGTTCGAGTGGAGCATTCGAAACAGGTAAAAGGATATAATCCGATTTGTGGTCTTTCGCAGGATTCATTCTACGCATCTATATCGATCGACAACTGCTATTTTTATTCGATAAACGACATTATCGCCGCTGCGACGCGTAATTGCGTTTCCCTGTACGGTCTCGCGAGAACGTGTACGCGAAGTCGAGATAAATAATAATGGAATATGAATTTCCGAGGCCGGAGCAGTTTTTCATGCGTCGAAACTCGGTCAAGTGATGGAGAGTAATTTGCGACGGTTATACCGGGGCTTCCGAGGCGTAACCATTTCTGACGCGGTGCAGCGCGGAAACTTCGATTCCAAAGACCAGAAACCTCGAATAAGGTCATACAAATAGCTGAAGTTCGACCAGCAATCAAACTATGCCGCGGAAACTGCACGGAGTTTCGAGCATACGTCAGATAGTTTCGTGCTCATCCAATTCTTGATAACCCACCGCCGGTTTTTTCACTGGTCGAACGTGTTACGTAAATCGCGGTACGAGTTACACCGTATGTTCGCTGAATATCCGATTACTTTATTAATGAGTATTCGATAAAATGTGAAAGAACTATCCCAGTTCTAATTCCAATCGATTCGGTAATTAATACATTCCGGTCTCTGTGGTATTTATACAATTTCAACGAAGAATATTCGCAATGTTCCTCTTCAATTGAACGGTATATTAAAACTATATCGTGAAAGTTTATTAAATTTATAACTGGTTACATTTATATTGATCATTAAAAGTTTCAGTACAATAAAAATGGAATACAAGTACCATGAAACTGAACTAATTGGTATACTTCATTAACTTTCGCATCCTCATTAAAGTTTTTCGTTGCAAACTCTTTACCGCCACAGTTAATATCAATGTACTTTATATTATATTTAAATTAAATAGAATATATTTCATGAGACGGAACATCGCCCAGAATATCATTCTTTGAATATCACTGCATATCGTTCCTTTGTTCCGTATTGACATTAACGTAACGAATAACATTCCTATTTATTAAATCCAATTAGAAATTTCCAATACAACTCTCATTCAATAGTACAAAGCCGCAGTTCCACACATAAGCTTCCAACAACAATAACATCGTTAATAATCCACAAGCCGTTCAACATACCTACGTATATCACCGAATCGATACCGCGAATCCTCTGTACAAGACATCACCCCTTGGACTAGCAGTCCAGCATCTTAGCCGTCCCACCCCAATGCTAAAGGATCGCGAACAATCAGAAAGTTCACTCGTTATCCCCAACCGCCTGTCGAACACACCGATATCTGCGGTGCGCTCGACAACGTCCCCCGCACGCGGTTCCCGTCGATCGGCAGCGGGCCGACTTCCGGAAATTCCCGTTTATGCGCGCATCGGGCCGCGACGTGATTTCGGGCCGATTTTACGGTGCTAGTGGAGCAACCGCCAATCCGAAAACGATCGATTCAATTAACAGTAACAGCGGTGTAATGCGCGCCGGATGCGAGGTGATGCATCGGTGGGAGCAGCTGTCGCGCGAACGGCGCGGGGCAACTCGAGCCGCTCGACCGTACGTGGAAGCGTCAACTCGAATTGAGAGGACAGCCGGAGGTCCGTGGAAAACGAAAAGCGTGGCGGCCACGGTTGCCCGAAGGGCGAGAGAAAGAGGAAAGGACCCGTGGGTACGGCAGAGGTGACGGGGGAAGGGTGAAAGGTGACATGGAGAGGGATTCGTTGAAGGGGTAGCCAGGTGGGGAGGGGTGATTCGAGGGTGACGCAGTCGGTGGAGGTGAGCCTAGCTAACACACGACTACCACGGACGGGTTTGATTTGCGGCGTGTCGTTCAGTCGATTGCTCTCAAATTGCGTCCAGCGCCAGTGGCATCAACCTGGAACGTACCCCCCAATACATTGACGCCCCCGAACGTCAGAGAGGCCTGCCCGCCTGCCTGCCAGCATGCCAGCTAGCACGCCAGCCAGCCTGTTCTGTCGGCTTTTCCATCGATGCACGGCTCGCGCATCCGTCTATTCTCTCCCCTTTCGCGCTCCGCAAAACCAGATATTCTCCTCTCCCAACGCTACCCCCGCCACCGAAACCCATTCTACCCTTCCGGTGGCCACCACTTCGCCGTTGAACTCCTCTTAAAGTTAAATAAATCGCGAAGTGCTTGCCAAAGCGCCGAAATCGAAATCACACGCGGCGAGGTATCGAGCACCGTGAGCGGTCCTAGAGCCCTAAGGGGGTTGCCGAATGGACAGAGGATTGTTCGTGACGAGGACCGTTCAAGTAGACGCGTAATGAAATCGTTGTATCGAGATTGATTTTCTCTTTCCATTTCGATGGATTGACGGGGGGAGGGGGGGTGGTTTTCTGTCTTTGTTCGAAATCACGCGCTCCGCGGATTTAGGTCGAGCGCCGCGCGAACGTAGCTTCGAGGCGCGGCCTGGTAGTTTCGCGAGTTTTCCAGAAACTGGTAGCATGGAAGTCGACGTACGGAGTCGGGTATGCTTGCACTCGGCTCGGATAAATAAAGCGCGCCGTGACTGTCAGCGGCGAAGCTCTCTTCCTCGAAAGAAAACGGCTGACTCGCGCTGAATTTTCTGTTTGCGGATCACCTCTTCCGGATCGTGCGGGAATGAAGATTCCAGAGCTTTCGTACGAATTGTTGGAATTGTTGACGAATTTGTGAGATTCATAGAAGACCGATTTGCTGTGATATTATTTTAGATCGTTCGATTGATATATTGACGTTTTTAGTAACCTTTTAAGAGGATTTACTCGCATATGTAAGTTAAGAAATAGAATTTTTTACGTATAATCCAGTTCTAATACGATTCGATCTTCTACTATGTCATTATAGTAAACTTCGATTTTTCAATTATGTCACTTGAGATTTAGAAAGATACTCCTCTGCTCAATATTTCCGGAAAATTCGTCCCGACCGAACAGAAACTTCGCTCTCTCTTGATGTTTCCACGATCGTCCCGATTCCATGAGGGAGAAAATGGCGAAACTTCCGTGTCGAGTTCGTTCGGAACTGTTTCGACTTGACTTTCATAAGGGTATTAAAACTCCGTGTGGTTGGGAGGGGAAAAAAGAGAATCTTTGTATCGGTGGAAGTGAATAGAACGGAAAATCTGACAGAGGATCGGGCAGGAGTCGATTCTGAAATGTAATTTCTGCGGACGACACCGGAGATAAGCGTGACGCGGAATATTACAAAGCTGCGAGACTCCGGTTCGCCTTTAATCCCGGACAAATTCCGGCCACAGCCGAGGAAGTAGTTAAAAACAGTATGGAGGCGCACGTATCGGTCGATGGTCGATGCTAAGGGAGGAAAGAGGTGGGGGCATCAAGTTTTCGAGGTTGAAAGTTTTAAACGAAGGCCCCGGATCAACGAACCGTCGCCCTGTCGTTCGAGAAAAGAGACCGGCTCGGGTCTCATCCATCTATCAACCTGACACCGGGCGTCTTACTATTTTTGAGAAAATGAAAAAAAAATCATATACCTGCTGACAGCGCAGGGCGATAGGCTCGCCAATTAACGCCCGTAAAATCGTTCGATGTCACGCGGAACACGCTCCAAATTGCCTTCTCTAAGGCGCGGGGAACCCCGAGGCCTGAAGTCTAAACGTTTCAACGTTTAAAGGATGACAAGATGGAACCTAATGCCGCGCGAGGGAAGACTGCGTTAATGGGACCGGGAGAGGCTGTGAATTTCCAAGGGACGCGCTGGAACAGGCCATCGCTCGTCAATCGATCATTATATTCGTGATAAAGTGCTTGAAGCTAGACGCCGCTGAAACTTGAGAATTTGAAAAATATTTCAACCGTTCGCATTATGCTCTCTTCGTGTTCTTGAGAATGTATCTCGGGGCTGTTTTATCGAGTTTTTTTAATTATTTGGAAAAAACGTCTCACGGGTCGCTATTACTGTTTCAATATGCTAATCCAGTCACAAAGTAGTTTTTGCCACCGCAATTTTACTTTTTACAATTCAAAGGAGCAACACGGGTAGTGTTATTACTGCAATTTTAATTTGCAAATGCATCGCACCGTAACGAACATTTCCTTTTTTAGTTAAGCAGCTTGAGAACACTGCAATACCTTTCGTATTTCATCTCCCCTTGTAGCGTTCTTAGTATTATCATCGCATTTTAGGGGAACACTTAATACAGGCGTGTAAAATATTCATTACTCGTAACGTGTTCCTGAGTAATTAACAAGGTGCCGGTTCGACCGCTGCGTGCAGAGTAAATTGTAGCGACACCTGTGCACTTCGATCCGCCATTACCGCGTCCGGATGTCGCGATTCGACGTTGCGAAAATTGTGGCGATCGTCGGCTGAAATCAGGCTTGTCGATAACCGTGCAGACGACCGCGAGCGATAACACGGCCGGCTTCGACGGCGGTCGTGCCTCAGTCCCGCGGTATCGTTTATCGTGGTTTCCACTACGACTCGCGTGTTTTTCGACACGGTCACGTGTCCTCCCGCGATTACTCGGTCGCCATGTTAAACGCACTGCGGGTACTCGTTCGCAGCCGTGCAAATAATTCTTCCTTTTTAATGAACCCTGATACAAGGTTCCAGCATTAACACCGACTTGAGTTTTGCATTCTGATGTTTCTGCGGGTTGCCGTGCGCCAGGTCCACGGACTCGTGCAGATCCACGGCTCGCGATAAAAACTCGCCACCGGGACCGTTTGCATCGTCACGTGACGCGTGACTGTTCGAAAATTATTAACCCTGCCGATGATTCCTTCTCCCTCCGGAAGGCGTAATTATTTTCAGCTGTTAGCAGCCTTACCAATCTCTTTGAAACATGGAAATCGGGGTAAAATAGTCCTTATTTTCCAAGAGCTTACTTAGGGGTTGAAATGTTTATTTCGCTAGCGTAAGAACGTATACATCTTGATCTGCTTTCTATGAAAGCCTTGATAAAAAATATGAATATTTATTATCAGCCACTACACGTTATTTCTAACATTATTACTATTTCACACTAAACCCTACATATTACTCCCCCCCCCCCCCCCCCCCCGTTAAAGAACTCTTTCATTAAACATACAGAAATATTATTCTCCGAGAGAAATTCTTCCGGAAGTTCATCAGAAACGGTTTCCAGGAACGCGAGCGCGACAGGTAGTCATTAATAACAGTGTAACGAGTCCGTGTAATTATCCGCGATGGTAGTTTTCGTCGTTACCGGTCCGTTAATGTTCACTCGAGATCATTGCGCCCGAAGAACCATGTTTGCGCTAAATAATAATGTAACATTGGAGAGTAACATAAAAAGCGAGAAGAAATATGGCGGCACTGGATTCAGCGAAAAGGTATTCGCGAGAGCTGGAAAGCTGATAAGAGGATTCGAGGATCGGCGTGGTCCTGTCGTCGGAAGAAGCAGCGTTGCTCTAAGCTAGAACGCGGGAGCGCGCGCGCGACCCACTTTCCTCGCAGTTTTCCATTTTAAAAATGACCGAACCGTATAACTTCTCCGCGTGGGGATCGCGGTTTATTCATAATGTACCGAGTGTAAAGTTGGCTCGGCCGACGAGAGCCGGCAAACGGCCGAGGAGAATCGCGACGCCGCTCCCTTTGCCCCGGCGCGACGCGACGCGCGCTGAAAACCAGACGAAGAAGGCGGACGCGCGAAAAGATAAACTTTAAAAGTTCAGGGTAACTCGGAGAAGAGGGAGGATAGTAGGATTCCAGCGGGGCGACGAGCGGAGGGGATGAATAAGAAGATGCACGTCGAAGAAGGATACGCGGGGGTGAGACGGACCGGAAGGTTTTGACTTTCGAAGCCTGCGCGGCGCGGAATGCAATTGCATCGATGTAACCCCGCTGTCCCCGTAGATCATTCTTTTTGCCCCGTTGTTCCGGTGACTCTCGTCTGCCTCCGCGGGAAACCCGACGCGAGCGAGGAGAGCGCGCCGTCGATCGCACTTTCTCAAATTGCGTTTCGGACGGTCGACGGATCGAGAGTGGGAGCGAGACGCGCCGCCGCGACGACCGGAGAAATTAATTTTAAACGAAGTCGTGCGCGTGCCTCCTCGACGAGACATCTTCTTTCACTTCCGACTGCGCGTATTCCTCCGCACATCGATTATTCCAACCCACAGTGTATCACGCATTAATTCGAAGGATTCGTGGGGTTGCCTTGCAAACGTGGAATTAATTTCGCTGTGTCCAGGAGTTAGCCATGAGGACACGCAGCTTGGAACGGAAAGGTGGAAAAACTGTAAGGAACAGTACGATGAAAGAGAAGAAATAAAGTTGGACGGCAGGAGAGCGAACGGGAGCGCTGCGAGCAAAAATTGTACGACGTTTCTCTGCGAGCGTTCTTTGTCCCCGCTGGAACAGAAGATCGTCCGGTAGATGCGTTCCTTCCACACCCCGTCCTCCACCCCCGGCCTGTTTCATCCAACCGTCTCTCGCCGCAGCGCTCTACCGTTCGCCTCCTCTAATTGCGGTGCTTGCCCAATTAAGTTTAAAAAAATGATGAGGTCGTCGATCCTAGCGGCGCTAATTAACGCTTGCCTGTCAAAAGTACCTCCCACGCCCGACCGCCCACAACTCACCCTCCCGACACCGCCGCCCTTCCCTTCCGGAAGCTCGACGACTTTCCCACGAGCCGGTAGAGTTCGCGTCGTCGCGTCGAGTCGAGTCAAGTCGAGTCGAGTCGAGTCGAGACGAGTCGCGCCGGGTCGAGTCGAGTCGCGTCGTTTCGCATCCGCTCAGGGGATTTAATTACATTTCTATGGACCCGGGGCAAATGAGGGAGTAATAGGCGGAGGATTCCGCCCGCCACCGGGAACGAGAGGAGCGTTCGAGCTACCGAGAACCCAGCTCTGGTAGTGCGCTCTAAACCTCGATTCCGCTCGACTCAGGTCGACCTGGCTTCTCTTCTCGCAGAAGTGCCGGCGTATGCATAATAGGTGATTTAGCCCGCGGAACACCATAAGGGTAATCCAACTCTTAACCACGTAGGATCAGACCGAGAAAGATAGATTAAAGGCGGACGAAAGAGGAACGAAGGATGAGGCGGAGGATGAATTGCAGGAGTCGGAAGATAGAGAAAGCGAGCGAGCAGGAGAGAGAGAGGGAGAGCGGAAGGTCGATGGCACACGGCGAACGTGTTACACGGTCGTTCGTGCCGGCAGCTCGGGGCCGCGAAAGGATTTCACGCATTTTCTTCTGCGGTAGTCGCGGCTCCCCGCGCTACCACGTATCGCGGAATGAACCCAATAGATCGGGGTCAAAAATGTATGAGCCGGTATAACGCGCTCGCGCGAGGCTACATCGCGTTCGGAATGCATAATACATCAGCGATGTTGGGACGGAAGGGTGAGCAGGAGGAGGATGCTTGGGAAAGGGGACAGGGAGGAACAGGATAATATATAAACGTCGTAACGTAACCGTAAATATATAATGAGCTAAGTCGGCGGACGCGTTATCCCTTTAAAGTGGGGTGGCGAGGCGGCCATCATCGACAGATACCCACGGCGAAGTCAATGATGGCGGTTTGCGGTGGTGCTTATGATCCGGCCAACGGCGAATATTTCTTGTACCGTCGGTGCTACGGGGGGAAAAAGGACGCCTTCGGGCTGGGGCGAATTTATCCGGGCGATCTCTCTCCCGTCTCACCGAGGAAACTCGACCAACCGGGAAAACTCGGTCGTCACCTTGCTCAACCTACTGTGCTCCACCTCTTCGATCGGTATCCATTTATTCGTGTCACCTGATTGGACTATATTTCCATCAATTTTTAATCCAAGGGTCAGCGAGCTTCATGAAACCCCCGCGATACGGGGCGCATATCGCGGATCCGAATAAATTCAAATCCTCCGGCTAGTGTTAGAGTACGTATAATAAATCCTGCGGATATTTCATTGAATGTTGGGGGGATGGGAGTGGTAGGGGCACTCTATTCAAGGGATTTTCGCATCAGCCGCGAACCCTGTATCTGTGGAATCACTTGTTACCCGGTAATCCCCTGGCGGTTGCTCAAGAAGTCCCCACGAGCGTTCGGGGGAGGAGCCGCAGAAAATCACGGGGAAGTCTGAAAACTTCAGGCGATGTGATCGACGACGGGGCAACATCCCTTATCATGCAATATTGACTACGACTGCGTTCGCACGTTTCGCGACGAGGATCACCGGTCTTTGAGTCTCTTTTATGGTAGCCCCGACTCGCACTTATGTTATCGGTGTCTTTATCGATACGGTTAAAGTACGGTAAAAGCAATGACCGGTTTATAGTCAACTTTGATCACGGAAATATATTCTATATACACTTAATCGATGCAGCTTTGCAGAACCGGGTTTGATGTTTTCGATGAACAGAATTCTCAAATAAAATCAAACGTGTACGTTTACCGTGCAATTTTCTAACTTTTGAATAAATCTAGTACAGTCGATGCAAGGTGGAGCAACGTGTAAAAATAAATGAAAACGGTCAAATAAAATGTTTCCATTTCCACCCTAAAAATAACCGATTACAAACGTGACAGTTCACCGATATTCATGTATTTTCCAACCGCATTTCCTCGAACACGAGGCGCTAAATGATTCAACTCTACATTCTCGATATATTCGCGAATAAATTATAAATTCACACAATGACGAGATAGAAGTGTTTCGCGAAGTACTTCAATCGCTATCTCGAAAAACCTGTTTCAAAGGTGTACTCGAGCCTCGATTGGAGTCCATGTTTTAATTTCGAATTCAAGCCACCATCAGCCTCGTCGAATTGCGGTGACCGGTCGGCAAAAATAATTGCAGTGAACCACGCCCTTGGCTGTGTACTTGAGGGTTTCCGCACACCTCGGAGCAGCTTTCCGAAGGAATGGCCTCCGGCACGGTGGCTCGGGATTGGTCGGAGGATTCGTGCTTCCGCGCGATGCTCTGTACGTTTCAGACGTGCTGCGTGTGCCTTTTGTCCACGGGTTGCAATGGCCGCTCACGCGTCTAACACGCACCTGCAGCCGTGGAGCGGAAGTCCGCGACACGGTGAGTCGCACGCTCCCGCCGTTGACAGCGAGGACGAGCGGGCCCCGGCGAGAGGAAGCCCGAGGAATCGGGAACGATTTATCGCCCGCGATCCGTCCGCGATAGACGTGCTGCTTTACGTCGTTGCCTCCGAGACAATGGACAAAAACTCGCTATTCTTTCGCGAGCCTTCAGATCTACAGGCAGTTCCAGACGCACGGATCCGCCACACGCGTATCCACTGAGAGCATCCTCCAAGTAATCGGCAAGATTTATGGAGTTCGCACTAATGAAATGCGGACCGCGCAGCCACGTTCTTTGATAATTAACTTCTCCGCGTCTGAGCTTGATTTTGTCCAATTAAAAATATTTCGTTGTCCTTCCCGTTATCTTATCCCCGGGGTTGAAATTTATGTAAAGAGAACGGTGGAAAATGGAGAGATCTTTGCATCTCCCGTTTTGCATCTTAAGCACGAGATACTGGATAATTTGAGTTCTCGGGTTTCTGCAAGCCTTGCAAATTTTGTTATTCCCAGGTCGGAGGTAAATATGTGAAGATAGTTGGAAGTGAATACTCGATGCACTGTAACGCAACCGACAAATTCTATCGGGATACTCGAGGGGTTATTCTCGGTAAAAAAAGGTTATACATACAATGTATCGATTCAGCTCGGTTGTCGAGATACGAAACGGAACACTGATACGTCTAGATATCGTATCAGGAGATTGCATTCTGGTTCTATATCGTTGATGCTGTTCATTCTTTAAGTGTAAGACATCGTTGTCGATATTTAGTGGATGCGGTTAATGGAAGCAGTTCTACTTGTGTACAGGTACAAGGTACTTATCTTGAACAACGAGTATCGGAACAATATATCAGAGTCAAGTGCAATTTCATAGAATGCCAAGTGCTTCACTGGGAATATACAAATTGAAACAACTGTCGTAGTCTATTTTTGGAAAGAGATACTTCGTCGTCGTGATGATGGACACGTTATCGTTTATACTTCTTCCATTATTAACGTCATGAAAAAATCATGGCATGATTTTTTGCTAAGAACGGAATGCCTGTAATTTAAGATCTAACAAAATCATACAAACATTCGCAGCATCGTAAACGATTAATCGAGGCTGAAGTGGTTCTAATGGATCAAATTGCTCATCAACGAAGACGAATCGATCCAACGGTGTACGCAACATCTTTCACTCGGAATAACATATAGAACACGTCGAAGAAGCTTATCGGTTTCTTCGCCGAGCGCACCGTACACGGATCGCTTTCTTTACACGCTACTTCGAGAGAACAATACACACGAAGGATCCGCGGTATCAAAGCAGCTTGTGCAGCCACAGAACACTTTGAGCTAAAAATAATCCGGAATCCACGGGTTATACGGAATTCCTTACACATCGAAGGCCGATACCAGTTCCGCGAGCTCTTGTGGGAGCATGGTAGGACTGAGTTCCTTTGAAATCCGTCAACGTACACATCTTTTGACGCGGAGGAGGCGGTACGACTGCGTTTCGATCACTTTGATCGGCTGAATAATTACCACTTGAAGTGAAAAGCTATCGTTAGGTAACTCAAGAACAGTTCGACCACATTTGCATCAGGTTGGAAGTCTAACTGATGGCGGAATTATGGTTTTGCAGTAATGATTCATGCGAGATCTATAATAGACTGATTCATCTGCTTTACTAAAATAAGATTCAGAGTCCTCTTACGCTTCGATCTATAGTATTTTAACACACTGAGTGCTGTAAAATTTATCCATTAAATTACTACAAATGGAAAATCTATCCTTTATAATATTGTAATATAAACTTGTATGTATTAACAATTTGTGTTATCACAAGAGAAAAATGTTTTAGTTTTACAAGTATAAGAGAAGTTACTGTCGGAATTGTCATTTAAAATAATATTAACTAAATATCAATTAAATATAACAAAAATATCAACATTAATCGATCTCTCTCTATGGTCCGATTATCTTGGAGTTACTGTATAGTTACTCATCGTAATTATATCGCTATATATTTACCGGAACGATAGACAGCGTGTCGAAGTCGGAACGAAAGGTGCACGCTTGAGTATTCCGCGGATGTCGGATGCATTAGCCGTGCAATTTATATTAGCAGAAGGCAGAAGGATTGTTAGTCGTATCGGCCAGACTAAGTGCACTTGGATCATGGTAAGTTTCCGGTGCAGTATATTCACAGCAGCATGGCGCGGCGGGACCGATAAAACGCATTTAAAAATGGATTCTCAATACCTCATTGCCGCAGATTCCAATCTCGTCGATCGTTTTCCTTCGGGCAACGTCTCCCGCGAGGCAAATTAAATTAACGAGGAAACCGGGGGTAGGAACAGTCTTCGGCGCGAATAATTGCGAGCTTAATTGTGGTGATTCGTTTCGGGAAGTTTCTTCCACCCAGCGACTGCGGTCGATAGGGATCCTCGTCATCGAGTAGCAATCGCGATACGCGCGGTTTGTAGTTTAGGTTAAAATATGAAAATTCAGTTGGAGCTTCGGTACTGACGAAGATACAAAAATATATAACAATAAATATATAGCGAACAATAAGTTTGTATCAGTAATTCGATGTGTGATAACCAGATAATATTGACGCTTCGTAACAAATATTTAAATTACAATTACGAAAGCCAGTACTCGTTCGCGATTGACATATATCAACGATCGGAAAAACTTCACGAATTGCATGATGCAATGAAGATCGAACAATTAGCCGACCATCAATTCCTCTTTCGAACGGTATTCCAAATAATTGGAATTTCAATGCAATTACTCGTCATCCACAAATGACAGAATTTGGTGAAACGTCTGATAACAAGTATTGTAAAGTCATGAATTTATTTTCGCAAAAAAAGAAATGAAAAAATGAATCTACGCGTCGATACTATTTTTTAGCTCGGAGGGAAGCATCCGCAAAACGAGCACACGTCGATGGGAGAACGAACCAGAACACCTCGGCTCTTATAGCGTCGGCACACATATCGTAATTATCACTGGTTGAAGGCTTCGTCGAGGGAAAATCGTCCGTTCCGCGTGCCTGTGAACGGAATACCGAATGGTGCCTATGCACTTCAAGCGTTTACAGCCCGTTATCTAACTTTCGAACCTAGCATATTATGATGCGTCGATCCCAACAGCTGCTTCGAATGACACAAAAAATGTATATAATCGAAAGAACCCTTGAGTCGGGATCTTTGAAAATGGTTAACCTCAGAAACCGTTAGATTATCTGAAATCTTTAACTACCCGACGACTGCTTAACAGCTTTTTGATAACTAAGAATTTCTTAATCAACTTCTCAACAACCACAGCAATCACAGTCGTCAATTAAGGACTCCTCTTAAGATAGTATAACAATTCCTGTTAGTACTTGTATTCATTATTACGTCATTAATCTCATCACATAATCACTTCTGACGATTTGTAATCATTCTAATCATTCTCGCGTAATCTAAAATGAACGAACACATTTAATGAAAGTGAATCGCCGATTGGTAAATTGAAAAAAGAAACAAAAAATAAACATCCGCGATCTATCTATTAGCAACGTCCATTTAGTTCAAGATGACTCACCTCACGCGTCTATTACACGGTGGTATATTTCATGGCGAAAGGCAACGATCGAGCGTCGAGCTCCCATTCGCCACGGGCCTTGTTATCACGTCCTCCGAGGCGAGTTGCAAATCGATAAATAAGTGCGGGGCCACCGGTCGTCGGAAGAAGGCGGCGCGCGACCATTGCCAGCCGACCCAGGGCGGTCGGACACCATTCGAAACGAACGGGAGAAAATCGCTGGACGCTAGTGTCCGCGCCGCAAACGAATCGCACGTAATGAGGGATAAACCGCAAACCGCCTTGCCGCAGATAGACAGGACCAGCGAACGGACGGATCGTCGCTCGGTAACGCTTTTCGCGCCGCGACAATGAGAGTCGAAATCCGTTCTCGCTCGCAAACCTTCTGAACGGGAAAGTCTTAACGCATCAATGATCAAGGAAGTCTCAAGACGCCTTCGGTGAACTGAATATTATTGATCGTAGACGTCTTCGGAAAACGATGCAGTTGGAGATTTACATATTATTATACAGCGTAACACGCTGTATGAAAATATTGGTATACATTAGTACAATGATGGCAAAACGTTTGTATTCAGAAACCTATTTTTGAAAATAATAACTCCTACAACTTGTTTCCTTAGAAGTCTTCCTGTAATTCATTTAACTACGCTGATTATGATGATTCGACGTACACGCGTTCTCTGTAAGCAAAACACTTTTGATCAAACTATCTTTAAATTTTTGGCGATTTGTTAAAAACCAACTGGCGACCTTTTGGAGACTTCTGCGTTGGTTATATACTTGAAAAGTATGAGGAGACATGAAAATTGTTGAAAGCGGCGTTTGTTTAGAGACAAATCCAGCGATCGTTACAGTGCTAAATATCGAAGTGTTGAAGACATGATCGATACTGCCATTATACGGTTACTTCAGGGTAGGAGGTTGAAACGTGTCAAGAAGGATTCAGGCCGCGGGGTTGTGAACATTTTCGGTCGATCTTTTTATTTTCAACGCCGGGCGTCGCGTCGATAGCTGAGAGCTAGGTGAGTAGGTAGCGGCCGCGATGAGGGTCGTTGAGAGGATGATAAATGTGCTTTGATATCAGAGACGAGTTTATTATCCTGCTGACTCCGTAATATCTGGGGCTTTAAGGCGACCGAAGTGGCAGTTTAACTTTACTACGGTTACAGTTCCACTGATGGATCCTTCTTATTGCGACCGATCTCTTCCTCCTCAATGCTCTTCCTCGGCGATCTTCTCGTGAGTTAGTTCGCGATGGCCATCGAACCTCGAATGTTTCTGTATTTGTGCTGCGGAAGATCCTCGGGAATAGGATAGAAAATAGGAATAGAAAGTCTCGCGGACTATGATAAAGTTCCCACTAAATTCTGAATAGAAAGGAGTTTTACAAAAGAAAATATAATATAATATAACATCAACAAAAATGAAGCAGGCTCATTTATTTGAGAAAGTGGATTTTGAGTTTTCGTGTAGACGACAATTTAATGTCTACTTAAATAATTCATAGCTGACAATTACACCTGTTTTCTTTTCGTAACAGTTCCAACGAACTGTCCTTTTCAACGTAGAATAATCTCGGTTGGATAACTGGCTGCATCCGAAAACACTTTTTCGTTTAAAGTGTATCGCTGAAACGGAGCTC
Organism: Nomia melanderi; assembly: GCF_051020985.1. Classification (NCBI taxonomy): domain Eukaryota; kingdom Metazoa; phylum Arthropoda; class Insecta; order Hymenoptera; family Halictidae; genus Nomia; species Nomia melanderi. The sequence continues at coordinate 10,805,623 of NC_135003.1, forward strand.
GCGTTGCTAAGCGAGCGGTAAACGGTGAAACAATTAAGAAGAACAGAAACATTTAAATTAGAAAACCGGCGTGGTCGGACGTGTTCAAGGAACGAAAACTTTCTCGCAGAGAGCGATTCCCTGTTTCCCGCTATCGTCCCCATGTTAATTGTCTCGCAGTTTCGCGAGTGGAAGCGCGTTACACGGCGAGCGCGCTCCCTCGAAGTTCGCTCGTGAATCACCGGCGAATCAATGCCGGCATAATAAGATTCTTATCACGCGCAACATCTCCTAATAAGCCGGCTCGTGAAACCTTAATTGAACCGGGGATGCATGTGATCCGGTGCACGCGTTGCATTGCGTTACGTTGCGTTGCGTTGCGTGCATCCTCTCGCCTCGTCCGGAACAGACCCGGGACTCCTGGCCGAGGTAAATCGCTTTGCGAGGCTTCCACCCCGGAAGTCCTCAACGCTTCGGAATTACGAACTTCGAATTAACATGCAATGTATCCTGTAACATGTAAGAAGTACTGCACAGAGCATAAAAATGATAAAAACAATTGTTTTCCAGTTACAGACGTTATAGAAGATATAAATATTGCAGCCTGTCAATGATTTGCGTCGTATCTTGAAAATAATAACATTTTACGTATACATAAATTTCGCTTTTAATATTAGTTTAGGAAAGTCTCTGATTCGGAGGAGGTTAAGTGTAAACGAAATCACAGAACACTAATAAACAGTATTCAAGTTTCACGGCTGGCTATGTAGAACAATAAAATCGTCAATGATAAACGTCAATCGATCGGCAACGAGTTCAACACCCGAGTGGCCGGCATCGTTCCGTCAATTATCATTCCCGAGCGATTATTCCTTTATAGCTCGTGACTGTGTTAATAATGCACGGAAGAGCTGGCGCGTCGCGCGGGACATAATATCACGCGATAATTGACCGAATATGTTGAATAATTAACGAGATGTACACGTGCACGTGCACGAGTACGTCAAAGATTATCAATTCAAGGATCACAGAATAGAAAGCGGGCCAGTCGAAATAATGTATCCTAACACAGAACATCACGAAGAACTATCGATATTCGAAAAAGGAACGAAACAGGTCAATTGTTATAGATTTACGGATGAAGTCAAAGTGGAGCATCGCGAGAGGACTATCGATACTAAAAAGGAGAACGAAAGAGGGATGATTGTACCCCATGATTATTCGATTCTCTGCTCGCGAAACTGGTTAACTCGGGCGATACACTGAACAATTACGCCTGTTATCCGGAAAACAGCTTCCGCAATTATTTCAATTAATATTGGAACCGAAGCTGCGTGAAGGGGAGGTGAGGATGGTTGGCGGTGGCGCAGCCAGTTTTCAAGTAAATAGACGTGGGCTCTTGTAGTCGGTCAAAGAGAAAGACAAACCGGCCGCTCGTCGAGCGTACCGCCGAAGGCGACATTACCTTAATTGCTACGTAGGTAACGCGACGTTGCTCTTCCCTTTCTCCTTCGGCCGTCTCTTTCGCTCGGGCCGGTGGTGGACACACAATGTGTCCACTAATACAAATTCGGGCGTAGCCGGTAAAGCGGACCGGGCGACGCGGCCCTTTCACGGGAGAGAGAGTTCTGCCGCTTCGCCGACCCTCTCCCGCCGTTCTACACGCTGTTAGCAAACAGTACTCGGCGTAATTGTGTAAATCACTAGGAGCGTGACAAACGACTCGGTCGTACGTGTCCCCGCAGCCGGCTGACACGGTAAAATATGCTGCCGCGGTGGTGGAAAAAAAGCGGAGCCCGAAGTCTTCTTCTTCATCCCCTTCTAGCGCCTTCGTCGGACGCGTCCGCTTCGCCAAAGCGGCGGAAATCGCGCAGCGGACGTCGTCGATCGCTTTGTTTTCCCCTGCGAAGACATTTCTAATACGCCACGACGTTGAAACGTCCAGTTAAGCTCGAGAATTATTGATTCAATGTTTTCGTTCGAATAACTATCATAGCTGGAGAAAAGATTTCTGTATAAATAGAGATTTGTTTATAAGCTTCTTTTATATTTTTATTTGATAAAATAGAGATCACAATCTTCTTCATCCCCTTCTTGCATTTTCGTGGTCGCGACTGTTCCGTGCAGAAAACGGAAACCGCTAAGACCGTTGAAAGCTTCGTTTTACCCGTAAAAATCATTCCAATATACCACCACGTTCAAACGTACGACCAACTTCCACGATTATCGATTCAATGTTTTCGTTCGAGTGAGCGTTGTTCCTTTCGCGAAGTCGCGCGACCCACCCACTGACAGGCAATAACGCGGGGAGGATTATGTAAAGGCTTAACAAACATCGCACGAGCATAATAATATAAATCTCCGGGAACGTGACAAGCGAGCTCGCACCTGCGACCTGCGGAACGGAAACGCGATCGACCCAGTCTTTCTCGGTCCCGATGGAAAAGTTCTATTTCGCTCAGCGAATTAATCCGATTTATTATTTAGAAGCAATTGTCAGAACGCGCGTGCTGGATTACTAATAAACAAATGTGCTCGAGTGTTGTGGATATATTTAGCTTGGACGACATTCGATTCGGAGGATGGTATAAAAGCGACGTTATGTAGGTCAAACGAGGATCGAAGTCAATTTTTGATCAGTGCCGGGAACGAAAATTCGATACATTTACTGCGGGACATTTTGAACTAATTATCGATTGAATTAACGATTGAAAATTGAGCGTTCATTAAAACGTCTGAATAATTTTTCGAAGAATGTCCCGATTAGTTTCAAATTAGTAGGTAATTGTATTTCATGTCGGCATTTAAACTGCACGATCTTTCGGTTTAGCGGGGGTCTAATGAGGATACTTCGCGTGAGATATTTTCCCGCGGTGTCCAACAATTCTTCAGCGAATAATATCAGCTTCATAAACTGAAATTTTGATGTTCGTGCACGCCGCTCTTTTCTTTTTCGCAATTAGCGTGGTCGGGGGGCGCGCGGTGCGTATCATTAACCGACTAAATAGATATATTCACGAAGGAATTCGTAAGTACTTCGCATAATTGCATAAATCACTGGGAGCGTGATGAACGATCCCAGCAGCGAGCGACGCGACGCGACGCAACGTGACGCGGTGAAATACGTTCGCATGGACAGTCTTCTTTGCGCTGGCCGCGTACCAGAACCGAAATATTTCTCTTGTCATTCGGGAACGCGCGACCCGCGTTCCTTTCCCGGCCATTATTTTTCAAGTCACTCGTCAGGTTTCGCGCGGAAATCTCGAAAGTGGGATTTTATATTACCGTTCCCACGACTCGTGCGGCAGAGACTCGAAACGTAGACGATTAACGGGAATATTACGCCCTGTTTTATGCACGGTTCTCTCCGAAATATTTAGTAGAGTGTTCAATATAATACAGGAATCGATGAATTTTCATAAACGTCATCATTATTAATTATGCAAATATTAATAATTCAAATGAACACTTAAATGCGCAACGTTACCATTAAACAACGCACTGCTCGAATGAAAGTGTATTTTCATTCTGGATAAAATCATTGCAGGTTTTTCCAATTAAATATTGATTTTTCAATCTTGGAATTTTCGAGCGAAGAAAAGTTTCGACAAAACGACGCATGCGCCATGTTCCGCTTCCAAAATTTCGAGAGAGAGAGAGAGAGACAGGTAGGTGCGCGAGATAGTCTGCGGATCAATGGAAAAATTCGAAGTGAATTCAAGCAATTTGTCTCCTGTCCGTCCCAATCGAAAACCATGCTCGGGAAATCAATCGCAACGTGTTACTGGAACGATCCGATCCATCCTGGAGGATTCTTTATCCGCCGGGGCCATCAGCTCCTGCGGCCCGTGTACAACGGTATACGCCACGGAAATCCAATATCCGACGCCCGGCAAAAACGCCTTAGGATGTCATGCGTCGCGAAAATTTACCGATTGATCGATGTCCCGGGACGGCCGGCGTACGGTTTACCGGGGGAACCATGATACTCGATTTTATGCGCCGGTTACCGAGCACGATGCTTCCGTTTTTTGCGCGAACCACTCTCCATACATCAGGTGCATCGGCAACAACGAAAAGAGAAGCGGAGGGAGGAAGAAAGGAAGGAACACAGGGATGAAAAGAGAGGGTCAATGAAACATAAAAAGCAAGAGAGAAGCGTGACGCGCGGAAAGGTTCGCAGTGCGTATCGAGGCGTACAAGAAGGATAATGTTGCGGTTCGCGTTATGAGGAGAGGAGCTCGAGTCTTAATGGAGAATAACCCTGGTTCCCATCAACACGGAATGAACTCGTTCGTTCCTTAATTCCGCCATGAATAAGTCCGGTCTCGGAATGAAAAGTGATTAATCATCGATAATCTTCCATCGTTTTCCCGTCGGTTTGTTTCGCGGTTAATGGAAATTGCCTGATTACCGAGTTTAAACAACTAATTTATTGGGCTCGCCCGTGGAACGGGGCGCACAATAAACCGATATCTGGCCCCGTTATCGGCTATCGGCTGTACACGGGTCAGTGAGTGCTGTTTTTCTTCCTGATCGTTCGATTCCTCTGCGAAAACCTAAACATCGTACCGCCATCGTTACGCCCGTGCATAATTCCCGCGCAAATTATCGTTGCTCCTAGCTCGGTCCAGAATCGTTTAAATTCGCGGTATCGACCGAGGCGTCGTGTTTTTCATCGGACTCGAGGAGCAAGGATCATCGTTGCCAACCGGGAAGTACAGGAAAAATGTTGCGCGATTATGAAATTCATTAAAAGCGAAGATTCTCTTCACACGTGACAGCAATCGGGATTTATTTACTAGGGGGCGAATGCTCGACGAAAAATTCGTCGGAATCGCTGGTACCAGTGACAATCGAGGGAAAAGAGGCTGAACGAAGGAAAAGCGTTCTTCGGTTGGCTTTCCTTCGCGACCCACGCACGATCGTCACGTCAAATGATATCATTCCCAGCGCGATAACAAGCGGCGCACACGTCGGAAGAGTATCTCTGCCTTGTCAACGATTGTATTGCTAATCCCCGGGGCGACGTTGTCGACCCACGAAAATTGCATGCTACCGGTTACGATATTTCGCGTTCGATAAATTCGCCGGCGGGGCCGAGCAGAAAAAAAGGACTGGTATCATGACCCCAGGCGGCAATCGCAATCCCATGTTTTCTGTTCTGTCGAGGTCAGTACTTTCGGCGTTATCCTGCAGCCACGGATGAAAAAAAAAAGGTCAGAGTTCTCGGGAATATGCTGCATTAACCGGTACTTGCAGATATTCGATAAATATTGGTTTTGGGAGAAGAACACGGTTTCTTGATCACGTGAAAATTGCAGACGGAATGCGAATGCATTTTTATTTGATGAAATATACGTTCCGGTATCGATTTGGGGCTGCATATTTTATATTTTATAGGCTGAAAAGTACATCGAGATGATCTAATCGTTCTTTTACATTTATCGGAGGTATTTAGGGTATTTTAATAAGGTTCGGTAAGACCCGGTATATTCTAAAGATCGCAAAGGAGTGTAATTGTCTTTTAGAAGTACGTTATTAAGCGTGAAGTGATGATTTTCTATAACGCGTTTCGAAGAACCGAATTCGTATGAGTTTTACGTCCCGTTGCGCTCTGATTTCAGTTGTGCGAGGTTTAATTAATGTTCGAATTAATTACGACTCGCATGCCACAGCATCGTAACGAATCGATATGCTTCGGAATAAAAGTTACTTGGCGCCGACGAAACTGGAGTGCGTGCAACGTAATTTAGGAACAGTTTCCGAAAGAAAACACCTATTTTAGATTAATTAAATTGCGTGATGTCAGTTTAATCAAAGAAAGCAAACGCATGTTACACGGGAGGTAAGTTAATTATGAGCGTACAGTGGGTACAAATTTTTTTCATTGTTACTTGCTCCCTTCGACGTCGGCGACGTTAATTAATAAAATAACGGTATTCGTTGGTTGCCCCATTTAAAACTTCCTTCATATTTTAAGATCAACGGTATGGTTAACAGCGGGTACGCTATTAATTATAATACATCGATAATTATCCATAAATTTGAATCTATAGGGTACTTCCTTAACGAGTATAGATTGCAAGTAAGTAAACCGACGTGCATTCCTTTTAATTTTTTAAAGGATACCAAGCTTTCTCTAACGAGACACGAACATCGCCTAATTATATTTTTTAAGTGGCAACTGCGCTTCTTAAGCTTATTGAAAACACTTGTATACGTGTTAGATATCATTCGCGTCTATATACAGACTAATCAACATCAAGAATGAAATTAAGAAAAATATAACAAGATCTCGAGAGGCACGCGGAGTCAGCAGTCAACCGCGTCCCATTTCGCGTTTCCGTATGACTGCGACTTCGAGCAATTATCTCCTGGAACGCATCGGAATTGGAACAAAACGCTGGCTGAGGCCGACGTGTCCCTGCTCGCCGCTAATTCATTTTAACCCAGCCAATTTCCGGTCCCCGCCCTGCCACCCTTTGGAAACTCAATTATTCAGGCTCGTGGGACGAAAGAGCGCGTGGCGCGATGACGAGTAAGGAGAAGGAATTCTGACGGAGGTCGATGCTAAAATTGCGGTCGAGATTATCCAGTTAAATCGATGGAGGGCGCGTTCATTAATTGCATTCTGTAGATTTGAGTCCGCGGCTATGCCGGAAATCCGTTTAGCTCGATCATTAAACTGACCAGCGCCCGGCTGCCAGTGGGAATCCGCCGTCTCGAGACTCCGTGTCCATCCCGAACTTCCTTTATAGCCGCTAAAAATCTTAAACGTTTCGGCATGAAACTTCTGAGTCCTTAAACGTCGCGCGGAAGCATAAGGGAGGAGATCAGTTTCCGAGTGAATCGTATAACTGAATCTCCCTAATTTCTTTATAAACCATTCGACGTACTTACATAAAAGTCACATCAGGCTGAGGCAGACTTAATTTTTTATCAAGAGCCAGTGGCCCTTTCAACTTTCCTAAATGAAACGCATCCCGTTTATCTCTACAATTCGAAAAGATTATCGAAAGTCTGGTAAAACGGTATCATTAAGAAGCAAAAAGTATAAAGTACCTAAGTACCTACTTGGGTGTTCCGAGGGCAACGAGGAAAAAAGGAGAGCACGAAATTTGTATCCCCCGGAAGCCAGCGCAGGGAACTAAAAGCTGCCTCTCTAATTGTATCTAATTAGCCTGGATATTACCGAAACGAAGGACTCGTCGGGGTGTTCGGTCCCAGAACACCGGTAAACTATTTAAATGGAAACTCGAGCGGGTTCGCGGACGGGAGTGATCACAAAGCGAAAGTTTCGGGAATCTTTCGGACGATTCCGGCGAGCGAGTTCGAGGTTCGCGTACCGCTGCAGAGGACCAATGGCGCCTGGGAATCTATTTAAAGCGATCCCTTGCCCGTGTCCAGCCTGACTGCGTTAAATGGAAGGCCAACGGTGTAATAAGCAACTGCTTGGAATTTCACCTTCGGGCTGTGCAGCGACGCTGCCACTGTTCCCTCTGTTAAGCCACTACTCAGCCACGCGCGACTCCTCTCTGCCTTCCTCTTTTGTGTAGTCGCATCTAATTAACCAAGGGTATTGCGAGAGAGAACGGGCGGGCCGTTGATCTTCCAGCTTCTCCCAGCGCCACGACCCCAGAAATTTCGACCCTAAGAGGATGCGGTCGAACTTAAATGAATTAGCGATAAAGTCATTTCAGACACCGGCAACGTCTGATTGAACGGTTCCCGACTTGATGGCCGAGGTGACGGCGTTCATTCCAAGGGTGACTCCGGAGAAAGGATTTCCGTATCTCCTTCTACAACGTAAATGGACCTCTGATTTCGAACGGGGAGTTAGGGAAGACGCTCAACGCTTCGGCTGTACGTGTACGAAGTAGGGCACTTTTCAAGATACTCGATTTGCAATAAAGTCAACGGAATCCTCGTCCAATAAGGAAAATACAGGGGAGGAATGTTCATTGTCTTTCCCTGGGAATGAAAGATTTTCGATAGAAACTCTGTTGAAGGGGAATTTCCAGGTCGTTTTGTACAATAAAATGAAAGCTCGAGTAAAAGAGTAATTTTAGAACGAATTACCAATTTATACAAAATTATACAAAGACGCAGACCACATACCTGGAAAATGGAAATGGAAGCTGCGCGACAGAAACTATACCGTTGGAGCGTCTAGTGGAATAAAACAAAGCCGATGTCCTGATGGGGTTCGTCGAGATTTTACCTGACGGGACGGGGACTTCGTTGTAATGCCGGTGTTTGCCTTTCCATTCGGCGACGTTCCTCCACTTACAAAACAGTCCCCAGACCGTGCTGTGCCGCGACGGTTCTCCTCTTTTGGTAAACAAAAATCGAACGACGACTCGTTTTGGATTCCGTAGGAGACAAACCCCCTCGAGTCGTCAGCGGCCGGACAAGCACACACCGTCGTCGCCTTCTAGCGCGGCCACGAGACACGCATTCTGTTTGCCCGGCGCGGCGCGGCGCGGCGCGACGTCCCGACCCGACGAATCCCGTAAACTTTTGTATGCACGGTCGGCCCTCGTCCACGGTGACAAATCATTGTCATATCCATGAAGGAAAATCAATATTTGGCGGCGGCTGATGTATGTACATACGCGCGATCCCCGGGTTCTACGTAATTCCTGCGGTTCAGGCGAGCGTGCACGTCGACGAATTCCCGGCGGCCCGTGACCCCGTGAAAAAAAGGGGCGTAAAGTTCGCTCACCGGTGGCCGCGATCCGTCGATCGAATCGAACAGAATGGAAAGTTGAATTTCCTGGGGAACTGGGGGAAAAACGAAAGAAAAAGTGGGAACGTTGCGCGATCAACGGAAGTTTCTTGCTCTCAACGGGGAGACGCGGGATCCCGGCTTTGGAAATGCGATTAGTTTTCGGTCCGGAATATTTTTGGGAACTTCGTGATCGAGAATAGAGCCACCGACGAGTTCGTCAATGTTCCGTTCGTGTATGCGCAGAGATTGGTCGCTGAGATGGAATCCAGTTATGCGGCACGAACTCGTGTACTTTCGATTAGATTACTTTATAAATGAACCGAGTGGCAGGTAAATTGTACCAGGCATTTAGCAAATGAATATAGTATTAAATATAGAGGACTTCGTTTAAACACCTGAACTGTATTGGGCTAGGTGTATATACGTGGTACACTTTGTATCCTGTCGTTTGGGAGCAACGAGCAAGATTTATGGGTTATTGATGGATTGATCGTTTATGTACGGGCGGAGCTCTTTGGGAAAGTATATAAACATGTGAAGGAGAGACAGAAAAAAGGGAGAAAGGGAAAACCTCGGCGAGTATGCACAATCTGAACAAAAAAGCGTAAAAAATCTGAAAGTCCTGCTTACTGAAAAGTTCGGAAACTAGGATTGAAGATTAACCTTGTATTTTCATAAAAAGAAGCATAACCTCTAAATTGAGAAAATACATTTTAGATAACCGTGAAAGTTTCACCGAATTTCATCTCGCGTGTCCCGAATCTCGGCGCAGCGTTCGCCGCGGCAAAGGCGAAACTTTTAAGCCACAATTTGTAGAGATCGAACCGACTTAAGCTATGTACTCGGTCGATGTAGCGCCAGCTGGATTCGCCTAAATAAATGTATCCACTTATAGTTTGATTAATATAGAGAACCGAAGGGGATGGGTGGTGGTTGAATCCATTTAAGCTTCGGGAAACCTTTTCCATCTGGTAGGTGGAATGTCTGAAGGTTGAAGGAACCGCTCCCGGTAGAACCGTTCATTCCGTTCGATCTTCTTCCATCGATGGAAGGAACTTCCCAGACGTGCGGGCGAAGATGGAGCGAGACAAAGCTGCCGATATATCTGCGCGAGATAGAAAGTAGAAAGGAAATGTTCGAGGGTGAGTGCGTTTTCCTTGATACTCGTGAATCGGCGGAAATGAGCCGAGATTAATCCAAGACTCGATAAACGTCTTTTAAATCTATTAAATACGATTAACAAATACACTCTTCAATTATGCTTATCCTTGTTCTGAAATGATTTCTTGTTATTTTATCAGCAAAGAAATTCCTGCACTATCTCATAGCATTTGTAGGAATGTACTAGCTATTAGTTCCGATATCGAAGACATTAGTTGCCATCCATAGAACGACTAAGCCGCCATCAAACATAAAGCACCCTAGTAACGGTGTGATCAAACACGTGTATCGCGCATTGATCCACCGGTATAACGCTAATTGCATATTACCAATACATTGGTAAGCCATTCGCGCGGCAACCCTACATCCGCAGTACCACGGAAAAACAGAGGAACACTTTCCGCGAGTGTGTACACACGAACCGGGTCTGGCAAGAGCGAGTTCGAGAAGGTAAAATGTCGCCTCTCGTAACGAACTTCTGACCGGGGTGGCGTGTGCGCGAGCGTGGGCGCGACCGCTGCTACTTTATCTGCATCGTCAAAGGCGAGCTTTTACGGACGCGCATCAGCAAAACCACCGTGTCGACATCAAAGTAACGACTTCTCGCGCATATAACAAGGGGGTCAGAGAGAGAGTCGTTTCTGTGTCAGCTGGAAAAGGGTCTGTCATGAGACGGGGGGCGGGGGTAGGCGGTCGGTGAATCAATAAGCCCGAAAATTCGGCGCGACGTCTCCGTGAGGATCTACTCGGACGCGTAACCCAGTTTTATGATCTGGCACCTGCGACGCGGCTGATCCTTTACTCGATCATTGTACGGACACGATAAATACCAAACAGGGTCGCGCAGGTGCTCGACCGTTCTACCCGGTTGATCCGCGAGGATGACGTATGTACGATCGGCGTCGGAGCGTGCGACACGTCGAATCATAACCTGGAAGGCACCTGGCCCCTGGATAGCATCGTCGGGCGGACCCGTCGCCATGGCGACACGGTAGTTCGTTCTGAGCGAACCGTCGCTGACGGTTAGCTTCTTTCCTAACGAGGAAACCCGTCACAACCCGTAGGGCGAGGAGGCGAAGGATTTAGCGGGTGTGAAAAGATCCGGACGGGGCGACGGGCAACGGGCGACGGGCGACGGGCGGAAAGATAGAAATCGCAAGGGTGAAAATGTCAGCAATGTTGGGAACTTCGAAGACAAGGCGTTCTCGACGGAGTGGGGCAGAGTCGGGGAAGAGAGGAAGGAGGGTACGTCGGATTCATCCCCCACTGCTGCGCTCGTGAAACAGCATAATGGATATTCTCGATTTTTTCCCTCGAGCGACTAAAAGACGATACGGTCCTCCGGCTCTAATTTATCCTCGACGACCTTTTTACTCGATTAGAAACGAGGGATAGCTCGGAAAATACCGCGTCGAGAGAAAAATAAGAGGCTTGATGGGGCGGGTACCCCTTTTCTCTCTCTCTCTCTTTCTCTCTCTGGGTTTTTTTATACGCGCCCTTCGCCAGACAGACTGCCACTTAATTGTGCACGCGTTAATTATAGGAAAACGCGACGCGGACCCGGTGACAATGGCGCCAGACGCATTCGATTCGTGGCTACCCCCTTCGAATGACGGATTGAAGAACAACGGGACCCACACCTGAGGATACCTTTGTCGAAGGATATCTTTTTTCCCTAATGAGAAGCCCCGGTGAAAAAAGGGATGAACAGAATGTGGAAGGGTGTGTGGAGCACGGGGCTGGATAAGGGCGCGCCACGGTTTCGGTGTAAGGCGAGAGGACGACGACGCGGGGCACGATCGGGCGATCGCGACGTGGGGGGAACGTTGAATCCAACGCGCCGGAGAGATGGAAGACGAGGGGTGAACTCGGTTTGCATAATGCCACTGCTCGCTCGACTGCGAAGCGTAAGCTGTTTTACCATTTCCATCGACAATAATCCTGGCAAAATATTATTTTAAAGGCGGGAGCGCGCTCGATGAGAAGTGCCTCCGGAATTCCTCTGTTCCGGCGCGCGTGTCTCTCCCGGCCGCGCACCCACGCTCCCTTGTTTATGCGGGGTGTGTGCTCGGTGTACGCGCGCTTTATAAGACGGCCGGGTAAGTAACGAAGCGTGTACGATATATTGAACTTCGTCGTCTGTACGTATACGCGCGGAAAACGTTTCCCGCTGCATATTTTACAATGAGCCCGTGTTTGGAATTAGACGCTAAGTCCCGGCATCTCGGAGCACACCGGCGAGCATCGCGGAAGGAAAGGTCTACCCGGTCTGGAAATTCGAAATTACATCGCTTACCGTTGAAATAGGATTAAATGCTTCGAGTATTTTCGTCCCGGGCATTTCAGACTCGAAATATACTCCCGCGTTATTCGAATACCGTGCAATCGCCGATGAATATGTACGGCAAATATTCTAAGCAATCGTTCCACTCTTAGCGTTGACATCTGTTGCGAGACGCCAGGCGGTCCTGGAACTCTAATCTCAGCCTACCCCAATCGCTACATCTTGTCAAAGCCGTACTATCCCTTCAATGTGTTTTTTTGATCGATCGAATGGCAATTGTCAACCTGTCAGTTTAGTCGTCTCGTTTCGATCTGATTAAGGAACTGATTTGTGTATAATTGATGAAGGATGATTTTAATATGTCTCTCACACTCAGTATACTCGATATTAAATCACACGTACGCGTATTTAATCAAACTATCAAAACGAATTACAAGCTTCCAATTCCACACGTCTAAAGTTCAAATAAAAATTACCTTTACGATCGACACATTTTCGTAACACGATATAATAAATCATCCCGAACGCGTGACTTAATTTCTCGAAGTTCAACCCCTACCGTCAAGTTCCAATATCCCGCGAACGGCGCTCCGTTCACTGGTTCATCGATACGTCGATTAATCACGCCTGCAGCCAACACACGATTCGTCGCGTGAACCGATGCACGATTCATTGGCCGCATCACACGCGTGTTTGCGTCCGTTGCGAGAAGCGGCCGCGAACGTGTACCGGCGCGCGAGCCTGCTCGATCACAAACATGGGGCGGCTGCAACGAAGGATTGGATGAGCAGGTGTGCTAACATCACCCGCGTTAATCTTCGGCCATAACTCTGATAAGGTTGCGGAGAGTGCGTCGCGCGCGAGGATATCCCGCGTCGATTGGTAATCAGAGTCGTGACAGCGTCTGCGGCTAGATCGATCCACGACAGAAGAGCCAGAGCCTTTCGTCCACGGCCGAAAGTGGTTGACCTATAAAACGCTTCCGATTCAAGGGGACGGAAGCCTCTCAGAAGAAGCTGCGGGTCTAAGGACTAAGAAAGCATCGTGGATTCACTTCAAAGTGAAAGAGTCCTTCCAATAAAAGGAAAGGGGGCGAAACGAGCGAGTGGAGAAGCTAACTGGCACGATGGAATCGAACCTGTTCGCCGTGAATGTTCTACTTTGGAATCTTAAATTAATCTTAAGATGTACCCGAATTAATTTTTAGAATTGCATTATGATCAATTTCAGGTTAGCCAGCGGTATCCTAGACATTTTTCAAATGCACCAGATCTTGCCACGCTTTTACACTTCCGAATGTCTTTTAATTTAATCAAATGTATTTTGTTGCGTTTTCTGCTACTTCGATCGAGCTTAAATTCGCGTTAGAAAATGCAATGAATGAAATGAAGATGGACAGAATGAAAATGCGAAATGGAATTTTCAATAATGAAACAAATCTACAATTTTGTATTTCAATCGGTCATTAGCCACGTGTGCTGATATCAATTTTAATGTACCGAATATTTATACTTAATGGAGTACACAGGAGGAATGTCTCTCGTCTGTGTCTGACTTGCCGATAGTCATGAATTTCTAACGAGCGACGTAAAGAACCGCCTTACCATCTCAACAGTGGAGCGACACCGAGCTTCTAAGAATACTTCCTGAAACGATATGAAAGTTTCATGTGTGCCAAACGATGATGGACTTTTCTGTAAATTTAAACGGACGTCGCGAGGATCGTTGATCGACGCTCACTGGTGTCTCCCGGCGAAATTTGTTCAACCTGGTAAATTGGATTACCAGAATTATCGGACGCTAGAAGACAGGCTGAGGAAGATAGTTGGAAGCCGAGAAAGAAGAGAGGGAGTGAGAGATGGAGAGAGAGAGAAAAGAGAGGGTTCGGTTGATGGGTAACGCGGGCGATGAAGGATGTTCGTGAGAAGCGAGGCGAGACACAGAAACAGCCGAGAAACGGAGGATCTCGGCCGGGCAGGACGTCGCTCGGAGCTACTAATGGCAATGGAAAGATCGAGAATACCGGGAATATAATAAATCACCCGTGCTAGGCAGCAATCAATTAATCCACGTACCGTGCAATTTGTTCAAGTACGGGCGCGCTCGTCAGAAATGCGCTGTTCTGGCAACGATACGTATACACGTCGAAATCTATTCCCGTCTGCCACTTAAATAACACCGGAAACCTCGCGGAGTAACGCAACTTAATGTTTTTTATCCGTGTTGGGGATCAAACATTCACGATCGTAGTTTTAATTTACTCTTGGGATGAATTTTTCTGGTAAATTAACGTGCGTGGATTTTGCTGAAAGCGAATAACAACGATCAAAAAAGAATTATATCGTGAAAATTGGAGCTCTAGCTTCCTTTGCGATTTCATTTGAAATTTTGCTTTTTGTGGAATATTATACAAATATATTCTTAACTGCGTTGTCCTTAACAGTCGGTAACAACCTCATACGGTGAATTATGAAACCGTTGAAAAATTCTTGGGAAAAAATCAGCCATCATCTCCGGTTAACGAATTAGACCAAGATCCACCGAACTTTTTGTCCAGATTGTTTCACTTTTCAACGGGAAATTTTCTGTATTTTCCAGCAGCCTCGCTGAAATTTCGTTCGCATGTATACGCGAATAGTTGCGCCGAAGAATAGGGTCATCTGCGATCTCGCCGGAGGCTAACGGGAAGCATGAACCCTCTCTTCTGCTATATCGAAAGCGCTGGCTCCTCTTCCAAACCCCTCCATCCCCTCCCCGTGCACGTTTTCCTATAAAACGCACGGTATAAAAGAGCCGATCGTATCGCGCCAATCTTTTCCTAAAGTTATACGTCAAAGGTGCTCACGGTCGACGGGGGGTCAAAGGCATCGCGTGACCCTTTCGCCGCGCAGCGAGAGAAAAGAAACCGCTCGCGAAAAATTCGGTGGGCGTGGAACAAACGATATAAAATGGAAACGTGATTTCCGTGGCCATCGATAAACAAATTCTGACATAACTGGGGGGGGGGGGGTGGAAAGAAGGATTGATGGAAAGAGTGCGTGATGTATCGGGTCGGTCCGCGAGGGATGCGATCACGCTGACAAGGTTAAAAAGCGATTTCTTCGTGTAAAGAGGATTTTCGTAAGGCAAACCCTCGTGGAAGATATTAGAAACACGAACTACTCAAAGAAAACAGCGGATTCCTGAGCGAGCGGTCGAAGGGAACTAACCTTTTGAACGAGGAGACGGCGACGGAACAAGCATCGAGAATATATCGTGTTTAAAGAATATTTTGAATACGCGTGCTAGCGTGCGACTTTGACGCGAACACTTGACTATCTTTGATCTTGTAACTTCTTAGCTCGTGTTTCCGCGACATACGCGAATTCTACGCGCGATCAAAACGAGATTTAGGTACTGGCAAGTCTCACAGAGAATGTTATGTGTTTCTACCTGGAAGATCTAAGTGTTTAAGTTTAATGTAAAATACGTGCCACTCACTTGTCAGTCATCGACTTACTTCAAAGTGCGGCTCCTTCTGTGGGAGCGCTGTCTGGCGCAGCGCATTATCTTAATACGATACCTCCGGGCTACCACTTCTCCAGATATAATGGAATTTTATCGGTCTGGGAAAATGGATTTTGAAACAAATAAGGGTTTCGCGGATGCGATCGTGGCAGTATCGTTTGAGACGAATCACTTTCTGGATACAAATATTATTTCTTAATAACGATTCTCCGAGTTATTCACGTTGTTCATTGAATCATTCCTATTATCGAATATTTAAATAACATAACAGAATATTAAAAGACGACAGAATACAAGACAAATAAGTTTCGTGTATCTTTCAAACACTTTTGTACATTTCCAAAACACCAAGCAGAAGAACTTCAAAAAATAATAATTACCAAGTCCTACAAAAGAATTCGGACTTCCCAGCGTAGAAAAATTAACTTTCCGCCAACGTCGCATCCGCGAATCATCCCCTTCTCCAGGATCGAAGCGCCATTAAACCGAGCACGAGTTATCATTACGTAATCGAGTCGATGATGCAAAGCTCCCGAAGGGACATTAGCAGGGAAGATAGAAGGACTAGCTGGTCGAAGTCTTCCCCTCCATCAAAGATCGTTCAAAGCTGGGCTGAATGCGCGACTGTGGGATCAAGGGATCAGAGGATCGGCTGCAACGCGCATACAAATAACCGATCGAGGATTCCGCGGTCGCCGGAAGTGCATTAAACGTGTCTAAGCTATCAGTCGTAATAGGTGAACCTGCTCGACCGGCCGTTTATTGTGCCCGGGCACGTCCACGCTTTTTCCGTTTCCCCCTGCGCGCAAGCGGTCCCCCTTACGTATCCGATGCTATTTCTAACATGCCGGGTCAACCCATTCCCTGACGCGACGGCTTCGCTCGGCCAGCGAAATAACCGCGGGCCGTTTAACTATGACGATACTGCAGCCTGTTGATGTTGTTGTTGGTATTGCCGTTACACAGAACTCGTGCCGAACGCCGCAGCATCCAAGGTAATGGTTATCGGGGTAGGGGGCAGGGGATGCAGCCACGGCCTCGCGCGACGGATCGTTTAAAGAGACGCGCGGATGCCCGGAGAACGGTGAATGGAGCCGCAGGATCGTTTTAAGGTTTTAATAGAAATATTTATATGTTCCCTTTCGTCGAGGTACCGGCCAACCTTAGCAAAGAAAGGTTCTAGGTAGAATCCCCCACGGGGAGTATTATTATTCATTCATGCGGTTTGATGAGGGAACAATTCGACGTATTTACCCGAGACCTTTCACGCTTCGCGTTAGCAAAATTGTCTCCCTTTTGTCCGTCCTGGCCGTGTTCGGTATTTGCCCGGTTCTGGGGCCCGGCTTTTCGCCTCATTCCCCGTAAAATCGCTCGAGCGTGCACCCAGACATCTGCCGACGTGTCCAAGGCCGCAGTTTCTTTCCGCGGCAAGCGTCTCCGGGGGGCATATGGCACTGAATAATTCGCGGCGGCAAGTGAATCGAGCACGGGGCAAAACATGCGACCGGACCACCCCCTATCTTCCAACTCTCATGGCGCGTCTGTGTTCCCCCATCCAAAAGCCGTAAGAACAGAGGGCGCGCGATCCCGCAAGAAACGTAATTTACATCGGAGTACGGCTTTTCTTTCCCCGACGCATTGAAGCGGCACAATCGCGGAAAGATAAAAATTTAATTCTCGTTAAAGTCGTGAATTTATCGCGGCGGAATTTACTCTCCGCCTCTTCTTTCTCCACGGTCGTCCTCCCTCTATCCGCCCCCCGTACCTTTCCACCGGCCGACCGGCGAGACGTTCTCGCGGCGCGCCGGATGATACAAAGCAGATCCGGCCCGGCGGAAAAACTTTCCTTCCTCCGCTACTTCGCCAAGTTTTTGTTAGTAAAATGAAGCACTCCGGTTGCACCCCCTCCGCCCGGCAGCTCGGAATTATTTGTATATCGCGTACCCGGGATCCTCTCTCTGGCTTTTCCCACCCTCATCCTTCGTCCGCCGCCTCGTAACGCCGGACGACTCGAATTTCGCGCCGTTCCAAAGATTCCCCGACGCTCTCGAAGCAGTTGGAGGAAGACGCGTTAATATTCCGCGAAAGATGTCCCGGAGTCCGCTCAAAGGAACGACACGAGATGAAGAAAATTCGCGAGGCAGCTGAGGACCAGCGGACTTTTGCAATTTTAACAGGGAAACTACGACGCCAGGGAACATTATATGTATTCATGCCGGGGAAGACAAGCTTCCCTGCGACGCTATCCGCGTGCATCGTTTTCGAACAGTCGGTTTAATCTTCGGGACGAACGGCAAAGAACTCATTTGCTGATTAAATATCGCGCACAATTGTGTACCGTTCGACGCTCCGCAAACGGAGATTTAAGCGCGGCCGCTGGCACGTTCAATCACTCGAATGGTTCTCGATTGAACGGGATTCAAAGGACCCGGTCAAAGGACCAACCAGTGGACGCCGCGCCGAGTCGAATCACCGGCATTGTGGCGCGAACGGAAGGACCGCAGGTAGGGAACGCGTTCGATGTGTAAGGAAAGAGGAAAGACTGAAACGAATGACCAGAGTGTTCTCGGGGAAGCGTCGGACATTATGAGATGTAACGTGGGATAATAGAATATAATAATTCCAATTTGTTTAATATGTTTTAACCAATATTGAATGATTCGTTGCAGCGAAGGAAAACATCATTTAATTCTGAAAATATTTTTCAATCCTCTCTTTCAATGTAGCGCCACGGGTTTTCATTTCCTTAGGTTCTAAATTGTGACAAATACTTTCGTTGGAAGTTTCTTTCGTGTCCCAGCATCTCGCAATATTTAAGCGTGTCCCGGGCGGAGGTATAAACGCGACGATCGAAGATACGGCCCGCTGTCTCTCGACAAACTACCGCGGTCTGCCACTCCCTCGCTCACATTTTCGGAGATCGGGCAAGAAACGCTCGCGGCCGTATCCGACGATCTCGAAACGCCTCGTATGCGGGCAAATATATCATTACTCATTCCCGAGCGACACCTTTTGCTCGGTCGCCCGGTTATAAATCTGCAAACGCGTTGTGCGTCCCGCCTGCAATACCGTTCGTCCTCCCCCCTCCTCTGTCGCTGCATTTCGTCGTCATTTCACTTCCCTTCCTCCTCCCCGCTCTCTTTCTCTTTCACTTTTTCGCCTCGACTTATTCTTCCTGCGTTTCGAGGAGACATTCACCTTGAAACGGCCACGCAGGAATTTCAGGTACATCGGCGAGTATTCCCGGCACGTATTATTAATTATCGTCGACGCATGTACATGCTGTAGGCTTGGGACGGAACGAAGAAAAATGGAAAGAGGAAGAGAAAAAAGAAGAATGCAAAGAGTTACTTGCTGGTCGGAGCGAGTCGCGCGCGCGCGCGGGGCAACGGGCAAAAATCGAAACCGAGTCGGCGAAGAACTAGATCGCGGGAGAATGTAACGCCCGTTCGGAGAAACGGACGCCTTAATGCGATCATTAGCGCGTTTTGTAACGTGGAACGCGCGCGATAAATATAGCGATTGTTCGCCGCCGCCAGAGAGGCAGGCGGCCGCGCGATCCGCGATCGTTTCTTGCGCCCGACTCGCGAGCGCTGCGTTCATTTTAGTAAATTCTATTCTCCCCGTCTTCCGACAGCCTCTATCTCGCGAGATATAGCCGGCGGCCAATTACGCGTGGCGCTGTTCGTAATTATTCGAGCGTTATTGCCTCAGCGCCGGCGATTGTGGGAATTGCGGCGATTAGGAAACCATATTTTCGCGTAGACCGGCTTAGAAGAACGTGCTGATTGAGTTGAAGCATGAGAAATCGTTCGTAGCGGCGAGTTTCGAGCGGCGCTGAACGGATGCCGGGGAATAACGAACGTGAAATGGAAACACTGGCGAATCGTGGCCAAACACGACGCCGGAAATGAACGTCTGGAATGAGTTCTTGTTAATTAACAACGGTCCGATATCATTATATACTTGTGATATTCGCATCGTCTGTCGCAACGGATCGACAGATAACGTTCGATGCGGTTGGCAGTAAGAGAGAATTTCATAAAACTGCGCGGCTCGTAATTTTTTTTTTCTTTTACCGCGCGACTTATTCAAAGCCTTTTACATATGCCACTTAACCGGCATTTTAATTTGATTTTATAATTAGTTAATGTTACGTGAATTAAGGAGATGCGCTGTTAATTCTGCTTCTTATTATCTCAATCCGTTTAGCCCATTTCCTCTGTAATACTGGACAAACAGAGATCGTATTACGTTTATAGTTAGTACAGTAGCGGGTCGCGGTATTTTAAACGGTGGTACAAATTTTTATGCGGCGATTCCCGGTGCTCGGGCCCAGTGGTAAAACTCGCTTAATCTATCAAGTGTTTTATTAAGACCGAAATAAAATAGAGACCCCATTAAAGCGTATTAAATTTTTTACTGCGCGCTGCTTTAGGCTATCGAGACGAGCGATAAACGCATGAAATCCGCGGACTGCTCATTAGCCTTACATTTAAGTACGCAAGTTTTATCGCGGTTTCAATAGGAAAAATATAAAACTCTCAGCTGTGGGAGAGAGGGTGACCGGGAACGGGTGAGAAAAAAGAGGAGGGTGGAAAGAGAGTAGTCGAATGTTCAGGTGTGTGCAGTTATGGATCGCCTTGCGTCGGCAGGGAAAAGATCGAGCGGAAGCACCGGAGCAGCACGGCGCAGCGCGCGGCGCGTAAATTCAAGTGCCGGTTAAAATCGCGTCGGTAATTGGACCGGAGGAGCGCCGCGGCGATATTTTCCAAGCAAAAAACAAGCACGCCACTTTGTCGGCTGCGATATATTCCGCGAAATCTCGTAATAAAGCGGCTCGGCTCGAAATCCGTACTAACGTCGGGGATTTATTCGATTTAATCCGCCGGGTAGAATTAAAAGAAGCCGAGCGGGTCGGTCGCGCGCTCGGAGGGAGATCGAAAACGAGGGAGGGAAAGAAAAAAGAAGCGGACGGGTAAAGAACCAAAGAGAAAGAGAGAGAGAGAGAGGGAGGGAGAAAGCGACATTCGAAAAGGGAAAAGAGGTGACCGTGGAAAAGCATCGGCGTTCGCGAATTGTGTCAAGAATCACGAGAGGATACGTCAGCTCGTAGACGAGCGACGTATCCAGGGGCAAATGCGGACGCGCACCGTTTTATCGCGGATCTTAATAAAATTCATGAACACGAAGCTAGCCAGTCAGCCAGGCCGGGCGAGCTAGCGACGAAAACTTTCCTCCGATGGCAGACTCCAGATAAAAACCAAATTACCGGCCGCGACGCGGAGTCGAATGGTTAAGGGTCGGGCGGAACTGCCGGCGCGAGAAAATGAGAAGAAACGTAACTGCATAATACGATGCGGAGGGAACGATCTCCGGTCGAGCTGTGCCTAGCATGATAGGTAAATTGTTATTTCGAATTAGCCCCCATTAATGAGAATACGCGCGAGTAATTAAAGCGGCCGCACGATATACCTCGAGCGCGACGGAATCGCGATCCCGAAACGATCGTTCCCCGACCTTGCCCGCGCGATCAACTTCGCGGCTTATCAGTTTGCCGTTTCGCCGCGATTTCAAACCTTCACGCCACTCTTCCACCCTCGAACAATCGTTCGCCTCTGTCCTCTCCGGCCCCCCTTTTCGCGTCATTTTTATCGGCTCGCCCCTCCGCTGTCGACGCGTTATTATACTTTATTGTCGCGTTATCCGGTTACTCCTCCGCCCGCGCACATTTTTCGCCGACCTGTTGCTGGCCAAGATGGAGTCGCTCTCTCCTCCGTTGACGTCGCGGAATTACGTTAATCGAGTTTAATAAGAGCCGGCTGAAAATATTTGCGCTCGTCCGCCGCGGCGAGACCCCCTCGAATCCGCAAACTTAATTAGCCGTGTCATTCTTGCCGTCGCTGCGGAGACGATTGCTAATGGGATGAATTTTTATCTGGATTGATATTCCGCTGAAATCTCACTTCTCCGATGGTATTATTCGAGGATTTCGTTATTCCGTACACGCAGCGTTAGAAGTTATTTGTTCTTAGGAAATTCGCGCCTCGGCGTAGCATGCCAATGATGTGTTAGCATAATTAAAATGTGAAAAAGTAATATATACGTTAAGTATATACAGTTGTTAAGCAGTTTGCGCAGTTTTTTGCCTCGGACTTTATACCTCGGAAAAAAATGACTTCCTTTTTCTTCAATCTTTATTTCAACGAGTAACTATTAGAATATTCTAGTAGCTTTATTAATGCCAGAAGAACCAGATGTATCAAAACGAGCCATCTCAAATTCTTCGTTCCACGGTTTTACAGTTTCGCGTACAAGAACTCTCACTGATTTCTTCCACGTTAATCCACCCGTTACGACTTTAAGTAAGAACTCGCATAAAATTAATAGATTCTAGATTCTCCAACGGAAAAATAGGGAAATGGCGAACGTGTGAACGGAGCTGGAGCAATCTTCGTCGAATCCGCGATGCGTGTTTTATTTCGCGGCGAAAAGTTACGCGCGCGCGGACATGCCTGCGCGCCACCCCTGATCGAATTAAAAAGTTTGGTAAATGAATTCCCCGATAGCGAGTTTCCGTTCCCCTTCCATCCCGCGGCTATCTCGGTTGCAACAGGCATAAGTTTCTTTCTTCCGCGCTGACAGTTGGACTTGATTAAAATCTGAATGGTCCGGGCGGAAATATTATTCCGAGTTTCAACGAGGGTTCGTCGCCACCCCTGCCGCCGTTCCTGGTCCGGTTCGTGATTTTCTAGGCTTTGGAAAATGCAAGGAGGGAAGAAAATGCTAGGAAAAATGAACAAAGGGCGCCGCGTGCAATTTAAAAGAGAGTGCTTAAGTTTTTATGCGTTAGAAGGGCGAAGGACGAATCGCGGAAATTCGTTCGAATTTCTTCTTCCGTTTTTTTTCCTTCCCCTCTCTCCCTCTTCCTTTCTATCGTCCCTTTTTCATTCTTTCCTCCCTTTTTACATCACCCTGTGACTTCCTCCCCCATTCGCTTTTGTTTTCCCTAACCCTCGTTCCGTTGTTTTCCCGGATTTCGGATCGGACCGCATAGCGCGTCCCTTCGATCCGACGCACCTCGGGCGAATTGTTAAATTTCGTCGGCGCCCACCCGTTAAACCGGGCGGGAGCGTAAAGTTTTACGACTTGAAAAAACTTCCCTGCCGGGGATTAACATAAATTCGCTTCGGTCACGGGGAAACTCGCGGCTCTGATAATTTCAAAATTTCACGAACACCGGCTAGTTTTAAGTGACTCTTAGCAATGCAAACACCGCCGGTCGTTAACGAACCTCCGTAGGCGGCGTAATTGCGGCCGTTTTGCAAACTACTACAAAAATGTCATCTCTTCGCTGCCGCCCTCCCGTCCATCCTGCACGCTACCTGCCCGCCATTACCGTTGAAACTTTTCGGGAGACAAACAACACGCGAATATATTAATACCTGAATCATGTATTTCCCTAATTAAGTGAATCTGAATTCTGCAGTCTAACATTGTCAACATATTTCGTCTATATCAGAAAAATACATCATTCACCTATACTTTTAAAATACTGTTGCAATCCTTTTGAAAACCATTAGCTGATCAGAAATCCGAACCCAACGACTCCAACCGAAATTACACCTCACAATCTTTTCCATCTCGAAACACATGTTTCTTTCTAACCACCCTCGTGAATATACATCACCAACAATTAAACTCCAACAATATCAACATCAGCTCCAAACTTTTACAAACGTTCCTCGCAACTCCAAAAAGAAAAGCAAGTCGTACCATCTGCCCATACTCCAATCATCTAAATCAAGAAGATCCATCCGGTCACTTTATGAAACAAACCACGTCGGTTTTACTTGTAACTTCCTCCAGTAGCATAAATAAGCGTATGCAGTGAATCGTTGACGTTTAAAGGAGGCCAGATTACCGCGGGATTCCCCGGCTATCTATCAAGAACTGGATCGCATCAGCTTGGCGAGCGATGAGAACCTCCGCCACGCGGCAGTGGTTTCTTAGCCGAGCCACCGCGTTCAATGGCAGCTGGGCTCCCTCCCTCCAGGTTTGTGGGCCGTTTAAGCGCCGCCCGGAGAATGGGCCCGAGGGTTCACGCGTGTATTGGTGGCAGAGCTCTCGCATTACATAAGTATAAGCTGGCAGCCGCAGCACAATACCGACGCTGTCTGGAAGACGCCCGTTCTCCGCCACTCCTTTGTAAACATGTATGTATCTGGGGGTCGAATGCCTGCGCATATGCATGCACGGAGTGCGACAGCGGAGATGAGGGGACAGGAGGGCCTCGATGCGTCCGCACAATGCGATGTTGATATTGAACACACGCGACCCGGCTCCGCTCGCTACGGAACTGCGAAATGCGCACCGGAAAATAGAGCCGCAAGAAGGGGAACGGGGAACGGCTGTCTTTGATCCGGTACTCCTCCCTTTGACCGCCAACAGACCGATATGATAATATTTGACGCTCTTCTAACGGCGACGCTGCTTTTTTTCAAACTCCGGATCGATGGGGATCGCCGGCTGGACGACGTTACCGCGACGCGCTTTGTGCTCCGCGATAGCTCCGAGGCGAATTCCGTGGTATCGACGGCGGCATTTTGTCCGAAGGATATCGGGTGCATCGATTTTGCTCTAATTGGAATGCGTTTGACTCGGTGACGTTGGGGAAATTAATCTGGGAGAAGTGCGATACAGTCTTTTATTTGTTTCGGTGATCGTATCGAGTGGTGCTTATTGACTTTGAGCTTAGAAACTGTTTGAACTGATATCAGTTCGGTGACATTTAAGATAAAAAGTATTCGAGCTGTTAAACAGATACGATTTCTGCGAGCCCTATTGTATGCATAAATATTGTATCGTACAAAGACGATAAAGTAACAATGATATTAACTCTTTACACTCGAGAGGCGCTTCTCAGTTATTACTTGATCTGATGTAAAACAACTTTGTTCCCTAATTTACTTATAGATTCTCGTTAGTTCGTTTCGAAGAATGTCGTCTGCACTATCGAAGAGTATTGAGTATTTCATTTAAAAAATTTCTAGTCTAATGATTAACAACGAGAAAGAGAAGAATTACAGAAATCTCGTAGTAGAGGGAACCGGATATACAAAAATCGCTTCCATAATCACCTTCGAATAAGATCCTCAGCAACAAAGCATTCGTTCCTCGAGCGTCAATTTTTCCAACGCCAGGCCGGTTTCCCAGGAATCTAAATTCTCATGGAGGCGGGTACACGCCGCGAGGGTACCGTGACCAACAGGATCGACGGACTTTTACGTCGGGTATTCATGTATCGGCGAAGAACCTATATTTCCGTAGCAGAGGATCATGAACGCCGTTGCCGGGAAAAACGACGGATGGCGAATGATGGGGGGGGGGGGGGGGGGGGGGATACATAAAGCAGAAACGTGAGGCAGATCCGAGAACACAGAACGGTTGAAATGGATACACCCGCCGGTGGCTGGTCGCGCGATATTTCAACCGTGTATATAATCCCATATCATGGCCGGGAGGGCTTAGTTTCGACACCGTGGACGACGACCCCTAATCCTCTCTCCTTCCGTGGCCGAGACCAAAAGTGGGAACCGCGCTCTGCCGTGGAGAAAAAGATTCTGGACCCGGCTTAAGGGGACCAGTCGCGTTTCTGTGTGTTCCGAGCGACACTACGGAGAAAAGGTGGATCGAGACACGCTGTTCGACTGTCTCTCTCTCTTGGTTTCTCCGTCTCTGTCTTTCCCTTGCTCTTCCTCCACTAAGAGAGTCGAAGACCCAGTGAGGCAGCCCAGCGAGGATTATATGGGTATAATAGGCGATCCCGAAGGTAACCTCGCGTCGATGGCTCGGCTTTTTGTGCCGCGGGGAGCCGGGCAGGCCAGGAAGCGCACTTGGGAACCAGCACCTCGATTTATCCGCTCCAGGGATCACCCGCGCCGCCGCTTGCATTAGTTTTGCGGAGATGCGCTGAATTATTGCACGGGAAAGTCTATCGATTCCCGTTTCTCCTTCTCCCGCGCGTTCCGCTTCGCTTTTCAAAGCGACTACTTGGACCGAGTGCCGGTGGGAGTTACGGGCGAAGTTCCGTCGCCCAGGAATTCTTCGGCGATCGACAACTTCTGAGGCCGGACGGCCGAATTTCTGCGAACGCTATGGAAGACGGAACCGAGCGGAATCTCGGTCGACGCTGAACACCGGGGCAGGAACGGGGGGATCAAGGGGAACCGTCTTCCGTGAATTATCGCCGGATAACAGGATTTAAACGGCGTCGCGGAGGGACCGGCCGCATCGACAATTGACGTTCGCACGGTCGTTGAAATGGGATTAAATTAGTGACGACAAATTGGTGCCGTGCAATTTCACCTTTATTAGAGGCCTCTTTTTTCGTGGGATTACGCGACTGCCGGGGAACACGGCCGACCTGGTATTGAACGTTAATGCTTTTGTAGCCGACGTACGGGAGAATCGCTTTATTTGAAAGAACATATGCAATCGGTTCTTTAAAAATAAATTTTTGTTTTAACAGATAAAAGGTAGTTTCAGCTTTAAACGTATTATTTAGATAAATAATTTCCTGCCCCAATGTTTTACAGAATTGAATGCCCAATTAGAATACACGCGATTTTAGGAATTAAAGAGAAACTTTTTAACTGTCAGCGCCACTTTCAGCTGTTTCTATAAAAGCAATGACCAAAAGAAAGAAGACAATCCTGGCGTGTGCAGATTGAAGGCGTTCCACCGAAAGAAACGTATCAATTCCAAGTTGATTTATTTGACTATTACGTGCACTTGCTCCCGGGATGCAGCAATCATCGATCGCAGGACTGCCAGGCATTTAATAAAGACATCCTCTCTAACAATCCAGCTACGATTGAATCCGACCACGCAAAAAATGATCCCTATCGGAAGGAATTCGTTCCCACGGAGTCGGGAGCATGTCACATAAAAATAGCCGATGACTCAGCTGTCGTCCGTGATAGGAAAAACCGGCGAATAGCGTAGAGAGTCAAGTTCGAGCGAGTACGAAGATTAAAAGAACCGAAACGACATCGAAGGACGAGTGGATCGGGCCCCGGCCGGGTTGACCGCGGGTTCGTCACGAATTAATGAAATCCTAATTAAGACGTTGTTGAAACGAGCGAAACGATCCGCGTCCGGGAAATGCAGAAGAAATACCTACCGATGGTCGAGGCAAGGCCGAGCAATCGACCGGTCGCGAAAGAGCACTTGGCTGTAGCGGCAGGGTTCACGAGTCTAGCTGCTCCGACTGCGTCGGAACAGCTGACGAGAAGGAGAAAGAAGAGGAAGGAGAAGAGGAGGAAACGGAGGACGCTGATGAAAGGTGGCGTCGCGGAATAAGTGGGGAAAAGAAGCGCGCGGAAGGCTCGGCGAAAATGAAAAAGGAAAAGGGAGAGTAAGGAGGATAAGGGAAGCAAAAAGAGGGTACCGCAGAAGAGAATAGAGCGCGGGGCGCCCGTACGAAAGCGGAGTCATTAAAACAATTAGAGGAGAGCGGAGTTTTCTTCGCGGCGAGGGGCAGAGCGGCCGGGAAAGTCGGCTCTCGCGCAGACCATGACGATGCACAGCCGAGTTCCAGCCAGTTCTTAAAGGGGCGAAGTGTCTGCGAAACAGAATAAGGTCTGTACGAACGCGGCCACGTATTAACGGAGCATTAACACCGGCGCGTCGCCAGGGAGGCGTGAAGCAACGCGGAATTCGCGTAATTGGAGCAGCCATTATGCCGCGGGATGCAGGTAAGTGTTACATTGAATTTAAGGAGAAGCTGGCGCGCGGTTGGAATTTATCTTGTTTCAGCGTGTCTCGGTTTGACGGCCGCTCGTTATTCTTACGGGTCGGGGGAAACGCGCGCTTTTGTCGTGCCGCGTGCGGTTCCTCCGCGCGGACCGCCGGGGACCGGTTTTCCCGGCCGCGGTTCAACTTCTCGCGGCGCACTTCTCACCGGCGCGATAGCGAGCCGCGGTTTTAATAATTAAAATGGCAAGCGCGCCGCTTTTCTCCTTCTTTTCCGGGACCGGCGGGTTCAACAGCGCGACGGAAGAACGGGGAACGCGCGAGTTTCGCTGAAAGCGACGTTAAACCAGTTTCCGGGGCGTTCGTTTCAGGCGGCGCCGCGAGTTTCAACCTCCGCCGCTTCTTAAACGCTCGTTGGGATATGCGAAATCATGACCCAATTTTCGAGGAGCTTCGCTTCCGCCGCGCGGCGCAGCGGTTCTCATCCACAGCCGTCGGAGGTGGCGACGTTAAACCGGGGTGAAGCGGAACTCTCGCAAGTTGAAGCGGTCATTATGTCGAGTAGCGTGGCTAAGTAGTAAGTTGGTTTCAGAGAGACCGCGGGAAGCGGCGAACAGCGCGCTTACGCGCTCCAATTAATCGCGGCGCACCTCCCCCGCATTGTCACGTCGACTCCGCGAGACGGAGCTGCGCTCGAATTACGATGCATCGGCCGCCGTATTTTACCCGCGCGACGGCTAAATTCGTTCGTAGCACTCCCATGCGTGTGTTCCTTTTTAATCCGGCCGGCCGGCTTCGGGGAATACCCGGCGCAGAGACGCGATCCACTGCGGCGCGACGTTATTAAGCAAATGAGGAGAAAGTGGCGGGTATTAGTCGGAGTATGGGGCGTGGCGAATAAGTTACCCGTGCCTGACATCGATTAAGAGGGCAAATAAAATCGATTACTTTTATATTTTATTCGACTTCTTCGGACACATGAAAGCTGTAGAGATTCGAGGCGTCTGTCCTTCGTCGCTTGGAAAGTCGATAATTATAACTTATATAATCTTGGAATATTTTTTAATAAATAACAGGCCAGTTACCTGAGAACACATTTTAACAAGAATCCTTGGATGTAACGCTTTCAATACGAGTCCCGAATTATTGAAAGTCATCGCAAAATAAAACCGCTGATCAACGTGTGCCGAAATTAACCAATCTGCAAAGATAATGAAGTGATCGTTAAAATACCTTTAAACACACACGAGCGGCGAGCTGAATCGAAGTAATCTCTTCGGTCGATTTTGCCATTACTTCGTGCCCGATTCCTTTTTTTTTCGTCTCGTATTTAATTTCGCGCGTCGATACGCGACAGCGCCGGCCACGCCTCGCGTCCGCACGATCAGCGCCGGGATCGTTCCGAATGGGGAGAATATATTTATATACATGCGTTGTCACGAGGCGGATCGCCGTGCGGATGATCGTCGACCTGGTGGCGTATGTTGATCGCGGGACGCCGGCTCGGCAATTATTCCCGGAGCCGGTGCCGTCTCGCGCTGTTGGACGTCTTTGGAACCGTCTCAAAGAAACGACGCCGATTACAATTAATGGACCCGTAAATGGCATGTTAATGGATACGTTCACCGGGGACGTTACCGCTGGATCGGCGACGCTGTTAACCCTTTCCAGTTTGATGTGATCTTGGTTTTCCACTTGGAAACTTGCATCGATGTTATTGCATTCAGTTATGTTAGTTTAGTTGGGCAGAAGTTTGGGAGGAAGAAGACAGGAGTGGAAGGCAGTAGAACTGAGTGGATAGTACACAATTCAATGATGTAAACTAAACCTTGAAATATTGTACATTCTTGATGTATCAATGAAATGCAAGAAACTTTCGAGACAATCTAATAGATTTATGTGAAGCATTAATCATATTTATATGTGGAAAATACTAAAATTGCTCTGATACCTGATGTAATTATAATATTATGGATAATTGCGCTAGAAGTTGATAAAATACCTCACTATTGAATGTAAATTGAATGTCGAGTCTGCCTCGGCGCCCAACAGCAAAGGATTAATGTTAGAAGCAACGAGCACTATAGTTGACTACGTCAATATATCTTTGAAGAATGTCGGAAGTTAATTCCTCGAGATTTTGCATGGACATTACGTGTTATAAGCATGAGTAAATGAATCCATTTCTTCATATCCCACGGAAGGATCTCGATACCGCCAATAATTGCAGAATAAAATATTTCTAGTCCTAAATCATGTCGGACTTCGTTAATATTAAACAACCCGCGAGTTTCCTGCATCGCTTCGAATTACGCGTCGCCGGGCATCATCGTAATTTTCATTACAGAACTAATCGTTTTGCGAAATCAAGCGGATAATAATCTCGGGGAAGAGCAGCAACCGATTAACGACGAAAAGAACAGCCGTTTTACGATTACCGTGTGGTAATTGCTTTCACCGATACTCTTTCCTTGAGACCAATAGTGCGCGGCACATGCATTCAATATTCAAAAGAAGAGAGTGTTCGATAACCACAGAAACGATCGTAAGTTTTCTTTATAGATTAAAATGAAGTCGATGCAGATTAATGTAGCATTCCACGAAGTTTCGTTCGTTAAGAGCGGGCTACGAAAATGCGAAGGCTAACAATTCGACAAAAATTTAATGTGATTAAATGCGTATTATTCCTCGTAAATTGCAGCATACTTGCACTCGCAGTAATGAATACACTGTACCACTCCGTGCAGAGAACTTCGCTCGAATACGCTCCTAAAATCTCATGTTTCGAAAGCTCCAAACAAATAATTAACTTTAAAATGTTTTTCCTACATTAAGGTCAGTAATTAAGCGTCCACTTAACGTATATACGATACAGCGAAGCATTTCAACGTTAATGTACCTACATCCGTAATACTTAATTAAATTTCGTTTCTTCATTGCGCCGCACAGAGGATAAATTCCGTTTCGCATTACCTTACGCTTTCTCCGGCGATTAAATCGATAGATGTTACTTCATTATCAATGGCCGTCCACATTTACTGCGAAACATGAACGTTCTCCAACGAAGAATATTCTTCTCTCCCGAATATCGTGAACTCAGAAATATCCAAATGTATCAAACTCAATTGTAACTAAACGAATATCTTCAAAGAAACGTTTAAATTGCAAATTGCATTTACCCAAACAATCTTCGTTGATGTTCGCCGTTTACAAACGGATAAACAAGGAATATTCGTGCCTTCATTCTTGATAAAATGACGGTCGTTTCGAGCGTCGGCAGAGTTCATGGATCTAGGAAATAGGTAGCATTCGTCTCGATGGCGCTTCCCGGATAAAGGATTAAAATATTCGCATGCAGTTTCTCAGGAACGGGAACCCGGCCGGGTAATCGCGCTTTAAATTGCTCGGCTGCGCCGTGCCGCGGCGTGTACGCGGGCTGCAACACACCACGCCGAGGCCAGGCCGGCGCAAGAATGCAACGAGATTTACAACGAGGACGCAATTCCGGCTGACGCGTTTACAACGGGGAAACGAGCCGTATTATAAAGAGGAACACGGGTGTCCCGGCGTAACGCATCTTGACGGCAGGAAATTAGATCTCCGAGGATGAAATTGGTTAACCCGGACGTCGCATCGTTTTTCACGGCGTAAAACGGTATTTCTGTACAGAGCGCCGGATTATAAGTGCCCCGGGAAACGCTCCGCTATATTTTTCGCGACCGGAAGGAAGTACCATTTAAAACGCAAACGACACCCGCTCCGGCTGCACCACGAATATCTTCCGTCCATCGTCACGGATAAATAGAAAACAGTAAATCCGTTTCGCGTTCAGCCGAGATTGCGATCGAACCGCTGCCAACAGTTTTAATCTTGTAAAGTCACCGTCGGTCTGAAAGCTCCGGATAAATATCTGAAACACGCAATCGATCCGCTTTCAGACCTAACCGGCGGACCATTAAGACTTCCGAGATATTCGAAACACGTCCCCATCGGAATTCCGTGTCGAAATTAAAATGTTATATCCCAGGAATGGTAGGCGACGAGGAGCGGCGGGTGACGATAAAATTCGTTCTCCTCGAATATTCTTCCGTGGAACGTAAGTACCGCTTACCGTGTACGTACACCTATGATACGGCAAATAGAGCGACTGGACGGGATGCTTACCTGGAACAAATAAAACGGGGGAAGCACGTTAGACATATCGATAATTTCATTGGTCGAGAGCGAGCGAAATTTTTCCCGTGTTTCGAGCTTGATTATTTTTAATAACCTGCCAACCCCACTGCAATGCGAAACACTTTTCAATATCGAAGCGGAAACTAGTTGCCGATGAGTTGCTTGGATTGCGACGAAAAAGTTTCCCGGAAAATTACGTACCCGGGAATAATTTCCGGCGTAATAGTCGTCGGCTAATTAATGCATCATTTCCCGCGATACTTGCAAACACTGTGCGCGGCAAACTGACAAAATTGTTCGACTGTGTGGCTAAACGAAGTTAATATCAAACATGTTTCAGCCGGGCTCCTGTTCCACGCCGCCCGGCACACTCTGTCGCACTTTCCCAACAATTCCCTGGCGCACACGTACTCGCGCCGCCACTATTCGCGTTTCTAATATTGCATACACGCCCGCCGCCGCGCGAACGTGGGCTAAATTAGCGACGCCGTTCCAGGGACGTGTATTACACCAACCGATGTTCAACGTGCCGGATAATCGCGCGGAAACGTCGAAATCCTTACACCGGCGACACACCGCCGCGACCGCAATAAAAATTTCGTTGCGATTACTCCGTACCTGATTTCAGTCTAACACCGACGTGATTCTTCTCTATTCTGATTCGAGATTGAAAGCAGTATCTTCCAACCCTCCGCTAAATACAATTCACAAAGAGAAAGCTTTAGTAGCGAAGAGAAATTTCAGCGAAATGTAACGTGGTTACTTTTAATTGAAAGTATTTCCCAAAATTTCAAGAGCAGTACGAAACGTAGTATAACTTTTTCTCGTAACGAACACACGCGTATCTCGGTGTCACGAGCAAACATGCTGAGCGCGAATCCAAGCCGACTAGAACCGTTTATCGATGAGCGAGCCTCGAACGATATCGCCACGGGTTCGTGCGTCGGCGAAATGCTCGCGGATCAAATTAGGGCTCTCTGTAAATGAGAAAACTTTCCAGCCGGAAAATTACTCAAGGACCGATACTCGAACCTATCCCCTACTCTGCCTCTCTCTCTCTCTCTCTCTGTCTCTCTCTCTCTATCTCTCTCCGCATCGGTGCCGATCCTATTTTCAATCGCGAGACAAAAACGTCCGAGGGGTGAAGGCCGGAAAAACTATAGACCCGTCGCACGACGAGTCTTCCGACTCCTCTCCTCTTTCATCTTCCGTTTATCATTCGGTAATTTCGAACCAGACGGGGAAGGGACTACTTCGAGACTCGTTAAAACGCGTAGACGGAACAGGGGACAAAATAAATACGGGCGCAATTCAACTGTAACGAGGCCCGTCGCTTGTATTTTCACGCTGGACGAGAGAGATCACGGGTTTCGCGCTGGAGGAAGGACGGAAACGCCTGTATAAAGGGACGCAGGAGGAGAAGAAAAAAAAGCGGAGCGGGCGGAGAGTGTCGGAGGAGTGCAAGACCGGGTTCAGAGGTTGATAGAGCGAGGAACGAGGAAACGGGAATGGACGGAAGGGGAAGAGGGCTGGCGCGCGAGGAGAGAGCATCGTGAAATTATCCCCCGGTCGGCGCGAGCCATCTGGTTCCGTGGAAACGCCAAGAGGTAACGTAATAGGGTAATACGGGACGGCCTACAAAACAACCGACCGAGACATTCCGTAATTGGCCGCGGCCACCGAGTGCAGCGGCGGCACGTCGCACCGGCGGGAAAGCGCGAAAACCACCGGCATACCTGCAGGGTGGCTGCGAGACCGTCACCGCTGTCTCCATGCTAATGTCACCGGGCCGTATCATCGTCGCTCGCATGCCCCGGATGCTCGCGCCGAAGACAACGACCTCGCTGGAATTCCGGCAGCGTGCATAACGACGCGATATCATTTCGGGACAAAAGAATTTCGCGGGATGTCGGTTCAGTTGAGTTTTACCGGTGGCACCGTGGCTGAGACTTTCCTACTTTGACCCTCGAAACGCGGACGTTTTCGACGATTTGGGTTTATTCGAACACTCACCGGGTCGTATTGCTTTGTATATTTGTGTTTCTAAAGGTTTTCCTTTGGTTTGTTCTTATTTTCTCGTTGCACTTTTAACTAGTTGCCCCTGAGAGCGTAGCAAATAGATGTATCTGAATTATAGAGTCTTGTATATAATATTAAGCTTCGTATAATGCATCCACATGTAAAATAACATAGATTTCTGAATTGATGTATATTTCCTCATTAGTCGGTTTCAAAGAATATTGTCTACATCTCAAATGTTGTGTTTCTGGTGAAAACAATTCGAGCGCAGAGTTAATATAAGTAACCAACAGAAGTTAGCTACCGGAAGTTAATTGCGATAAGCTACCAGAAGTTAATTGAATTTAGGTACTGAAACGCTTCGTCGGTAGTAACCCAAGTATCGTTGGTTCAAGGGCTGAAATGCTGAAGTGATCGTTGCAGATGTTGAATTCCCAAGGAAAGTACTCGGTGGATCGACTGAATGAGCGAACGAGTTTACGTAATGAATGAGAGTACGTGTGAGCTGAGAGTCGAGGACGCTAGGCTGGCGTCTCCTCAGGCAAGAGACAACGTCTAATTAATACACGGAGCCGGAGGACAGACCGTAGTAAGACGAGAATATCTCGAGTGCGCTACCCACTACAGGCGACGAGTAGAGGGGCGTATTCATGATGCGGGTTTAATGTCCCTAATGTCATTCGATCGCGCACAATAGGCCGGTGTCATACACTCATTCTCGTCCCTGTTCTACCCCGCCCCCTGTGTCCCCTCCGACGGTATCGATCCCTTTGCGAGGCACTCGGAGAGCTAACCCTTCGCATCTTCTCTCGGCGCTGCACTTCACGCCGGTCGCAGCGTTAAGACGCAATTTCGTGACCAAGCCGTGCCGCTCCACGTCACGGTGCGGCACGACGACCATTATTACCAAGCAACTGTCATAAAACTCGGTTGCAGGGGAGCGTAAGCCCGAGACCAAGGCGGCATCCATCGTAATGGTAATTTCTGGCTGGGACGTATGCGCATTGGAAGACGGATGAGACGTCAGCCGGGGCTCTAACCGTGTCTGAGTAACGCGGACGCTGCCGGCGCCCCTGGAAAATGGATGTTTAGATGCCCGTAAGTTTCCTCCTAATTTCCTAAGCACCTCCTGCCGCCTCCTGCTACCTAGAACGGATGACGGCCTGCGAAATTAACGCTCATCTTGGATCCAACTTTCGGCTGGTCGCTCGGTTACCCTACTAACGATGCAGCTGGCATCCAAATTTTCGATACTGTAACTTGCACTTTGTATGAACACATACGATATATATGTACTATTAGATATAATAAATTTCCAGTCCTCCTCAATCATTAAAAATAACGAAGATATATCCAAAAAATGATTTATATAACGAATGTCAGCACACGCTAGACAGGTCACTCGATCAATCGAGGGTAACACCGAAAAACCTCGACGCTCCGGGCAACAAAGAATTTTCCTCCCAGGAACTTCTCGTGAATTATATCGCATCATAACAGAAACTCGCCAGTCGGGTTTTCGATACCGCACGTTTTTTCGCGATACCGGTGCGAGTAACGGTACCCGCAGAGACCGAAGCTGCGACCGTGATCGGCGCGAGCTTGCGTGCACCGGGTTCAAACGCGGCGACAAAAGCAGTGGAAAAAAGGAAAGAATTAAACGAAAATCCGATAAACCGAGTTCGACGGGTAGTCGGCCGGTTGGAATCGGCCCTCGAGCACGCGGGTAGCACGACGAAAAAGGGAAAGTTCCCGGAACGAATGTGGGTCAGTGTATAATACGTCCGCGGCCGTGCGAAACGTTTCGGTCTTCAAACGGTGATTACAGGGGCTGCAAAGATTCGATTAGCCGGATGTTGAACCGGGGCCCGGCGGAAGGGGGGAGCGGCAACGGGGCGATGGGAGGAGGTATACCGAGCGTGAAATTAGAAGCACGCGATCGCAACGGCCGATTAAGTCTTAAGCCTACTGTCAGTACCGCGATAATAACCTTCCCTGTTTGCGTATCGCTGACCGTTGCCCCGATCCCGCAAATCATTCCTGTTCGCTCGACGGGCCGACGTCGTTGCGATATCAAGTGGCAAGCTGGATCACGCCAACGCGTTTTATTCCCTTTACCGTTCCCCGTCGACCGTCAAGATACCGTAGCAGTTTCGTTATCGTTTTATAACATAGTCCGGGCGAGTGGTTCCGTGCCGTGTCAGCTAGACGGAAAATAGATATGTATTAATTCCCGCCGCCCGTTTAGAGGAACGTTTCCAGCCGTGCAACACCGGTAATAAGACGTCCCGACTAAGAGCTTTCTCTCTCACCCCCTCTAGTTCCTTCCCGCTAGTTCCGAGCGGATTATTGTTAATCCGAATGAGGCGAATACTTGTTTCCTCGCGACGTAGCTGAGTTTGACGTGTTTCCGAGAACACCGATACCGCTACCCCCTGGTCGCCACCATCGTTCACGAGACGCGGCGCGTTCGCGTCGGGGTCCGGTTTAATCGATTCTCGATGATACTTCTGCTGCTGACACTCGATCCTTTCTCCTGTGACCAGAGGAAGGAACACGTATACAGGCGCAATAAACTTGGGTCCTTCGTCGGCGAGGCTTGATCGCGTCGACCTTGCTCCGGTATCCTCGGAGACGAATTAAGTGTTTCGAAGAAGGGCGGAAGCGAGGGAAAGGTAGGAGACCAGTCTAGTCGCGAAATCTCATTATAAACTTAGTTGCAGAGAGGACGCAAGTCTAACCGTGCCCGCGAGCAGACCTGCGCTTCTGCTCGAACGAAGTCAATATAAATTGCGCTGAAAGAGATCACCGTCGGAGATTCAATTTCTAGACGAGACAACGGGAACTCGATATTCCGGTGCGCGCGAAAGAAACGGCCTCGTATAACTGACAGGTTCGCGTGACTATGCGAGACCCGGTACAATGTTGGCCCGCTACATCGTAAATAAAAAAAAAAATGTATACCGGAGGAAAACAACGGGAAAGGGAAAAAGAGAGGCGAGTTTTCCCAGGTCCGTCCCGTCAGTCGTGTTGTTTCTCGTTTCGCGCATCGCGAACAACAATATTACCCGCTCACTATTTCTGCTTTAAACGTGGAAAGCACGCGACACTGGCGATGCGCGCATGCGTAGGACAGTTATGTTACGTGGCGTTGTGAAATTGTTTGGTGATACAGTGACAGATGATCTTAAGGAAATTAACATTTTGACAAAAGCAATTCATAATTTTGCGTATGTTGTTCTAGGTTGCTGAAGCGAGAAAATTGAACTTTCACGGAGAATTCAGTTCAGAAAATTTTACACACCTGTACAGTGCAATTGTCTGTGGTATTCAGTTTGGAATGTGACAAGGTTTTAAACAATGTTTGTTTCCACGCAGAAATTGTTTCACAGGAAATAATAGACGCATAAGTAATAAAGAAGTACACGCAGTTCCATTGCAGAGCCGCTAACACGGTTTCACAAACATCAAAGGTTCTACCAGCAGCTCCTTTGTAGAACTACTCCGTGACATTACGCTATACAGACAACGGAACATCTGACACCTACATATTTAACTCTGTTAAATAAGTTTGTGGATTCCATGACATCCTAACTCGGTAAGTCGACTCCAGTTTACCGTTCGTCTAACTGCACGCCATCCCCTGCAAGACATCAATCAAGCTTTCCATTCACGAATTCCAATTACACAATAACCACTCAGCTTCTAATAAATCCACAATAATTCTGCATCAGCACACAATCCTTCCAGTTTCAAAGATGAAATAATCCACGTCTAAAAGTCAACCACCTATATCTTCTTCTCCCAACGCTGCGGAATATTCTCCAGCCATAGATAACAGAAATGTCTCCGGTAAGAATCGATCTCATCCATAAACAGCAGAGCGACGCTGATCTCTGCCGGACGTACGCACGCGTCCAGGTGAGCTAGTTACGAGTGAGTATCAGCGAGAAACTGCAACAGGGCCGAGAAGCAACGGAGAGAGAGCAGCCACGGTTTCTGACTTATGCATGCCAACCGGCTGAGCCACTGGACACACGAAGAAAGGTACGTGACCAACGTTACCGGTCCCGAGTGTGCGGGTTTGCATGCACGCTTACACGATGCGCAAAAATATGCAACAGCCCGGGAAAACAGGAGGCGAGAGGGACAGCGGGGAAGAGTCAGTGGCAACGGGAGGAGGAGGTGGAGGATGCTGCCGGGATAACTGCTCTGAGAATATGTATGCTTCGTGCGGAGTAACGGTACCGTAGAGACCGTGGATGACCCCGCCTGTGTAAATGCACGACCTCTACGGGAGACGGGGACCCAGGATCGGCAGGGCTTCCCTCTTCCTCCTGTCCTTCCCCGTCGACCCTGGGGCCGGTGACTCTACCGATTGCCATCATCGTCGTCGTCGTCGTTATCGTTGTCGTCGTACTAACCCTTTTCCCCTGGTGTATGGGTACCGTACGCCGAGAAACACGCGAGCAACGCGCCAATTGCCGCACCGCCCGGGGCCTCATGCATTACGTGATCCCGCGGTATCGGCGTGGCTCACGTGTGCGCGCACCCGGAATGTATCATTTCGATAATCTCGCCTCGAAGACCACGCGGATATTACCCGCGCTGCCGCTGCCGACCGACCAGCCAGCCGCTCGCTCGCTCGCTCGCTCGCCCTTCCACCGGCTTTACTGGTAGGCTTGGGACCGCGTCGTCCTCTGTTTGTTTGCTCGTGCCGGGATGCTGAGTTCTCACTGTGTACTGGTTCTCACGCCGGTTTTACTAGCCACTTGATATGCTCTCGTTGCTCCGTGCTTGTACCTGCTTGCGCGGGTTTTATGCGGGCTTTTAACGCATTGACGGCTGCTGATGGGATGTCGCGACGTTTTCTGGTTTTCGATGGTCGGTGGTGGAGGAGCTGCTTGGGTTTATCCTGATTTCAGTTGTTAAGCGGCGAGAGTGACTGATTCCAATTTTTGGATCATCTCGAATTTTAGTGTTAGAATGTTTGATTGGTTTTTTATTCGTGAAACTTTCTGATCGTTTGTCGAAATCGATGCGGTAATTACTTTTCGTTTGCAGGTTCGGGGACTTTCGACGCCAAAGCGATTGATTTTTATATTTAGAACCAATGAGTAAATGTTTGTACATCTGTAAACGGGGACTGCAGTTTTCCGAATATTTCACGGGAAAGATTACAGGGAAATATCGCTGCGTTATTCGTATGCGAAGTATGACGATCGCTATTGCACCCCGTAAAGCAGCAATTTGTGACGAAATTTCGGGGTCCACAGGTTTATCGATATTCAGTGAATGCCGTTCATATATTCCGTGGTATATTAGCTGGTAGCTGCGTCAGCGTATCACACGCGATACGTATTTTTGGGCGGGTAGTTGGTCCATTGTCCGCGTTATTAACCGATCGCGTACAGTAATGACAAAAGCGAAAGCTATCGTATTATCAGACGATAGTCGACCCATTAGACGGCTTAATAATCAATCCGAAAAATCCCGGCGTCTTCTAAAATCACTTTAATTTACAGGACCATCGAACGCCGCAAATTTTCTCGTTCAATCAACGACGGACGTGATTCTTAAATTTCAATTCTACCAAACATGCATTCCCAATATTTCGTTCCAATTAGAACGCAGCTCACTTTCCAAAAAATAAGTTCATTTCAAGAACTGTCCATTGAATCTCCAAAATCGAACAATAAAGCTTTTCCCAAATGAACGCGAAACCAACCATCCGCGAGAAAGGTATTTCCATTTCGCATTTTTCCCTCTGACAAGGAAATAACGTTAACGTGCCATGGTCAAAGTACCGTTAACGAGCGTTACGTCACGAAATATCATTTCGCTTGATATTTAGTAGCTGGCAGTATCCAGCGTGTACCGTAAAGAGATAAATCTCAAGTATGTCCCTGTGGCATCGTCAGACGCGAAAGAGGACCGTGTTCCGGCATT
The DNA here is from genome assembly GCF_051020985.1 of Nomia melanderi. Taxonomy (NCBI): domain Eukaryota; kingdom Metazoa; phylum Arthropoda; class Insecta; order Hymenoptera; family Halictidae; genus Nomia; species Nomia melanderi. Next base: position 10,845,189 of record NC_135003.1, read on the forward strand.
CGCAGCCGCATCACGGCCCCGGTGACGGGGACGGGAACCAGGACCAGTGTTCCTGACCTTCGTGTCAGCTCACGTGACCCCTCCTCCTCCTCTCACTGTACCCACCTCCCCGTGCATCGTGTATGCGGCGAAACACGCAACGGACCAATCCGCTATGCACACACGCGGCCGCGAAGCGTGCATCAATTTACGGCGGGAATGCCTGCTTACGGTTTTATCAATATACAACCTTCGACCGAGGCAATGGGAACTATTTGCCGTGCCGATTCGTTACCGTCCGCCATTCGCGCAGCACAGTTTCCAATTTACCCGGTTCCCGCCCTATCTACGGCTATCAGTTTCTCGCGGATCCTCCTATGAGCCCGGTCTCCCGTATTTTATCGGATATTAACGGGCCCCGAGGTGTGCTGTAGCCACGCGACCGTCCGCGAGTTTAATTATCTAATGAATCAAAAAATTCGCTGCAATGGCCTCGGCCGGTCGCGCGCACGCCGGGCCGGTGTCCTTTAATCAACAGAGGGAACGGGGCCGATGTGTCGCCGGCCGAGAAACGAGCGTACAATTTAATCACTTAAATGAGATTCCGTGGGCCGACGCGAACGCGTCGTTTGTTTTAATTTCGACGCCCGGTACGGAGGACTAACGGTAACAGAGGAGGGGGAGTTACAGAGAGAGAGAAAGAGAGACAGAGAGAGAGAGAGATAGAGAGATGCTTCAGCAATTGCAATTACGTGACCCACTTCGCGGTAACTTCGAGCATTGGGAATATGTAGAAATAGTGCGGAAGTGGAAAGAGGGAGGGCTGGTTGGAGATGGAACAAGTTGCTGAAGGCGTCGCATAAGAGCTCGGAAGCGATGTCCGCCTAGAAACCGTGGCGGAAAAATTCTAGTGGAGTGGAAGCGGGATGAAAAAGAAGCGCAAAGGAGTACGTCTGTCAAGGTGAATTACTGCTTAGAGAGGATCCGAAAAAGGTTCGTCGAGGGTGGGTCGGGTTGGACGCGGGGAATGGGTTGAACGGAACTGGATCCCAGCCGGCTATGTTCGTAAATGGCAAGGTGTCATTAAAACGACGGAATGCGAACGACGCGACGTTCGCCGTCGCGCCGGAGAGCAGTCCGGTTCACGCTCCGATCTGTTCGCCTTTTGCAACCTCGTCCGGGTTCAGACGACTGCTTCAACCGTTTCGCTTTTTGCGCCGAGCGATTTAGTTCTTTATAGTTCAGTAGTACACGCGCCGGCGACATCGGAAGATTCCGTTCGCTTGCGGGAGTTCTAAGCATTCTTAATTTCGGATTTCTGAATTGAACATGTAATTTAGTAACGACCGAAGGAAAACAGTTGGCAATCGGTGCAACGTGAAATAAAGAAATGACGATTCTTTGAAACAGAATGTTTTCAGTGTTTACAAACGTAAATTCTGAAAAAATCAAACGTATCAAGGTAGCTAATGGATCATCTTGCAAGCAGACCGCAGAACCAAATATTGAATAACCCGCAATTGAACTGCCCCGAGTGACCTTTGATAAACGGTTCTAAAATCTCGAGCGACGTGCCTATTATCGAAGTAGGTCTCGCCAATAAAGAAACCCTCTACACAGCTGTACGCGTTTAATCCGCGCAAACGGTGCACGAAATAACAAAGTACAAGCGCACGACGTCATTCCTACATACGTACACGATCACGAAATTAACAGCTGTAATAGTTGCGAAAGCCTCGAAGAGTAGGTACGACGAGCTCGGGCACGCCGGCCCGCGACGCTGTCAATTGGGCTTTTCATCAGGCTCGTTACCATCGAGGCGGCGCAGAATGCTTTGTGCTGGGCTGCGAAAACTATCTTGACGCCTCTCGACGGAAATTAATAACGGTTCTCCGCCCGGGGGGACTAACCTTCACGAGGCGATAAATCGAGGAAAGCCCGGTTGCCAAGCGGATTAGTCGGATGACGGTGCCGGTACCGGGTACCGGTACCTAATGCTCGCCGCTTCGTCCTCCTCCGCTCGGCTGCGGGCTTCGAATGGAACGACGTTACAATTTCCGATGCAACGCGCCGGCAGAAAGAAAAAACTGGCGCGGAACGAGGAGAAAATCAATAGACCTTTGAGTATCGCGGATGGATACGGGGCTCGAACCCGTCGTTTCAAAGCGTCGGCGACGGCGATGTCGCGTCGTCGTTCGCTCGGGGATCGACGGAATGCAACAGAAGTACGCGTTTTCACGGATTAATCCACGGGGCCGCTGATAACGGTCCAGCCGAGCGAGTCGGAACGTTCGCGGCGTGATGCAGACGCGTCGACAGCGTTAGCGGGACCGCGCATTTATCTTCCGACGAAAGAATCCAACGTGGAAAGAGAGAGGCGCGGAGACAGAAACGGAAAGAGAGAGTATCGGGAATGACGCGTGGTTAATTACGGCGTCAAGGGGCTTAATTAGTCAACGAATCCAACTGTCGCCGGCTCGGCTCCTTTGTGCGGCGGACCGCGCGCCAACGCTCGCTTCGACCGGTGACGAGCGTCGCGACGTCCGTTCGCGTCACCGCCGGAATCAGGACAGGCCGATCTCCTCGGCAAATATTCGGCGGGACGAGCGTGTCGCGTGACGCACCGCTGCGGCCTGCGCTCGCGACGACTCTTAATTAAACGACCAATTAAGGGAGCGCGGTAATTAATCGCCATTCTCTCTCTCTCTCTTTTTCTCATCTGGCTGCACGAAAACAGGATGTAAGGACACGCATGTCGGATCGCCCACGCATTATTCGACGTTGAGATCTTTGGAAAATGAAGCTGCGCGTAGGTTTCTTTTTGAAATAATGGATGAACCTGTTGTTCTCAAACTAGTGAATATTTAGCGAAATTACTTGAGTTTATAAAGTTTTATCCTTTCCTGTAGCTACGGTAACTTCATTCAGATTGGAAGCTTGAGTTTGAAAGGTCATATTGTCTATGGAATCTCTGAGAATATTGCATTATTGGAAGATTGTTTGAATCACGCAGAAATGGCTGGGAGATGTTCTCGTTCGGTCTGATCGTTAACGTTGTCTCTGTTTCAGAAATAAACGGCAAAGAAAGCTCGAAAAGATCGGATATTGGAGCGCGATATTAGCGCGTAAAGGGCTTTCATTCTCCCCGGAGCGTAATGAAATACCGGTACCGTCCATCGTTTAAGTAACAAAAGCACCCCGCTCCTTTGTGCAATGAAATAAATTTCTCATTTCGCTCGTAATGAAACGACCGCGCCCCTCATTAGAAGAAAGGCGACGGATCATGAGTTACGGTATCGTTTTAACTTTCCGCGGCAGCGTCTCTCGAACCTTTCACATAAATTGCCCGTCATCAATCGTGATACGTTCCTCCGCGAACCTATCGACGTGCCCGTTGTCCTAGCTGGACCCCTTCGATGCTTCGGCTGGCTTCCTTCGGGGTTTCAGTGAAAAAAGGTCTCCGTAAAAAGGCTGTACCGCTCGTCCGACGGTATTACGACCGCAGGCTGCGAGCCAAGCTACGATCACAGTCGATCCGCGACCATTCGGGTCGCGTAACTGATGCGGACGTGTCCACTCGTTACCGAGTCTATCGATCTCCGCCCGATGAGCACCATTCCGTGCACTACTGCTTTCTAACAAGGCACGCATCCTCAAATATTTTCGCGAATGCTGCTATCTGTACCTAATTAGTGTCATTCTTCTGTTGCTAGATCGATCGCTTTTAAAAGAATCGAGTAACTCGACTTCAGGGCTTAAGGAATTTAAATGACATGGTAGCTATGTTCTTTTATCTTCTGAGCCGATTGTTTGAACTAATTCCACAAGCCTGGTTCTGAGTACTTGACTCAAGCTTCACAGGTTTTCACCGCTTTATGAGACAGATGCAACCAGTCTAAAGATTGAAACAATATTAGTCTTCAAGCACAAATATTGATCTACTTAATACTTTGAAACAATCCCGTTACTCTGCTTTCCACTTTTACAATGGCATTAGTATTATGCCAATGATACACGCGAGAGTTCAAGATCAAACAACTTTCGATCCCGTGTATCTTCACAACTGAAGCCGGCTAATTCTCCCGTGACACCGACAATCCTGTCGCGGGATATTATTCGCGATTCGCCCGTAATTACAGAGACAGCGAAAGAGCGATCATAGACGATAACAGAAAAGCGGAAAGCTGTGTCCGTTCAGCCCGCGGTAAAAAAGTTCCGGGTCTCTCGTCAAACTTTGTTATGCCGTTAGCAGGCGCACCTAATTATGTGATATGGTGTGTTCGTTTGCTCGTTTGTCCTCCGCCTCGTTGGTTACGTCGGTCGCCGGGCACCGGAACTCGGTCCTGGTGACTGCTTTTCCATCCTTCCCCCCATCTCCGCCCTTTCAACCCGCCCCCCTCACATCCGTCGGTCTTTCTCTTTAACGGAGGAACGAAGAGAACCTCCGGGGAGTTCCGTAAACTGCGTTGCGCGGACGCCTGGTCCCGTTCGCTATTACCGTGAAGATTAAATTGTTGTGCGACGCGAGCTTTTCATCTTCAAAGGGCACTCGTCTGTTTGATGTGGCGAACCGTACATAGCCAGCCCGATTGCGGCCGCCCCCGTCGCGGCGTTGTGAAGTTAAACAGAGAAAAAAAAAGTTTCCGGGAGATGAAGGCGGACGACGCGCTCCGTCTCTCTGCTCCCTAAATAACCGAGCGCGCGGGGGATGGACGCGTGCGGGTTTTTTTTTCACCGTGCACGCGTCACCCCGTGGACCGATCCGGTGCGCGTTTGTTGGATTTTATGGACTCTCGGAATTAGAACTGAAAAGCGGGCTATAAACCCCCGGCAGTCTTGTCGTATAGGTAAAAAAAAAACAACTTGTCCGCACTCGGTCGCGATGCTTTCCAACAGTGACCTACAAACGTATTAAATATAGTACGACCCCTTCCGGGCTCCGTATATTGGGTTCACGGGAAAGTTTGGCGCGTTTCGTGGAAATTATCACGATCGATGGAGCAGGAAACAGGTGGGGAATTAATATTAAATTTTTGCACTCTTTTCTGACTAGGGTACACTGTACAGGAAGGCAATTTTGGAAAATCTGATTATTGATTCATCGACAGTGTGAGTGTTCGTCGTGAACAGTGAATCCACGGTAGTGCATATTTTAAGAATCTCTGCGAGAGAATAATGCAGTTGTAGCCATTCGAAATTGATGTTACACAAGACCACTTATTGTATTAAAATGTATACGATTTAGTCCCAGAAAGGTTAAAGATAGAGAATTCAAGAAAAGTCATGAAAGAAAAATGATTCGTAATGGAGAAACACATCGAATCAATGCCTGATTCTTCCCTCGAACGTCGAGGATGAATGAGACAGTCGATCGTAGTTGAGGGTATATGGGTCTTTTTCCGAATACAAAAGAGCACAGTGATCAGTTTTGAATACGTGAATCGGTGGACGAGGACTTTGCTGATCTTGCACGCGTACGGGTGTCCCGATAGATTCCCGAATCTTCCCGGATAACGAAGGCATTGTCCCGGATCGCCGCAGGCGGTCGAGTTCTACAGAAATCACATAATTGTCCTTATTAGAGTTTGCCTATAATCGCAGGAACGGAACCTTGAAATAATAGCCCCCCGGCAAATTACTTAACAGTCTGGAAGAGACGCGGTCATGTGCGCCGGGTCATCGCCGTGGAGTCGCGGGTAGAATGCCGCTCATCGAAGCGAAATAATTCGTCGATGTAAAGACGATGCTGCATGGGCGATCTATTTCGACTAAAAATTCACGTTTTAAAGTAGACCTTAGATCTTATATAAAACTACGTGATGGTTTGAACATCGTAGACTAAATAGAAATTTAGAAATATTATTCTTATCTTACGTTATTAATATACTGTTTCTATATTACTCTAAACATTTAAATTTATAACCATTAAAACTATCATGTACAAATGCTCATTAGCGTGATTTCTAGATTTCTCCCTCGCATTACCAGAACAAACAGCCTAATTATTATCCCATCATTTATCGACTTACCTATTATTCAAAGATACACACACAAAACGGGAACATCTGTAGCACGCGTGCCCGCATGTAAACGTGAACGCCTATTTATCACTTAGCCAACGATTCTCTCCCAAAATCAAACCCCACGTTCCAATCGTTCACGAAACAATGCAATCGCATTCGAGGACCCTATACCCGGAGACGGGATTGTTCAGTATTTACAAATGGTTTCTGTAATCAGCTCGGTTCGTTCGACGTCCTTAGACGCTCTAAGACGATCAAGAGCACTCGCAGCGGTGAACGAAACGACCCCGGTGCGCGACTTGGTTGCTTTCGTAATATGGATCGAGTCTGATTCGCGAGGCAAACAAATTGAAATGTCCCGTCGAGGAGGCTGCCAGTGTAATCCGTGGAAACGGCGGGGAAATATGTTCATTAGAATCGGGGGACTCGCAGCCAAGGTAGCGCGACGTTCAATTTAACGTACGATTGATTTTTTCCCAAGCGCAGCGGTCGATCGTGAAGCATTCTTCGCTTCTAGATTGGTTTTCGAGACGTGTTTACCCGCGGTAAGAAACCGGGTATCGAGTATCGGGAACAGCGAACTTGTCATCTGTCTTCCCCGGTTAAAAAACGAACGAGAGGGGGGGTGGGGGGAGGAAGAGGGAAAAAGAATGTATCGATACCCGTCGGGAGCCCGGTTTCCGCGTTGGACGGCGGAGGAGAGTGTCTCCGGGCGATGCAATCTCCGATGCACTCAACCTGCTTCCCTTTTTTAGCCAGTATTAACCCAAAACTGTCGAACGCCGGACTCGCGGATACTCGCGATGCGGTAATTCGACGTAATGGGACAGGGCAGCGGAGCGACGCGCGGGGACCGGGGAATAGATAGTTTCGACGTGAATTATTTCACGGCGCGCTAAACACGATATTCATTATTCAAGGGTGGCGGTATTAATAATTAATCCGGTGATAAATAACTCGTTTAAACGGGTCTGGACGAAGAGGCAGGAATGGAAAGAGAAGGTATCGCGGAGAGCACACGAAGATCTAATAATATATGGCACGCGATTTCCAACTACCCTTTTAATTCTTTCATTCACGGCTATCGATTGCAAGCGCCGTCTAGTTTAATCGGTCAAGATGCACGTTAATGTGATCCATTGATTAAGTTTATTCATTTATTATTATCCTCGATGTATATTAACCAAAGTTTCTTATAACTACCTTATAACTACCTTATACAATATCTGCGTGAGGAAGTTTAAACTGTAAGATACGAATTATTCACAAGTCAAAGTAGTTAATCCCACTTCTCGAGTGTCCTTAAACTTCAGTGCTAAAATACTAAATTCATGAATTTTTATTTTTCATTTCGTAGCGATAACTCTTTGCTCTTGAAAGTTCTTTGGTCGATATATCCAACATTTTTTTATAAGATATAGACAACATTCTTTAAAATTAACTAACGAGAAAACATACATAAACAGAGAAATGAAGCTATTCAATTCAATACTTCATATATTAACGCATTATATTTTAATTCTTCATGCAAAGCGATTAATATTTTTTGCAAAACTCCATTTTGGTAAATGAATGGCTGTAATTAATTCCACGATAAGAAGTTAAACGAATCGATACGGAAGCGCAGTGATAGAGAAGGTATCGAAGAGATTATCTGACTGCCTTATTAATTCCTTCATCTACGGGTATCGACCGCGAGCATCGTCTAGTTTAATCGGTCAAGCGCACCCCCGCGCCTCGCGCAATTTACACCGTTCGTTTTCCAGCGGGCAGCCGCGTTCGCGCCGCCCTTGCGTACGTATTAATGGCACGCATTAGCATATATTGACCGCGGGCCCGGGTCGTTGAGCGTGTCTGCGGCGGGTACTTCTAATTATGAGTTACGCTCCGGCCGTAGTTAACGAACAAAAGCGGCTTTCGTGAACATGCGAGGCCAGCCCCCGCGAACGCGAACCCATGACGGAGAAGGATACAAGCTTTACGACCGTGGCTCCCGCGAACTTGATCCCCGGCTTCCAGCGACGTAACGCGCTGTCACCGCCACGAAATGTGATTTAAGATGCATTTTTCCCGTATCCCGGGGCTGCGCCCGGCCCCGCGCATAAAGAGTTTGCGTTGGGCGTGATTAACGGTGTTTATATTCGATTATCACGCCACTAAAGGATTTCTTTAAAAGAAGTTTAGCACTTCCGAAGAAATGAACGGAGAGTAAGAAATTCTTGTTATTCGCCCCCGTTAGAGTTTGCGTGTAAGGTACCGTGTTTCCACGTGGTATCGATTAACCGGGGTTGCATATATATGTATAATATATAGATCAATAACGTTTGAGAAAGAATTAGAAAGTACGTTTAACGAAATTAACGAACAGAATTCTAAATGAATCTGGACATCGTCTGTGACACTGAAGTTATGAAAGGCGTCCATTTCGCAAGTGAATTTCCATATTCAAGTGAAAACACGATTGAGCCGGGAAAGGGGGCGACGAAGGTAGCGGGTTTAAGGTACATTATTAATTCCCGCGGCAAGATGGGTTGGAACGTCGGAGGAGAAGAAGAAGAGTGTCCCCACGGAGACCGTTCCATCCGTTTCAGATCCCATTAATTATCATAATACATGCGCGGAACGGGGGCGGCGTTTAATTAAAAAAGAACAGATCGTTAGGTGGAGATCCACTGCCACAAAGTACCCGGGGTGCGTAGCTACGTAATGAGGACGGAGACGTTAGGGCTACTTCACCTCTAGCCCTAATATCAGGAACCCTGCCAACTTTCAGAGTGGTTTCCCGAGAGGTCTCTACGACCGTCGTTGAACTCCAACGACCGTCTCACCTGCTCGTTCAATATCTGAACAGCATTCGCGGCGCGTAATCCTTCCGCGCGGCTAACAACCGCCGCGCGATCAAACGGTTACACGGAACGACCAATTTTATCTAGTAGCTGAAGTTTACAGGCAGAACACCAGCTTGACTAGAAAATACACCGCGCCAAGACGTATTCCGCGGTCAAAAGTATCTCGTAGCGTTACGCAAACGCATCCACCTTTCATCGAATAACAGAGAAGAAAGAAACATCCATCTACCCAGCCATTACTGCGATCTAACGCATCTGAAATCGGCAACCAGAAAACTAAGATTTCAAACATTGTTCTGAAATATTTCCTCATCGCGTGAAAATCAATTTTATATGCACACTAACCACGTCCTTCGTAACTTTCGGTCGCGATAATAAAAACGAGACACCAACGGAATCGACAAATCGCGAAATTATAGAAGCAATGATCGGCATGAGCCCAACAACCGCATCCGACCGTTTAACTTTATTTATTTTATCGTTCCGAGTATTTCTTTATACTCCGTACAACTTCATAATCTTTTACGAGAAGCACTCGACCATCAACGAACGTTACGATCGCCGTGCCGAAGACTTTATATCGCCGTCGAGCATTGTCGTATCGCCGTAATAGGGAATCGATCAAACATCCCGATAGCGGACTACGCCGCAACGACCGTTCACCTTCTAGAGCTCTTCGTTACGATCGTATAGAGAAACTTTCGACTTATTGCCCGTCTGCTTCGAAGACATCCCCTAAAATGGACGGACAATCGCTACAGTATCGTGGAGAGCCGGCGAAGCTTCTTCCGCGGTGAAACGAGAGAAACTGCTGCTTAAACCCCGTCGGCCCTCCAAACTGGCCTAATTACCCGCTGAAGATTGCCGGCGGCTTAAACTTTCTTTTTCCAGCCTCAAACTGAAAGTAGTCCGTTCGACGTGACGGATCCCCCCAGCTTCCACGCACGAGCCGCGCCGCCTCTCGTCGTCGACTACATACAAATGCAGCCCGCCCGCTTCTCTCCCCGCCCCCGTCATTATAAATTCCACCTATGCTGCCTGCCCCCGCCGACGTCAGGTAATTCTACGCTCCGGTCGATAGAGTCTTCTGCGACTTCGGGAGTAATTACGAGCGACGCACCTAAACACCACCCACGATCGCCCACGCTGCTCCTTCCCCGCGCGCTCGCCGAGGGATGGCGGCGCGGCGCGGTTGCCTACGTGCCTCGCATCGGCCGAGGAAAAAGCGGAACGCGGAGGAAGAGAGAATGTGTCATAAAAGTGAGCGGTGAATAGGCATTGAAAGATCGTGCGAACGCTGCGAGTTAATTTCTGCCGGGCACGTCGCGACGTGCCGCCCCGCAGAGACGGCCGTATCGCGTCCGCGTTATTTCAACGGAGGTCGAGATATTATTCTGCGGCGGCAGTGCGGGATTTGCGGCTTTATATTTCGTTGGAATGTAACAAATAAAGAGGACGGTTAATTGCCAAGACGAAAATAATAAAGTTTGTCTCGGATGAATCAAGTGGAACGGGGAATGAGTGGTTTTTAGAAGGTAATTACTTGGAATCCGAGTGTCGATGGGACCTTCCGAGAATGTTTGACTGACGGATAGGTTTATCGTTCTTCAATTGGTGAATCATTTTTAATCGACCGCCATGTGGTTAGAAATTCTCCCTCCGAACTCTGTTTCAATATTTTGTCGATTAGGGTCAGGTCGGTACTCGATGCATCGTGTGCAATCGATCCGTGATAGAAAAGATAACCAGGCTCTCGTAACACGCTACGATTTTTATACTTTTTTATCATTTGTATTAGTGCCTTTTTAACATTTCTCAATTATCAAAGTTAAATCACAGATACATTTCATAAAGGGATAAAATGTCCCTTCAAGAGACACGAAAAAGTAACACAGAAATAAAAACATCTGTAACAAAGAAGGCTACAATTTTGTACATTTTATCCGTATAAACCCATTTACGCGGAAACCGTATCAAACTCCGCTGTCCGGAGATAAAATTTACACCCCCGCAATGTTTCCTATCGGTACGCGCTCAACCGTGTAGACGCCCCGAGTATTTTGCCGACAGATTAATTTCCCCTGAATTTTCCTGTCGCGAACGGTCCGCGTTCGGTGTCTGGACCGTATCGGATGGCTCGTCCCACGGGAATCGGTCTCCGGCGCGCGGGCGAGCGCGTGCATGTCGCGCGTATTCCCAGCGGATGCATACAAACAGCGGAACGACTCTGAACCGCCGCCCACGTACCGCGATTACGAGCCTGGCGTGTGTTTCACACACGCGTAAGAGACTGCGCGAGGGGATGGGAAATTTTACGCACGTCGGTGAACCGTCTGGCGAGAATTATCGTGTATCGAACGACTTATCGCTTATTACGAACACGCCCACGCACGCGCTCACGTATTCCGTGATCCTAGAATCCTGTCTTGCTACCAGCGATCCCGTGAAATTCATTTTCCCGGTCTCTCTCACGGATCCGCGCGTAAAATCTCGGCCTTTACGATCCCCGGGTCGAACTCGGCGCTCGTGCACGGTTGCGAAATATGACGAAGGACAAAGGGATCGAGAGATCCCGGAAATACGTCGGCTACGAGGATTACGAGCTACAGATCGGGGAATTTAGATTAGCTCCACCTAAATTCCGGCCACGGACCGTTTCCGTGGAATCGTAGAAAGCCGAGATTAAACAAGATTTAACTTAATTTAACGCCGGAGGAGCCTCGTCCGTAGACCGCGCCGAAAATATCGACGCCGGAATTCGAGAGCAGCTCGTCTCTCTCCCTCTCTCCCAATGGAAATCGGGCGAGTCGATTCAACGAGGCCTACTATATATCTTCCCGATTCCCTTTGACTCCTCGCGAATGCTTTTAACAGCCACGCGCGATCGATCATAAGTAGAGCTTATCATAAACACTCCCACGCGTTCGCACAGAATCCACGCTCGAACACGTAGCAGGCCCCGTTAATAATTCACCGGCTTGCGCAACGTTCGAACGATACGCGTGTTTTGACAACGTCGGTGCCGGGAAATTCAATCCAGCGGGTCGGGCAGCTAATCCTATTCGAGCTAATAGCGGACGGGCGACGTCGTAAGTCCGAGCAAACAAGCGATTTACACAGAAACGAAGTCGACATGCGCATCGGGGCTAACGGTGCTCCCTCCCGTTGTCTTCGAAGGTTTCCGAGGCTTGACCCTGCTCCTCCGGGCGTCCCTTTTACGATTTTGCTTTACGATCACCTCGCCGTTCGTTCGAGCCCGGCGTGTTCCCCATCGACGTTCGAATGGTCCGGTTAAAACACATAGCCCGGCAAGATGCGTACGCGCCGTGCGCGTACGTGTTCACCGCCGCGCCGCTGCGTTATTTACGGCTGGATATAATGGGATGCCGGTTACTAATGAGCCCTTCGACGTAACGCTGCGAAACAGCCCCGTCGCTCGCTCTTACGGAAACATCGCGGTACACGGACCCTCGTAAGGCTGCGGTTACACTGGACGCGTACCCGGATGAACTCAATACCTTGAAGCAATCAAATACAGGCAACCCTCGAATGGCACGGTGCTTGAGTTACGCGGAGTGTCGAATAACACGGTCAAAAATTGCATGGTTTCTTTGACCCCCTGCGGTTGGAAGTGTTCTCGGTCCTCCACTCTGAAACTTGGACGTCCCGCTTAATATGAGTCTTTCATTGATTACTTAAGAACATTTGGGAACCACTGAAGCGGTACTTTTACATTATTTATGATACTATAAAGAATTGTAGCGAAAATTGTTAAAACGTGATTCTGACCCGATGTAGGACCGCGAGAGGTTCAAGTTTACTATCATTATATTTGTACACCCTCAGAATGTAATGTAACACGATCTCAACACTATTTCTATCGAAGGTGTCGAGAGACACCTTTTGAAATTTTAACCTAAAATTATTTCCCAAGTTTGGAATACTCTAAATTAACTTTCCGACTTTTCCAGTAATGATTATAAATTAACTATAGGAAATGTCGAAAATTTAATTCAGGAAAAACTGAAAAATTAATTTTAAATTAATATTTCAAAAGGTGTCTTTTGACATCTACGTAGAAACAGTGTTAATGTACACGGAATCGATTAACCGTGTTATTAAAGGGTTGAGTGTACGTATAGAAATTCCAGGAAGTTTATGGTTGCATTATTCTCGCGATTAGTACCCGGTCCGATCTGCAGGATGAGTGCTCGGTAGTCATCCCCACCACCGAGGGGCGAGTCCACTAGGGAAGCCACGAGGTTTAACAGTGGAGCAGTAGTAATATAATACGCTCTTCAGCGGTGGTAGATATCGTTCAGACAATATCAATGCAATTATAAAACTCTTTTATAAAGGATTTCTCTTGGTAAATGAAACTTATAATAACGTATTTGTGAGATTCTCTTGATCAAAACAAGACCAAACGTGATATACTTTAAGTCACAGTTTACTAGAAGAATATATTATTGCAATTTATTGAACAAATAAATATGTTCTAAAATAAATACATCGTGTTTAGTCTCGTTTTAATCAGGAAAGTCTTACAATTCAATTGGTAAGAGTTTCAATTAGTAGAAGTGAAAAATAAAAAAAGTTTAACATTCCATTAATATCCTCTCATTCATCTGTTTGTTTTGATCGTTCCGAAGGTCGAACAAACAGAGAAGCTCGACTCGAATATTATCTCGACTTCGAATCAACACCACTGCATGATTAGTGCCCAGTTGCAGTCCGATTTTCGAGTACTAGTGGAGCGATCTTCGGATGCGCATTCTTCAGAATTCGAAATTTACCTTATTCACATCCAGTGTAACTGTTGCCTAAATGTGCTCTCCCGTGCAGCTGACGCAATGATCACCCCGAAGGAAAACCACTTGTATTTATCCACTGTGGGCGGGCTAGAAGGGTGGGACGTGTTACGTGCACGCGCGCGCCGGTCCACACGGTCGATGGATTAAAGCGATGACCCAACTGCCTAACGGGCCGGAACGAAGCTATTGTGTCTTTTTCTACTAAATCTGCCGGGTTGGTGTGTTTCTTTCGCGGACCGTTGGCCCCGGCAGCAGATCGCCGCATCGGACGGCCCTCGCCGCGATTCCAATGGATTGGAAGCGCGTCGCGGGGACGCGACGAATGCGTGAGAGAGCATTGTTCAATTACAAAGTGGTCTCTAGGCGGAACCTGACAAATGGGAGGCAGGACAAACAGTCGGTCGGTATTTAATTTACCACTTGGCCGTGCTCTCGCAGTTGAACGCATTCGTTCGGCCGCCGAAAGCCATGAAATCTTCAAACGTCCATTCTACGGGATTAAATCGACGCGAGCGCACTCGCCAACGCTGGTTCGAGGATATCACCGGTGTTCGCGGGATGTAATGGAAATGCGGAAATGGTGGCACGAGAAGGAACGAGGGGAAGACTCGCGGTAGGACAGTGCAACGCTAGCTGACTCTAACCCGAGTTTGCGGGGTGATGAAAGAAGGCTTGATAGTGGTCGCTAAGCGAAGAAAAACTTAGCGATAGTTTGAAAGTTTCGTGCAAATTTTCATTTCGGTTGAAGAATTTTCATTCCGCTTCTCACGGTCTGCGAAAGCAGTTGCACGAGTGACGCTTTTCGCGAAGACGGGACTATTAGCATAGCTCCTTTGATTTTCTAACTGAAGTATCTTGAACTTTCGCAGTTAAAAACACCAATTTTCTAAAATGCATTCCATAGAACTCTTTACCACCTGATGGCAAGAACAATTTTCCTGGACGTTCTAAAACACTTTCGTCGCATTATCCCGTAAAGAAATCAATTAACAGCGCCCTAACGGCGACTGCAATACTCGCCGTGCGAGTATACGCTGGGTAAAAGCTACGGAACAAATTGGATTCCTCCGGTACGGTCCGCGGCGCCGCGTGGTCAAGGAACGGTGCGTGAATCACGTCATAAACTAACGACCTAAGTGATGTAACAGCGAGCCGCGAATGGAGCCGGAATAAAAATAATGGGCGGTCAATGCGGCCCGCAATGACAAGCGAACCTACGACGAGTACGGTAAATCACGCGGCAGAGAGAGAGGTGGCGGCTCCCCGGCGTTCTAACGAGCTGTGCCTTCCCGGCTAAGCGCAATAAATAGCCGGGAATTTTTCGAGCTGGTAATTAGTTTCGGGTGTGAAGTATTGGCGAGACGCCGCCGCTGGCGAGAACAATGCTGCGCGTATACTCGAAGGATGATAAAAAACGAAGGAACTACAGGAGCGAGGGGAGAAAGCGGGGGAGAGAGGAAATCGGTGGATTCGCGGTGCGCCATCAACGTCCGCGGGATTCGCCGGCTGGCGCGGATCAGCCCGGGCGAGCGATGGACCGGGCGTAACACCCGGGGGAGTTAAAAATGTTCCATAAATCACATTACGATGAGAAATGTCCCGTGCCGTCCGCGTACAACGTCCCGGAACGTCCGAGGGCCGTTCGCGTTTTCCCGTCGATTTTGATGGAACGTTGCTCTTTCTCTCTCCGCGGTTCGCGTTTCCGTCAATATGCACAGGCGGAGGAAAGTCGGCGAGGGTGACGGCGCCGAAAGCCATCCGGCGAACGATGTTCGCGCATCGATTTCCATTTCTCCGGCCGCGGAAAAAAACGCTGGGACCTCTCCACAGCTCTCGGTCGGTGTCAGTTGTATCGCCGCGACGCGAAAGTCAACCGTTTAATAAGATACCCGAGCTCTCCCGCGCGAACGACGATAAATCTGAACCGTCCGCGTACAGGTATGCATGCGTGTACGACCGCGAGCTATAAATCGCCGGGGCATCCTCTGAATCACCCGGCAGAGCGAGCGGCGTGTTTCGTCGTCGGCAACGTCTGAGAAGTTACAACTTGCAAGCGCGCACCGCTTGCCACCTGCGCTTACCTGCGGAAACGACGTCCGGTTTTGACGCTTGCAACTGGGGGGATCGCCGCAGGATCATACGTATGACGAAATTAAGAGAAGGGAGACGGATGAGGGGGACACTCGTAACAATTCCCTCCCATACAAATCGTTAAACGAGCCACCGGCGGCGAACAGCATCCGCGCGCTTCGTCCTCTATCTCTGCGCCGCCCTCGCTGGCCCGGCTTATCTCCGTCACGTTTACGGGGATGAAATTCCTCCTCTCGTCAGGAGGCGGTAGGATTTCGCAGAAATTACTGCGCAACATAAATCTTAGCCCTGGTAACTGGCAACCGGGTATCCTTGCCTCTCTTAATTACGTTTTTTTTTTTCTTGCGACCGCGCCCATTACGCCCGGCCATTAAGTCCGTCAAGTTAAGTAGCGACGTGATACCCTGAGCTTGCCCTCGCCTTAATATACGCATAATATATGTATATATGTATACCCACATAGCTTGTATACGCGCACACGTGTGTCTGGGTGTCTGCGTGCATATATATGTGAGACTGAGCGCTTGTCGCCACCGTCTCATCCCTTTCTCGCTGCCTCATCTTTTCATTCCGCGCGCTCCGGTGCCACCCTCCTACGCCCCAGTCCTCCCCATTGAGATCTTTTTTTTCCCTTCTTCCTCGTCTTGCCTCCACCGTTCTACCTGTCGCTCCTCCCACGGCCTCCGGTGCAGACTACGCACCGCTTCTGCGGTGGATCCGCGCACGCTCGGCCAACTTAATTATACTTTATCGCAGAGCGTCGCGCTTATTTAAATTTAAATCGTGCGCGTGTCCCACCACCGTGGCGTCGCGTACAGGCGATATCCCTCGCCGACCGCTGACCACCGACGACTCTCTGTCGGCGGTGTGCAATCGTGTTGCTCGCGGTTAACCGTCGTCGCTTTCTCGTCCCCGCTGTTTTCGAGTGCGCGCGACACGGAACGAAAATCGGGCGTTCCTCGCGGGGAAAAAAGGAAACGGCAACGATAAGTCCAACAAACTGCGAACGCGTGGTCTGCGCGATGTTATCTTCGGCCGGATTTTGGGATGGTTTTTGAAACGCGATTACCGTTTGCGATTGATTATTTTTGGCTAGTGGTTGGTTGTGTTTTAATGTTACTGGCGATGTGTTTGGGTACAATTTAAGGAGTTTGTTTTTCAAAGTGTTCGGACTATTTTCCATACTTTTTAGTAACGAGTATACTAGAGGTACTCGTTTTATTTTTGAGGACGTTCAAAGAGTCGCGTGATACTATATTTTTATAGAATCGGATCTTATTTTATCAGTGATACTCGGTAGTATGAGGTGAATTTTATATAGTCCAATTGCTTCCAACATGTTCACGAGATGGTGAATTTGCATAAACAGCCACAATTCTCTAACGACTGACGGGAAGGATGCTTAACGTCGTCAGTACGAGTGTTTATTTACCGCGGAGGATCTTTTAAATCCCAGAGTAAAAGCGTGCTGCGTAGCCGAAAGAAAGAGACCGGCAAGTTCACTCAATTTTCCAACCCCTCCGCCGAGGTCCCAGAGGCTCAATTAAAGCGGAGGAAGTTTCCCATGCAGTTTTCGAATCATTCGCGTGAATTTATTACAACGCCGCGCGGGGAGAGTGTCCTGGAAAAGCGGATATCGTAAAATGAAGAGACAAAAATAATACTTCTGCCCGTGAATGGAGCGAGAGAAACAGAGATAGACGGCGAGGGGAAGTGAACGGGGATGTGGAGCTGGGAATATCAAGTTATTCGTGCTTTAGCGCGCGGTTCCTTTAGCGAGGCCGACAAATGGAAATGTAACAACATTAGCAACTAGAGCAAGAACCGGGAACGAGGGAATGCATACATTACGAAGGAAACTATGCCGACTGCACAAATAGGCATCGCGAAATATTACGCGGCCGTATTTTATTTGCGTGCCGGGCGTGTCCCTTAGGGGTGTGTAATAAACGCGAGAACCGTGACATCATTTTCGAAGGAGCGCGCCTGGTAACAAGAAACTCGGCGACGTTCGAGCCGGAGCACAAAATATTCCGCGGTGTTTATGCGAGGAACGATAAAGCAAAAGCGAGTGAACGCGTCAACCCCTCCGCAACCCTCCGCCTTCGCCAGCGCCGGCTCCAGTATAACCCGAACTAAAAAAGTAGAAAATAATAGGGGCGCGGATGAGGTCGCCACTTGAATTCACGAGCTGGAATCAGCACGGTGGATTTACAAATTAAGCTACTCGGGGAAAGGAAGGCCGCCGGGGCACAAAGACGCGGCCCGAAGAGAAAAGAAGGGAAATAAGTCGCCTTCGAGCTCGTGGCGGTATTTCAATGAACCTCATCCGGGTAATATCATCGGGCTCATTGTACGCCCGGCTCATCCTTATCTCTCCCCGAGCCCCTTATCTCGCGATTTCTTCGGTCCATCGCTGTGAAATAATAATTATCTCTGGGAACGAGGTTGCCGATTCGATAATGCACTTTGAATATTTATAATCCACCCTTTCTTCTTCTCCTTCATTTCTGAATCATTCGGTTAATAATTCTTTGCTCTGCGTGTATAATACTCCAAGGGGGAAGTATTAGTGTACGTGAAATGCTTAATGCGATGAATAAATTGCGTTGGTAATCAAATTAATTCGAAGACCCATAGAAAATTTTACTGGAAAAATGATCGTTAATTTCAGCTACTTTTAGCTTTAAAGGTATAAGTACAAAAAAGGAAGGAATTGAATCCTTACCGACCAATTATCAATTAAATAATCTGTATCTCATCGACATTTTCGAAGAGGCAACCGCGTCGAAGACAGAAATTCTCCAGGAAGTAGAATCTTCACATTGCCATAGAATTCCATCGTAAATGCGCTACTAATGCAACGACGTTGTGCTTAATTGTAAAAGGCATCTACGTCCTCACCCGCCACCCAAAAAATTCTTGCAACATCCAAGCGCATACGATTCGCAGCTGTAGAAGTTCCGCTTCTTCGCTCTACCGGCGGCAATAAAACAAATTAAGAGGCTGCTGGCATTCGAATCGCCGTTTCGCGGATGCGACAGGAAGAAGAGAGCGGCGGGTGGTTGTTGAAAAGACTTCGAAATTACAGCGTTACGCCCGTGACTTTCAAGACGTCGAGCAATAAAGTGGCAAACGAGGGACTTTCGCGTCGTTCAGACGCGTTTCTGAGAAAGCCGCGCGGGCCGAGGCAAGGAAACACCGTCCGACGTTCCCGTTCGCGCGTTCTGCTCTTTGTCTCGGCCGCGGCACGGCAATTTTCTAGCCGCGCGTTCTCGAAATAATTATTATTCTCAGCTGGGTCCGGTGAGCCGAGGGACCGCGCGCGATCCGAACGGTTATTAGCGGACAATGCTCGGCTGCGAGTGGGCTCCGCGAACGAATTAGCATAAAACCTTTCGTGGCAACGCGCGTTCGATAGTCCGCACGGTCGAGCGAACGATCGACCTCCGTGCCACGAGACACTCGGTGCATTGTGTCCGCCGTTCAGCCGTATTAATTCACGGAGACAACCATCAATTTCAGGCAATCCGTACTTACACGTTTTCCGCCTCGCGACGGCATTCAATTGATATTAGGGTTAATCGACGTGACCGTCCGCGACACGTATCGCGTTCACCAACGCACGTGCAGCGCTCGCAAATTAGTGTTATTACGTGTCGGCATTTGATAGACTCGCGTAATCAAAGGTTGCGAGTTTGTGCAATTAAATTATAGATTCACTGATGCAATATCCTGCCGGGTTGTTTCAAAATGTGTGAATGGCGAAAGAATTACTGTTAATGAGTAGGTCTATATTCGATCACCTATTTCGGTGAATTAAGATTTTATACCTTCTGTTGTATTACAGAATTAAATGAAACTTCCGGGGAATGTGTAGTAAAGATATAATATATATTTGTATCAAGTATTAACCAAAGTTGCTGGATACTTTGTATATAAACCCATTTAAATTAACTTTAGTCACCCCAAGGAATCCTTTAACCTTTGACTAAAGATCTTTCAGGAACAAAATGGTAGCGCTATGGAACACAACAGTAACTACAGCAATTCAGCACGGTACACCTTTAGGCGTCAACAAATGATTCCTGTGCGTCTAAAGGCGCGAATCTCGGTCAAAGAGTTTCCGAAACATTTATACAGCGTTACGAATTATGTACGCCGAAGCGGTACAGTCGCGCAGAATCGGAGAAACGTTTAATTGTTATGGGAGTGGAGCAAAGATAGAATAAATCGGGAAATAAAATTGCGATAATTAAGGGGAAAGAGGTAAAGCTTAGAGATCGCGAAGTTCGCGGGCGTTGGCGATGGAATTTCTTGGTTAGCGCCGCTATGGGGCGCGGGAACGCGGGCGGGGTGGTGTTAATTAATGCTTCGGCACTTCAGCAGAGCACGGAGGAATGTATCTGCCCGGCGACGCACGGCGGGCCCTGACCACGTTTCATTTATTAAAGCTCGAAGATAATTGTGCAAGCACGGCCAACGATAAAGATTACTTTCGCGCAATTAAATGACGCCGGCAAGTGCATGGAAATTATTTAAGTGCACATGCACGCCGTTGCGACCCCCACCCCGCGTGAGGATAATAACGTTGGGGAAAAAGCCTGCAAAGTGGTTGTAGCCATACAACTTCCACGTGAAAAATGATGAAAATTAATACCAGACCCCGGTGGGCCGTGTAACACGGTCGATTATTAAGGCCATAAATCTTGCGATTACGCGAATACTGCTGGGCGGGATAACAATCTTGAATCACGTAAACACTGCGTAACATTGTCTAATGCCCAGATTCACTGTATCAAGGCTCTCTATATATTTATTTGTATCATAATTCACATAGTGTACAACTACAATTTTACTTTAAAAATCTTCTCAAACTAATGACTGAAGCAACACATCAAACTACAGTGGAATAAAGTAACGTTGGTGCAAGTTCCAAAGTGATTAATCAAGAACACTGCGAAAAATCGAAGCTCGACAAATCCGACGAACAAGGAGAATCCCGATAAGTATCGGTAGAATCGGTTACGATTAAATGAATCACTCTCGATAACACGGGCGAGCGAAACGGAAATATTTACTCCTATCGTTAAAATAATGAATCCGCTTCTTGCCCACCGGCGCTGTATGATTTATTGTTTTATCTCCGGGGTGAACGCTGCGCAATCTGTCCGGCACGGCTATCTATGAGTGCCCCTAGTAATCACCAACATCCATTCTGCTTAGTCAGCTCATCCGTCTCTATTTCTCCGGGACGCGGCGCGTTATTATTCGCCAAGATCTCTGCCCGCTCGTATGGGATTCCCGGCCGACATTTCCTGATCAGATTCGGCCTCTAATCCGTTCGAAAGAAAGGTGGAGCGTGGAAATTGCCGGTGATCGCCCACAGGCTACCGGCAAAGGGTAACGAGCAGGTAGTACGCGGGCCACGAGGTATTCCCACGTCACCGGAAGTCAATAAGCCGGACGCGTATCGAGCCGTACGGATTCCCCTCTGTGTAAGCTCGAATTTCCGCGTTCCGCGGTGCCGGCGCGCATTGCGAAGGCCCACCCCCGCTCGGACAACTGTATCCCCCGTGCCCACAATGAATTCCAGGGCGAACCTCAACGTGATCCGAATTTCACGCAACAAATTCAGATTTCGGCCGGCAGTGAGCTACAAAAATTAAACCCGTGAAGCTTAGGCCCGATACATGCTGTCGGTCGGCTCCCTCGATCGACACCCGGTACTATTTTCGATCAAACAGTATTCAATTGTTTGTGATGCATGCGTGAAAATAATAAACAATGAAAGAAGATTAACCGGAGTGTAAGTGGACCGAGGATGGACAGTGTGTATCAGGCCTTAGCTGTTCGCTCGGGAACTAGTGATTCGAAGTGATCGATCTTTTGTCGAGTAAGTTCGATTAGCTTGTCTTTTAGATATTTTGGGTGATTCTAAATTATGTTAAAGGACTGTGTGTACTAAGGTAAGAGAAATGGACCTTTCAAAACGTGTTCGTTGTAGATATACTGTTTCCAAAGTGAAAAACTTAATTGAGAAGCTGAAAAAATTGACTTACTTTCTAAAAACATACTGTAATTATTTCAATTATTCAACGGCAATGTGCATACAAGTACAGTTACTAACGTAATGTAGAAACAGTAACGATGCTGCTTAATTTCATACAGAGAAATATATTTGCAACATAATCACATTTGACGAGCGTAGAATATTTATTTCAAGCGTCAGACGTAAAGTCCAAACAGCTTCGCAAAGTCAATTACCCTCGAGTGACCCGACGTCTCGCACGGAATTTTTAGAGACGAGAATTGAATCGCGACGCGGCTTCGTTCACCGTCCCCTCGGCAGGGTAGTATTTCAGGGCATCATTGAAGCATTGCGCCCGAGATTGAATCCTTACAAGGGACAAAGAGGAATTCCGTGGGAAAAGGGAATGCAACCGCAAAATATTTAGCCAACGTTAACGGAATATTTACGCGGTTCGCGGCGACCGTGCTAAAATCGGAATTTAAACCCTCGGCAAGTAGGTCAAACCTGGAACCGTTACCCTCTTTGATATCAATGGAATCGGGGAGACACAGACTCGTTCGTAATATCCTCTGAAATTTCCCGGGCTGAAATTCGACACGCTCGCGGGGAGAAAAGGCACGTGTCGTGCGTCGAAGAAAGGCCAGCGAGAATCCGTGAAACTGCATCTGCCAGCGGTGCGGCGCATTTTCCACCGGTTCCGAGCGGCATCGAGCCACGTGACGAAGAAGGATTGTCAAGCAGCTGTAGCCCTCGTGTCCGATTCGTCGCGCGGGACTAACGGGCCGCTGCGTCGCGTTTCCCGACGAGACGCGTCTCCGTGACGTGTCACCGCGACGTGTCGCGCGTACGGGAACACGATTCGCGCAACAGACGGAACGGAACGCGGACACGTGAAAGGCGAAAAAAGAAATAGAAACGATCCGCCGCCCCCACCGCGAATAGTTTCTTCCATCGCAGTTGAAGGGGGAGCGACGATGATGAGCTACCATCAAAGAACCATATCTTTCTCATTACGTTCGAATCCCGCGGGGAACGGCGCCATATTTCACACCGCACGTTCGCCATCGTAGAACGCGGAGTTTCTACTTCGAGCCTGTTCAGCATCTCTGGAGAGGAGGCGGCCGTTAACAATCCAATCGTCTTCCTTTGAAATACGGTCTAATGTTTGCTCGGAGCACAAGCTACTTGGTATTTTTCAGTTGTCGACGACTTGCTTGAATTTTTTATTGCGAACGCTTGTCGAAGCCTGAGATTATACGACGTTTTAGACTACAGTGGTTAGAGTGTACGAATATTGTGTCCAGTAATTTTATTGGTAGTTAGATTTTTGAATGGAGAATTCTGTCACTGTTGCAACAAGTTATGTCTATGGAGATTTTAAACTTTTCTGAAAAAAATTTGATTTTAACGTTTCGCAGCGATTAATATCCCTGAAATATGGTATCCATTAATACAGATACTTCGATTCACTAGGGGACAGCGTTTAGCGATTGAACAAATAAGAGAAAACAAGAGGCAAAAAGCGACCGAAACGGAATATAACACGAATAGTTAACTCGTGATCCCTGTCAGAAGGAAGCCGGACAAAAACACGGCCAACTGGGCTGGTATTATTCCGCGATAATATTTCATCGCGCCGCGTTCCATTCCAAACAGATCCCGTCGAAATAAAATCACTCCGTCGTGAACGCCCTCTCTGTTCTCCGTCCACCCTGCTCCATTTCTTCCACGAATGGACACGTTTAGATAAAGGACGAAAAAAATGCGGGGGAGAGACGAGAAAGAGAGGTGTTCCAGACAGCTCTACGAGCTATCGTCCCGTTCGCCGGGATTCGAAGAGAGAGCGACATTCGAACAGCTGCGCCCGCTGGATTCGAATTCCAGACGCGGATAGTGGACAGGCCACACGCATCTCCGGCCCCGCGGGGAAGATATACACGCCCTCGCCTCGTTCTTACTGTAACCGACGCGACACACACGTGCTATACTCTCAGAAGCCGCTGAGAAAATCGGGGGACATGTATACGAGGGCGCGAAGGAAGAAACGAGGGACGTTTATGTAGACAAGCTCGTCCGGCAAGCCGACCCCGTCTCTCGCGTCATTCTCTTTCTTCCTCCTCTTCTCGATCACCCCTTCTTCTCCTCCTCCTTTTTCTTCTTCTTCGTCTGGTTGCTCGCTGATTCTTCTTGTCCCTTTGGTCCTCTTCTTCGCGGTCTCTCCTACATCGTCGTAACCGTTGTCGTGCAAGTTGGCATCTGCCCACGCCAAGAAGATCGCGACGAGTACAGCGGTAATACCACGTGGGTGTATATATCTCTCTCGCTCTCTCGTCCTCCCTCCCGGCGTTCCACGCCTCGCCACCTCCCCCTTTCGTACACATATTTATGGTATCCGAGAGCGGCGCGAACGGAGGCACTATTCCACGACGGCGGGTATACGCGTTTCGATTAGGTTTCACAGGATGGAGCAACACCGGGAATACCGAAAGCTGCTCCCGACCGAGCAACTATTTACGATATCCTTCGCCAGAAGCCGGAACCGTGGACGCGCCTCGGGTCGCTGGGAATTCTTATTTTTTGGTAACGCATCGCTTCGTGTTTCGCGGGCTTCTTGTTGGGACACGTAAGCTTTGGAACCGGGTGAACGTGTTCAGGTATTCGAAGTGTATATTTCAAAGATACTTTTATTGTGAAGCATAGAGCATGCTGTAACAGAAATATCTTTAAAAATTATGTACTGTAGATGATATTTCTTTCGAAGGAATTTGAAACACGCTAAAAGTCACAGTAATTGTCAGATCGGCTATAAATATTTCTGATTGATGTATGTATGCTATAGTAGTTTTCCGAACCGCAATTTAAACTGCAGTTCTCCCGCAACGAACTCCCGTTGCAATCACGACAAAAAGTGAGCAATAAAAATTCATAAGTGTCGAGGCACACGCGGAACGCAGCGCACGCAAAAACTAACATAGATTCGAATACCTGTCGATACCTATTTCCCAAATAATCGTGAGAAACGATCGACAAACCAGAACCTGAGAAAATTCCAGTCAACCCACCAGGCTCGTTTTTCTAATCGAGGACGTTCGCCCACGGGTAACGTTCGCCGTCCTACAGTTCTCGAAGGATTTCTCCCACAATCCGACGTTCATCGAAACCGAGCGCACCGTCGAGTCCCCGATTGTCAGCGACGATGCCTTTCACCCGCGATCGCCGTCGTTCGGCATCCAACATACACGAGAAACACAAATCGTGCGTGAAAAACCACGTTGGTGTCCAAGACGTGTTCACCCGAGGCGCCGAAACAGCGTTGCGAGCGGGACCAAAGAGTTGGCAGCCCGCGGCGGCGTTTTGCGGAAAATCGCGTTAGGCGATACACGGGGCGGAACAGATCGCGCGGGTTCCGTGACAAGGAAGAGGGGCCATCTTTAAATATAATCGTTGATACCGATCGATCAGCCACCGGGGATTCTGAAACACGCACGAAGAGGAGGGACGGGCGAAAAGAGACGGAAAAGAGGGTGGGAGAGACTGGGTTGCGCGAGAAAATGAACGGTCATTTATTCGAGAGACAAATAGCCCGTGGAACGAGCAAAGAAAACGCGATGGCTGATGTTACGGGACCAGGGGAGAGACGTTGAAGAGCCCCGCTGGAAACAGAGAAAAAGGAACGGTTGGAAGGGGGAGTTAGGGACGACGATAGAAGAAACAGAAGAAATAAAGCTGAAGAGCGAAACGCACGAGCATCGGCCGCCGGTCTGCTGCTGGTTCACGGGACTCGCGCACGCGAGTAGAAAGCGAAAGGGGCCGATGAAAAGCAATCTGTACGTTTGCTTTCCGTGCGAGTCAATGGCATAGTTGCCGGAGAGCGCCGAGATTAGTCCATAGCCGGGCTCTGCCCTCGTTAAGGAAGGCAGTAACACACTGTAATCGGAATGGTATATCGCGGCTACCGTAAGCAGACCGGTATACGGGCAGAACCAGACAACGGACACACCGTCCACGGACAGACGAGTGCACGTACTCCATGGGTATCTCGTTACATTGTTCCTGAAGCGCGTGTGTTGCGCGCGGAATCGACCGTGCGCCAATTTAAATAGATACTTAATATAACGTCGTCGTTCGACGTAAAAGGCGAGTCTCCGAAAGAAGCGAGAGGGGCACGCCGCCGAAATGGCGGCACTTCGGGATAAAGGCTCAATGGTTGCCTCTCCGCGTCGGAAACTCGATTTTCGCGGGGCCGGAGAATTAAAAATACGCCGGGGCTTAACTGTGCGCCGTAGCTCTCGGTAAAAGTTCCGCGGCGTTTCCACTCTTCTGCTCTCTTTTTTTTGCCCCTCTCGCGTAGAACGTATACGTTCCGGCTGTATTGTTTCTCTATTTTCCTCCGGGTCACCAACTCCTGCGTCTCGACTCCACTTTTAGCGCGAATTAAGCCGGCACACGCTGCCGGAAGTGGAAAACGGGAGGAAGAGACAGAGGGAAAAGCAGAGGGGCGAAGACCGGTGAAAAACGGGTCACATTTTACTCGCGCAACGAGGAAGCAACGTATTTCTCGAAAAACCAGTTGGCAACCGCGGAGAATTCGAATTCGAGGGGAAATCGGAAACGATGGAAAGACAAGATCAAGAGGGGGTAAGTAGCCGGGTGTTCGAGTCGAAGGAAAGGAATGACGCCCGAAGCGGCAACCCTTATCTAATTAGTTCCTTCGAGAAGCATGAAATCCCGCGACTCCCAAACTCGACTCGTAAACGGCATGGTCTCGTTAAAACGACGCTCACTGTTCCGAGGGCGCTTCGGGCTAATTGTCATCCTCCCGCCCAGACGAACGATAAATTCCCACCGGGCGCGCCATCGCATCGCCGGCATCCTACTACCGTACCGCACCGCACACACCGCATTTCGTCTAGACTTCTAGCCGTCGATCAGAAGACGCGTCGAACCGTTCGAGCTGCTGTCGACGCCGCGCCGAGTTTGGGATGCCGGTCTTGATCCGGGTTCTAAGCTTCGACATCCGGGCAAAACGAGTGCTGAGAGAGAAACCGCTCGGCTAACAAGCGGAGATTTCACAGGCGTCTGCACAAACAGAGCTGCGAATCTGCGGGGATCTTCGCCGAGCGTCTGCGACCACCGATTCCGGGGTTAACCGACGATTCATTAAACGCAAGCAAATTATCCGCGAACGTTCACGCAGGGCTTTGTTATTTGGCTTCTTTCGCTTTCGATGACGAATGTAGGGAGGCGAGGAAGAACGAAACCGGGCCGCGGGACCGTTCAATTAAGAACGTGGAACGGGATTTCATTGTACGAAGCCGTGGAGACCGATAATTGCTCACATTTGTCAAATTCCCCGGTTACGACATTCGCGGAAATAACTGTTGGCGGAGCGTCTAGACTAACAAGCGCCGAGAGACTGGTAGCGAGAGAGAAAGGAGGAAGACAGTCGCGAGCGCAAGCACAGAGAGACGATGGCGAGGAACGAGCGGAGCGTATGCGCGCGCGAAGATCTGGATCCTTTCATACGTGCGGCGCGGGGTTGACGGTTGGCCGCACGATCTACTCATTAGGCGACGGTTCTTCCCTCCTCCGACTGTAATATTCATCAACCGCTGCGGGATCGGCCGCGTTCGGGGGGAACGAAAGGAGAGCGACGGATTCAGATTAAAAGGGAGATTTATCTTGAAGAAACGACCGGGCTCGACTATCGCCTCACGGCCTGACTCTTAATTGTCCGTGACGAATCCGAGGACGTCGGGGGCGAAGTTACTCCGACTACGACCAATTACGCCTACCTGGTCGCTGGAAACTTTGTTCGCGTGTCTTTTTTTCGTCTTGTATGGAATGCAACATGTATTGCGAAGTGGATGAGGTATAATCTCATGTATAATGGATGTGTAATATTATGCAACCAGTAATTCGCGTAGGCGTGTGAACATCGTATATTTAATTAAAATCATTTCCACGCGGTTCTTTAATTTCTGTCGTTAATGAAATAGTTTCATTGTCACAGGCTTAGGAAAATTGTTGATTCGTAAACTGAAGAATATTTCAAATCTTCTCATGATTCCAAGTAGAAGTGATATAAAAGTCTATACATTCCATGTTAACAACGCTTCAGTATCCTTAATGTATCAGCACGGTTCGTTAATGGAATTCGAATTCCAAGAGACTTCAAGCGACAAACGCACGGACGTGTAACAGGAATATAACACGAGACCGCAAAAAGACTAAACGATGTTAGCACGAAGAACAGCGTAGAACATTCAAAGATCCTTTTTACCGAAGACTGACAAAACATTATTCGACCATTTGAAATTCATCGTGCAATCGAGAATCACGTCCGCCATTCGTTGCAAGCCGCCTCGCGCGCACGGAGTACGTAATTCACGGCGTTTTTCGATTAAGATAACATTCTCCCGGTGAAAAAGGAACGCTCATTAAATACCAACGCGCTGAGCGAATAAACATTCCGCAGGTTTAGGGGTGGTGAACGTTCTCGTTCGCTCGCCAGTTCTCGCGCGCGCGTATCGTTGGACAGAAGGAGGAAAGAGTTCGTTAAAATCGCGCGATTTCAAAGTGGATAATTTACCCGAGGAAAGAACTCGTGGGGAAAGGTGAAGGAGAAGGGAGTGGAAAAGGGAAAAGGTGAAAGGGAAAGAAAAACGGGAGAAAAGAAATACGTTGCGATTATAAGCACGCTCGCACGTGAATACGGGTCGTCGCGGAGCGTTATATACACGTTTATCCTCTCTCGCTCTCTGCCCCGCTTTGCCTCATTGAACCGCATACTTCGAATGATTTCCATAACGAGCACCGCGCCGCGCGACGAGAGTTCGACAAATTTATTTATTCGACTTTGCCCCGTTCAGCGTGTCCCACCCTTTCCACCCGGTTCCACACCCTTGCACGCCCGCGCGTTCGGTACACGCGTCCTCGCCGCCCTCCCTCCCTCTCTCAATTTGCACAGGCGCGCGTTTATTTGCACGCAGGAACGCGATCGAGACAATTAAAAAGTAATTCCTGAAATGCCGAGAGTGTATTACGCGCGTTGCGCGATCCCGAGGAGAGTTTTCGTGAACGGGGTGGTGGTATCGCGGTCGCGACCGCTCCCGTTGATTGTGATTTAATTATTAATTCGTTTATAACAACACTAATAACGAAACGATTGCGTCGTTAACGCCGCCCGACACGCGCTAATTACAATGAAAAATCTATACACGACGGAAAGCGGATTAAGGGGCGCGTTCACCGTGGCGAGAAATCGATACAGGTTTCACGTACACTTTCGAAGGGGATGATTCGAGAAAATTAAAATAACTGAGCATATCTTAACCAGTTAACTGTGTTCGACGAGTATGCCTGTCATTTTGAAACCTAAATTAACATAAATTTTTCTAACAATCAATTATTTATCAAATGAACACGTGATTCTTGTTCATTCTGTTTCTATTCTTTATTTTAATATGTATTAGATGCATTTTTCCTACGTTCGACGCTTATATTCGTCATTGCTTAATTCTATTACATATCTCACGAGAGATTTAGAAAAAACAAGTCTATGATATACCGCTTGATGTATTGCTGTTAGGATCTAGAGACATTCACTTCGATCCTTTTCTCATAATTTAACGACCCAAAGATTATCTGAGAAGGGTGGAAAACCACTTTACATTTTCGCCGTAGTTACGCATCCCTTTTCACTCGTTCTCTTTTCAGTCGCGCTCGAATAGTGTCACACAATTTCCCCGTTTAAAGGGACGCCGGAGCAGCAATAATACCTCCGCGACTCAGCCTTAAAGTTTCCTCGTTAGGCGAGCACGGTGGCGAGCGAGGAAGCTGCGAGTTCTTCCGCGAAAGACGAGAGGAAATCTCGCGACAATGGACGATCGATGGTTTCTCCGCGCGAATCGGCGTTACGCGAGAAGCCAGGAAACACTCGAGTTCGCGACGTAGAGAAGAAAGAAGGGATTGCTCGCGACCACTCGACTGATCCATCGAGCGATCTCGAAATCACGTCGTGAAGAGCACAACGACCGAGTTCTTGACGGCTTCAACGAGCCGTCTCTCTCCCTTGACTCGGCCGGTGCCTCTTGACCGTTCGGCCGCGACGATTCACGAATTAGTAGGCACTCATGGGAATGCAGCGCGATTACAACCATGTAAATGTGTCCTCGAGAAGCGGACTGGTTTTGCAGCAACCCCTCCACAGGGGGAACAACGAACCGTGCACGGTTTATTGTTGCACCCGCCGGAACGAGCTTTTAATTCCGGAGTTTCTTGATCGCGAGCGGAACAATAACGTAAAAGGGTTATGTTACTCATTGTACGAAAGTCGTTCGCACAATGCCAGCACGCCTCTGACACGTCAAACCGTAATGAACGTACAATGATACACAAATAACGTAATTCCAGTGATTCTTTGACCGCCCCGCTCTGGGGCTTGCAGACGTTTTTAAGCGCGATATCCTGCGAGACACAACATGGAGTGTTCCATTTAGCTCGAGTGCCTTAAGCGACTCTTTTCCTTCGTAATAGGAAAACGTGATGCGGTTTGAAAGGGCAAATATTTCTCTCGTGGTCACACTTTCCGAGGTATTCGAAGGAATTTTATAATCTTTGAAAATGAAATTCAATTACCTTCTAAGTCTGATTTGAAATATTCTTTGATCTGTATACTCGGAAGGGCTGGTATAATATTTAACTTCTAAATATTGATTAACACCTAACAGAAAATTTTGGAAAATATAACTTATATGAGTACCATTACCACTAGGACAAGCGGCATTAGGTAACAGTAACACGGTTTCGTTCTCGTTGCGGAATAAAAGTAAAACGAAATGGCGACACGAATTAACCGGGGCAAGAGGGGCAAAAGGGACAAGAGTATTCGATATTTGCGGTAACGAGGGTCAACCTCTCAGCGAGAAGGAGCCCGGCCTGGTTACATCGCGTGAACTGGGTCGTCTAAGTACGAAGAGCCTTCGTCCCGCGATCGGATCTCCTCCAATTTAATTCTCCATTTTCTTAATAGCGTCCGACGGTAACGACTCAGCGTCACGGTACCCGTGGCCGGCTCTCGAATAACCGTGCCGCGCCTGGGAAAGTGAAAAATCGTTCGAGATTTAACGCGTGGAATCCGGGGTAACAAATGCGGTTAATTGTTCAAGCCCCGAGGCGACGGACGAACGGAGATAAAACTGGCCGTACGCGTTTTGTCGAACCCAGGACGAACAAAAAAAAAGGAGCACCGGAAAGGAAAGAACAAAACGCTATCTTCACGAAAGCATCTGCGTTACCAGGCGACGGATCCGGAGGGAAAGGGCGAATGAAGGGTATAAATGACGGACAATTTAATATTTTACCCCTTCGCGGCGCAGCCGACCGCCGTTATCTCCCTAGGTACCGCGAGGAGCCGGATGAGAGCAGATAGGGTGACGGAGCGACCAGCAACGCTCGGTGTCCTCCGCCCGAAACGAGGCGACTATAAATATACACCAGAAGAGGCATAATATAATTATCTGCGTGATATATGGTCGGCGCTCGTCCATTTCTTAGCGGCAGCATTTGTCATCTAGCGCGGATGACACGGTCGATCTGTTAGCTTTATAGTTTACACGGCCAGGACATTTGGCTTTAAGCTTCCACTAAAAAAAGCAGATGAGAGATACCGAGGACAGATCGTCCTCGGAATTTCCCGTCGAAACGTTTAATAAAACGTTTATTTCCGTAGCGAGAATTTCAGCCGGCGCGCGCAGCTTACGCAGTAATTTTTCCGAGCTCCTCGTGAATAAACATTTTACCGCCATCGCGCATCTCGGATCCGCCGGCGCGGAATGATATTTCAAAAATCGTTCCCCGTTCTCCGAAAAACGATCGCGACGAGTTCGTCCCACTCTGAAATATAGTAAAAAAAAAAACCCCGCTACTGGGGTTATTTTCTATTTGAAGATGAAGAAATAAATAGAACGATGGAAAAAAAGATAGGAGTAAACAGGGAAACAAGGAATATGAGATGCGGTGTGACCCGCGCGCGCACGCGAGCGTTAACAACGTGTCCGAATAACATCGGTTCCCATTAAGGGGTGCAATCACAACGTTCATCAAAGGTAACGAGCCGATACCGCGAGTCTGTCCTCCTTTTTTCCCGGCCGTTTCGTCCACTTGTCGGACCGAAAAATGGGGGGTGTTACATCGAACCGCCGCGAGGATCGATAGCTCTCTCTCCCTCGCGATATACCAATATTCAATTAATCATTTTAGTTCATACCGAGAGGTTTCGCCGGGCGACAAAAGCGTGAATCGATGGACACCGACGAAGCGTGACGGAACGGGCCAGACAATACGTTTTCCACCGATGAAATTTCTGCGAACCAAAGCTATCACACCGCCCTTTTTCCCTTTCTCTCTCCCTCTTTCATTCATTCTCTTTTTCTTTCTCTGTCATCGATGTCGTGCAATTTCAATTTCGAATTAGCAAGTCAAAGGGAACCAACGGAGTTTTCGAGCTCGTTCCTGCCGCCATCCGAACACCGGGTCGCAATTAATTATCGTGTTGTGAATTTTATGGGCTACGAAACGCGGGATGTTGCCGTAGAGGGAAGACAATGTTTGCTTTCCGTTTTTGGTCCGAGCGATTAGAAATTTGCTTACGACGATGAATATCGATGTCGGAGTGCAATTAAGTAATTGGTAGACGCGTATTCTCAAATTTGTTCATTAGTGTCTACAGAAATGATTTTTAAATTCAAGTCGGTTCAGCATTTTTTCCTCGGTGATTTCGCACCCTACGTATAAATGTAGCCTCCGATGTTTGTTTGTTACTCAATCATGTAAACGCTAATTGATGGATCAACTAGAAATTCTGCGTATAGGCGAGCAACGGGTTGGTTTAATATACAGGTCATCAAGCATCCCCAATTTCAACCCGGTTCCCACGGGAAATCCGAAAAACTGCACGGTCGAAAAGGAGCACAGTCGCATGTACACTAGATTATATAATTAGCTGTATAAATTAATTCTGCGGCTCTAGTTTCATGCTCACATATTATCACGCAACTTAGTTCAAATTTGTATAGACGGATTTAGAATGACAGTCGCTACGCCAACTATACTTCCACAGTAAAATCAATAGTAATTCCGTTTCGTATACGCAAATATTCGTTCCCGAATCAGTTTCAAATTTCACTCGACAAATCCCCGAAATAATTCACTCGGTAATATTCCAGCGCACGCGTCTCGAAATCCGCGAGACATCCCCGGCGGGGCGAAGAAACGAAACACGAAGCGTATTTACAGATTTCTATTCTCGCGGAAAATCTGGAACGAATCCGCAAAGCTTCGGTCGCTATTCCATTTTCGCGAAACGAGAGCGCGCTGGATATCCGCATCCATTGAAAGCGATTCGGGTAAAAAAAAAGTAAAAAAAAAAGAGGGCAAAAAAAAAGGGAAAATAAAACGAGACACGCGTGCCGTTTTCCCACTCCTCCCCTGCCGGAAAAGCGTCGGTGAACGCGAGAGCGGCGAGCTAGCGCGGGAGGGGACGGTTCGTTGCGCCATAATTGGTCGCAGAAAGCGAAAACATCGAATGACCCATGGGACCGTGTTTCGAAATTAGCAAGTCAAAGCGCGATATGCTTTCCGCGAACGCCGGCCCACCTCCGCCCGCCGTCATTCTCCGCTGCGGCGCGTATAATGCGCGCCCGTGGCGTGGGTCGCGACGAAATGATGGTTTTCGGGGCGCAGCTTAATCCCGTCGTCGCCGTTCCCCAAATTGCCGGGTTCCGCGGGGTCCGCTCGCGACTCCGGGCCGCGCCCGTAATTTGTAAGCGCGCCTTGGTCCCGGTCGCCCGTATAAATTCCCCTCTTCCCGTTCGGGGTCATCGTTGCCATGGCGCGCCCTTCCCTCGCCGTCGTCTTCGGCATTTCCATGACGAAATTACAGATCCACGACGCCCGTGGAACTTCGTTTTCTCTCCATTAGCATTCTTTCCGACTGTCATTACACCCGATGCCGATTCCCGGCCCCCGGCTGGAATTTAAAGGCAATTAACACGCGCCACGGGGGGACGCCCGCGCCGAGGGCCGACGTGGGCGTGTGCGTGCCACGGCGGAATCTTCTTACCGCGCGAGACACGCTTCGATCAGAGCGCGGGACGTTTCGATAAAACCGGTAAATTCTTTCACGTGAACGCGAGACTAGAGATATGCGACTCGCCGACCGAGATTTCTCGATCATTGCGCTGTATATTACGGCGTTACGCACTGGGAATGCGATATCGCGTCTGTTTTCTCTCTCGAGGTTACCCTTTGAGATTGGGAATCTGCGTGAACGCGGTTCGAAAATTGGATTCGGACTTTTGTTTCAAGTATTTGGGAACAGCAGGAAGTTTATGCAAATGGAGGTTGTTGCAATCGTGTTTGGGGGAATCGG
Source organism: Nomia melanderi (assembly GCF_051020985.1). Lineage (NCBI taxonomy): Eukaryota > Metazoa > Arthropoda > Insecta > Hymenoptera > Halictidae > Nomia > Nomia melanderi. The sequence continues at coordinate 10,879,412 of NC_135003.1, forward strand.
TGTGAAATGAATTCCTGTGTTCTTCGCGAATGGCTTCGGTAAATTGATAATGGTATATTATGGTGTTAAATTAATATTGATGTCTGCGAGAGACTATTGCGCATTATATCAAAGCTGTCGGTTTTTACAGCTGCACGTAAGTACAGATTCAGTGTAAAATTGATTGTAGATTATGTGAACAATGGGGCTTCGTTAATACTATTCATGAGCTGTATACAGTTTAGTAATGGGTATTACGCGAACATCATCGAGGAGTATAGCGTCAGATAAATACAGATTTGCAGTGGACATGGTATTAATATAAATACTCGGACAGAAGTGATGTGACGTTGATGCGATTACCAAATTGAAACACGGCAGCATCGCGCTCCAGGTTAATAGAGATCATTTCGCTCGAAAATGAAAAACTAGTTGTCTGCCGATTTTATGCGCCCGATATATCTGGGGCGGGCGCGAATGTTCACGACGCGATAACACAAAAATTGTAATGGAATATAACAGACTTTTAACTTCTTTTCAATCTCGCCAAATTTTTGACACGATAAATCAATTTCCGTTTAACCTGTAGTTTAATAAAACATTCGAATGTACGGAAATTTTCAATATTTGCCGCGAGACCATTTAGCGAACAAAAAAAAGGCCGCCCAACGTTCGTTTATTTTTATTATCAGCTGCAACGTTCACGAGAAAATTAATGAAACGAAGTCGTACGAATTCGTCGATTTCCGTTGTTCCGGAAAGAATCGGAAACGTTGGAAAACCAGTGCGAGCGTGCGCATTCTACTCGCAGAAATCGACCGTCAATCGACGGAACGGAAGCGTGCACTTAACGAGAATAGGGAAGCAAAGTTTACTTCGGATTAGGATAATTGGGAAGCGGGTGTCGCGCGGCGAGCTGTCGATTGCAGGCTAGTAGAACAGATTTCGCTTGTTGGAATTAGCGAGCTCTGCTAGGCTGATTATATTAGCGTACGTGTTAATCAGGGTAGCCGATGTTGCTTTACATTCTGACCCTAATCACCGGGCAAAATCAACGTCCGCCGGCAAGGAGGAAATGAAGAGGACGAAGTATCTGTTGAAGGGAACCAATTGAATTGTGCTAATACCCGGCCCGACAGGCGTACTTGGCACACGCACTCGCTCACTCCCAGCAATGCCAACTATGGTAATACGGGGAACGCCGTAAACGGGCCGCGAACAGGCACCTACGAACGGAAACACGGATAAAACGCGTGATTTGTTTACTCGTCAGAGAAACGGAGAGAAAAAGAGAGAGAGAGAGAGAGAGAGAGAGTGCGCGAGAGAAAGACCAGACGTTCCCAGTCGAGAAAGGGAAGCGCTCGAACCATAGAATTAACATATGCTACGCTCGCGGCGGGATACCGTCGTCTACGAATTCGATTCTGAATGGGCTATACACCTCGGATCATCTGTAGCAGGATGAAATATCATTTCTCGTGACAATTGTGCTTCACAATGGCCCCCTTTTTATGGCTCTTATAGTTAAGCTCCATTAATTATGCGGGTACACCGACGAGTCTGCGCTGATGTAGACACATATTTCACGATACTAACAGGTATTCGATAATTCTCGGAGAGATTATGGCCGTTTTTATAGAAAATATTGATCGTTTGTGTCTTGACGATACTTTAAAGTACCATTCGTATTAAAATTTTATTAAATATAAATCGAATATATACAGTAGAGTGTTTGGATATCCAGCTCCATTTAATTTGAAGTAGTACCCATTTAGAAAACAGTGCTGCTGTCTCGAAACACCCACAGAAACGATTCCACGTATATGCCTCGTACCGCGTACATATATTCTACATTCCAAGTGTCGCCTGGGCGTCAATAAAATTCTCTGGAATGCGCACGGAACGGGAGTACACAAGCGCGAAATAATTTAATTCCAGATAACGTTCACGTAAGTATACAATTGTTGCCCGAGAAAGTGGCAGATCAAAGAACTCGGCCGGGCTCAGCGGAGAGGAGAAAAAGGGGCACGCCGCGCGGCTCGTTCGCACCGAGGCCGTTTAATTTATTAGCGGCATAAAATAAGTGAGATCGATACGAGGCGCGAAATCTTACGCGCGGATATACAAGATCATATCGCGTGGCCGGCAAAACGAGAATTCGCGTGAGCGTGCTATCCCGTCGGGAATGGTTCCACGCGAACGCACACCTAAACACACAAACGTACGCATACATGAACCGATATCTCGCGTCCGCTTATCTATCCCAGGGATTTAGACTTGTGACCTAACGATCCAACTCCTTCGAAGCTCGCACCGGTACGTGTTTAACATCATTATCCAGGGTCTCACGGCCACGCGGAACGCCGATAAACGGACGTACCAGAAACGTAAGCTGTGGAATAGCGTCGCGATGCAATACTTTCCATCTGTATTACACGTTATCGGCCGCATAATGCAGGATAAACCGCGTTGCCCGTTGTTCACAGGATGACAGTCTCAGTGTAACGCGAAAACCTAAATCGTTGGACCCGCGGAGCCGATAATCGTGCGAGGAATAACGCGAACGGCTCTCGCAATCAGGTCGGATTAGCGATCACTTCGATTCGGGGGTCCAGCCAACTGGCGTGGTACGTGACCACGGAACAACAGAGAAAAATACCAGAGCAGATTGCATTGCACGCCGAAGTCTCTCGCCTCCCGGAGCTGCCGAATTACTCGGAAGATTATGTTCGCCGGCAGCGGTCCGCAATGCACGCAAGCACACGGGAAGCGGTCGCTCCCGTTCTCGCGTGATTCCTTTAACGGAGGCGATGAGCGGGAAGCACGCGCGATCACGCGCGGCTACCGGGGAAGGAGAACGGATGGCAGGGAAGAAAGGAAACGTGGGATGAGACGAAAACGCGAAACAGGCTCGCGCCCGAGCCGAGGTGCCTTTGAGCTGGGTGGAACGGGAGGAACTTAAAGGAGATAGCCGGTAAAGATCCGAGCGACGTGGGACAACCAAGTAATGTATTGCCGGCGCGGCGACGCCGGTATCCGAGCCAGCCATCTCCAGGAACGACGGTCGGTTTCGCCTCGCGCGACAATCTTTTCTCACTTTGCGAGGAGAAGGGAAGAAGAAGAAGCCATCCCTCAACTTATGGAAATTCGCCCGCCGCCTCTCCGCCGAAACTTCCGAACTGCTGCCGTCGTTGTTGCTGATGTCGCGCGACGAGCAACCGTTGCTGCTCGCTGCCGAGAACTCCGGGGCCGTATCGAAACACGGCGACGGAGCTCGCGCGGTGCCGTTCTTTTTCCACGCGACCCGCGCCTCCCATACCCTTTCACGGTGTGAGTCGTGCGCGACGTAACAGGATGTAAGGACGCAAATGTTCCGCTAACTTTCGCGCGTCTCGTCCTCCGCGCGTCATGTATCCAGGCTGCGCGACGTCACCCCGTTGTACTGCCGCCCCGTTTTCGCGATACGTTTCTCGAAGTAGTTTGGAGGTAGAAGAGAGATAGAGAGAGAAAGAGCAAGTCGTTTCGACTGATTTATGACGGGCTTTCGGGGCGACACCGGCCGCCGCGACCATTTGTAACGGAACCGGGTGTTTAGATCGCGGTCGAATTTTCGGAGCGCGAGATTAAGTCGCGCGACCACGCGATCGTGTATTTAATTCGACCGGAAACGCGACGGATAATTAACTGTTTCGCTGTAAACCGCAGAAACGTTAATAATTGATTTTATTGTATAGAATAGTTTGCGCTTGATTGCTTGCGATTTTCGTTACGCTTTTGAAACGTTCCCAATATCAAAGGGCGCTGAAATGATTCGAAGATAAACGGGACTGTTCGTCGGTCCACAAGAATAAATGAATTCCCTATCTTTCGCTCGTTAAAACTGGAATGCCCACTCGATCTCGCGAGCAAACATCGCTCGGCGTTCCGTTCTTTGAAATCATGGCGCCAGCTTAATTTTCCGTAATTACCAGCGACGGGTTCCCTACGTTCGCTAGAATTTCTTCGTGGAAACTATTTGATAACGAGAAAGATCGTTCGCGGGACATTGTTCGAGGTGTAAGTTACAGGTGTCAGGAGAATGGAAATGGAAGGGAGTCTAGTGTATTTCGCGCATCAGAATTCATTAATGAAAAGGAGAAGAATTATGGAGACGCTCGCCCCGTAAATTGTTACAGCGAATCCCAACCGAAACTCCTTCCTAGAAGGTGGAAATTGATGTTTTCGGTGGCATCTAGAATTCACCGGTGACGCTTCTACGTTTCTCTTCTTCCCAGGCGCGTGGCCGCGAATAAAAATCTCATTTCCCTCATAAAGCAATACATCTCACCGCTTTTATACGCGGCGGCGCGCATGTATCACGTAACATCAAGATTACGGTATAAAAACGAACCTTCCGCCGAGCTTTTATTCCTCATCATTTCCGTGCCATATTTTTTATCGTGCCGCCACCCGCGATCGTTCTCCTTCGGCAGAGAGATACGCGGGAAGATGGTTTTCCTCGAGATTTACAGACATCCACGATATCGTTCGGAGCTGAACAGAGGGAAAGAGACAGAGAAGGAACCAGAGAGGGATACTTTCCGCCCCTCTCTTTTCTCCTTTCTCGATGGATACCGTGCAAAGAGTTTCATTCAAACTTTTCTTATTTCCGACTCTCGGTCGCACAACACGACAATGCTCTTAAATTCTCAGTCTTGCACGCTGGACACGGCCATTATACTTCGGGCGCTTCATAAGAACCGTTTGACCGGCCATAGTGAAATTAGGTCGCTCATCGCGCAAACGACGACCAGACCTCGCATACGTGAGAGTCACGTTACGCAGGATGTACGGCGTCCTGCGGCAGTGATTCTTAATAGAGGGGGCGATTAAGGCTTCCCTCTGTAGGATCCATAGCGTTCGTTCCAGTTTTAACGTTCCTTCGAACGATGTCATTATTATAATAACGTTTGGATGTTGGAGTACGTGTATGATTGATATTCATTGGCGATCGCCCATTAATTATTCGAATGCCACTTATGCATTCATGTATTTTGAACACTGAACGTGAAGTTCTTTCGGTCTCTTTTGTTAACAGATATATGTATTTTTGAGAATCACTCGGAAATGTTTCATAATCTTCTGCCATCTCATAACAGATACGATTCTTTTTTGTTTATGTTGCCCGAGTTCGGCTTCTTCGTCTTCAAAAATGATTTCTTATCGTTTTCACGGTCATAACGCTCGCTATCTAATCATAAAAATTTCCATGCGAGAAAAAACGGAACGTAATCTGAATCATAGCCGAGGCTAACCTCATTGGAACAAACCAGTGAGTCACCGTGGGTGCTGTCGGTTCAGAGCTCCGAGCAGCCCCTCTGTTTTTCTTTCAAATGATTCATATGCTTTCCTTCATCGATAGCTCGCTACTCGCCTACAGGTAAATCCAATATGCTCAGCGATTTCCTTTCGTTTCAAAGCAAACTTTTAATATTCGAAAGCAAACACTTAGCTGTAAGTACCAAACAAAACTAATCGCTTTTTAATTTCCGACCAGTCAAATCCATTTTTCCATTGCGCGCAGCGTTTCAAATGAAACTTTCGCGATTCGACATCGGTTAATAGAAATTCCGAAACAAACGAACCCCGATGTTTTTGAAAAGTTCTCGAAACCAGATTGCTTAGGAAATACTGCTCGGCCACGGGTCAATGTTTTGCAGTCAGTTCGATGAGTATTTTCCGCCGGTATCAAGATAAACATTCGCGGACCCAGTTTTTCTCAGGAGCGGCTTGATTGTGAAAATTCGAATTGCAAAAAACCCGCTGAATATTGGGGTGGCCGGAGCCGAAGGGATTCGAACGATATATTGCGTACGCAGCCAGAAGCGGCGTACGCAGATTAAGCATTCAACTCGTGAATAGGGAATTTTCAGAAGCAGCCCTCGAACTCCAGGAAATAGATCGAGTAAGTCGGCACTGTAATAGTTGCGAATTTAAAAATGCATCCATTCCAGGTGAAAATGAACATTTTCTAGATCATCCTTTTCATTCTTTTCTGTCTAATTAGTCCGTTAACAATCGTTTGCCTTTCATCTGCGAAAGTTTCTCAAGTGACTACGATGGCAAAAAACGCACTACGTAATTGACAGTACGCGCTGTCTCTATCCTTCTAATCATTACTATTTTAGTAGAGACACGTTAGATGATTCATTCAAGGATGCATCAATGAAAAGATTACTCAATGATGCGCGTGTTACATCATGTCAGTGTACGTTGGACATAGTTGTAGTTCACGCTGAGAGGAGTTCATACACGAATGCTAATTATTTCTGACATCCATGGGAATTTATTGAACTGTCATGACAGATCGTTCATCACGTAGTGACAGTAACAATAGCCGACATTACGAAGACAATTTAATCCTGTCCTTGCTGTTTGTAGCAATGCATTGAGTCTTAAATAGACAGTAATTGCCAGTAATTTCGAATACTTAGAATATCCTCGAAAAATGTATCCAACATCTACTGATCAACTCAATTATTCTCTTGTCATTCGTAACGCGTATTAATCCTTTGCCTTGTACCAACGAGGAAAGACTGTACTTTGCTCCAAAACAATGTAACAAATAAGTATTACCCATATAATTCCAACAAATGCATTCATAAGAACAATCCCGAAAGAAACCTATACTCAATTATCACACTTGATTCACTGATCAACCATCAGCCCGAAAACAGAAAACGTCAACCAGCGAAAAAGGCCGTGCACAACAGTCAGCAAAGACACCGATGCCGGTAAATATTGATCGTGTAAACCGACGAAACGTCACGGTGTCCCGCGACGAAAGTAAGTGATCGATTCCTTCCTCTACGCACGGAGGCTTCCGGCTGCCAGGTTGAGCGGATAAACTCGTGGGTCCGCTCCATTCCCGTAATAAACTGTTACGATTCGCCTTTCAATGATCGAAACCGTTCGGTGTCCGGTGGCCAGGCGATAAGCGAATCGCCGGGAAACTCGTTACGCGATCGAGCCCGATTACGCAGACGATAACACCGGCAGATATCCGCCGGGTCCCCGCCTATTTCGCGATTATTTCGGCGCGCGCGAGAACGCTTCTCCGCCTCGGCTCAGATAGCATCTTCGTCCCTGTCGACCGGCTCACCAGGGGACGGGAATAAAGACGCAAAAGGGTCTCCGGATAAAAGGATCGCGAGATGTCGGATACGTCCGGCTATCCGGGGCGAAATCGTGCGCCTTCCATTGCGACTAACCGGCTGGACGTCGCGTTCGAGGACGCGAGAGTAGAGGGACCGATCGACGACGACGACGTCGTCAAAGAGATTCCTCTCAGAGGATCCCCCATCCCCCGAAGAGTCTTATCTTTGTCACAAGTTTAGACGCAAGTGCACCGGGAAGCGAAGCCAGGGAGGCCGGGGAACGGAGTGTACACGTAAGAAGGGATGATCGAGATAAAACTCACCACTCGGTAGACGAAGTGTCGCGAAGTTGCTTGCCCCGTCGAGATCAGCGAAGCTTCTCGACCAGACTGACCGGAAGTGGAGGAAACGTTCGCCGGGTCCTCGTAGAAAGTACGAGGGTAAAGAAACAGAATGGAAAAACGAGAGGTACCGAGGGAAACTCCTCTCTCTTATCACTTTTTCAGCTTGCACCACTAACCGTGTCACTGTCACTCACTCCGAATCACTGGATAGAATCTCTCGAACGTGGTCCACAGTTTTTCCTTTCTATTCTCGTGGTATGCGCTGCAGATTACGATAGATAACGTGTAGTAAGTCGTGACAGATCAAGGGAAACCGTGAACTCCACGGATCGGAGCCCCAGCGCCGCTCCGAGGAAACTTGTCCCCGGTTTGTTTATGTCGCGTAGAATGCCGCGCTCGGGAGTCGACGTTCCCGTCGACGGAGGGCGAAGGTACACGACAGTTCCGTTGTCACTGGTAGGTGGTGTTCGATCAGAAGTTCACACTTGTAAATCGGCAGCGCGATGTTTCTAGTCACTGATCGGATAAGTCGCGCGTCGAGCGTACTTCGAATGAGCGCGATCGAACGTCGAAAATTCGCTTTGACTATTCGCCGGGATCGACGCACACGCTGAAACGTTACGATATCACAGTTATCGGACTGTGTCCCACTGCGCTCGACCGGCTCGGAAAACGAGGATTAAATCGAACCCGAGAGACAGCATGCAGGCCAACCGCACGGTACGGCTCTCGCCTGTGAACTGAATACCCGTCGCGACCTGAGGCCGGGACTCGACTGGTTTCTGCTAGGGAATCTCCCCACTCTTCGGTCTCTTCTCGCGCGACCCTAGGCACACCAACCCCCAGTCTAACCCTCTCTCCCTCTCTCTCTTTATCGCGCTTGCGGCACGCTCTGTTTCGCTCTCACTCTTTCTCTCTCCGTCCCTCTTCTCACACCCTAGTGTCCCCCTCAATCTCTCGCTCCCTCTCTCTCACTCTCTATCGCTCTACCCTTCTCGTTTCCTCTAGTCATCCTTTTGCCCTTACTCTCACCCTACCACGCTTCATTTCTTTTTCCCTCTTCGACTGTCTCTCTCCCGCTTGCATCCTATCCATCTATCCTTTTCCTCGCTATTCCAGGTTCCAACTGCCTAACGCCGACCCTTCACGTACGACCGAACGACCACCCTTTTCTTCGGTATATACCACACTCTCTCGTACCCTTTCCCCGAATACTTCTCTCCATCCCACTTCCCAGCTTTTTCTTATTTCCCCGCTCTGTCGTTCTTTCCCGCTTCCCCGCAGCTTTCTCTCTTCCACTCGTCATCTTTCTTTCCCCACCCCCTCGCGCGACGCGCGTTCTCACTTTTCCCCCCGAGGAACGGCCGCGCGACCGAGGTGCACCCTTTCCCAAGGACTTCCTGGATCCTCGTTCCCAGTCGGTCCGGTCGGTTCTTTCAGGAAAATATTTTCGGCGCTCGGTTACAACCCTTGCGAGAGAGCTCGGTCGACTCGATTCCGCCTGTCGCCGCTTTTCGAACGACCAAGTGATCCTGGCCGCACATGCTCGCCATTTCGAGCACGACCATTCTTCTAGGATCATGGGTAAGAAAAAAAGAGGAGATTGGGGGCGGGGTTTGGAAGTCAGCGGAGCAAGGGAATCTTTTTATCATACTCCGTGGAGGATGGATTCCGGGCGAACAAGTGCGCCAAAGTGTTCTGACCCTTCGTGTTTGGGGGCAGGACGACGGCCCTTTTAAGGATAAGACGGCTTACGTAGCCGAATGCTCTCGGGGTAGAAATATTGGAGGAGACCCAGCAACAGCCCGGGCTTGTATAATGCGAGAGATCGGCTGGGTCAAACAAAGTGTTACGAGCCGTTTTCTAAGACACCGTGACAGATAACGGGGAAATCATACCGAATGATAGGAAAAAGGAGTTTGGAAATTTGAGAGGAGACTTCTCTAGCTTTAGGCCGAGGAATTTATATTTTTGAGGTCATTAATTTTTTGACACGGGTCAATTGGGTGTTCCTTTATTCATTTAGAGGTTATTATCTGCTCCTGAAACTTATAAATCCCTTCTTTATCACCCTCTACGTTCGATTTATCTTTCCGTCACGTTTCTTTGGTAATCATAGTCAACAGAATTATTTTCTTTTCAACGGTTCATTGACGAGGAAAACGATTACCACTTCTATTATAAATCTACATTTACTCTAAACTTTAAGCATTGAAAATATACGGCATTTCGATTGAAAAAGGATTAACAACATCCATGTTTTCCAAACTGAAATTTAAAAAACCAGCGAACGTCCGATGAGAGTATAAAAATATTTGCAACTACGGGCGATGCACTTTGACGCTTAGAAGGGGCGCGACTCGTTCGTCCCTCGTGCATTGGTCGGAGCAGTTCCGAAAGCAATTAACGTATATCAGAGTCGCGTTACAATTTGCGCGAGTCTGCGCTTCGAGCCCTTATTTTCCTTTTTTCACCGTCGACACTTTTTCCCTACTCCGGGGCGCACGTTAATTAAAGATAATTTGATAAAATGTTTAATTAAAATGAATATCGCGATACGTGTAATACAAACGTGTCCGTCCTCGCCGGTTTCGCGTCTCTAAGTTCCGGCGGAGCGAACACGGGGCGTATAAAAGTTTGCGTTTCATCAAACACGCGTTGATCAAAGCTGAAACGGCCCGTGAACGCGGACAACCAGCGCAAATTGCGAAATTTCGGTTTCGCGTGTGGAGAAGCAGGTCATGTACCGTAAAATGTTTTGGCCGTGCGTGGGTAGGGGTGTATATGTATATTTAAGAATCGCGGTTGAATACGAAAGGCGACGGTATTCCCGACTCCGCTGTCCGAAGATTAAATTTCCGCGGCAAGGCGAAGCGCGAATTTGTGGGAAAGGTTCTGAGAATTCTTCCCGACCGTTGAATGAAATCCGTCCTCGAGTAAATTTAGCGGAACAGCCGGCTGCCATCAGATTTTCAATGCATTCATGTAAATTAACTTGGAGTAATGGGAACATTTTAATTAATTCAGGTTCCATGTCCAAATAATTTTTCATACTCAAAGTGATGATAAATCGTAAACAGATACTTGGGATTGATAAGAAATATCACACAGATGATACATTTAACCTTTAATGGACCGAGGATATTTCAAGTTTACTTAAAAAATGTATAGAAATGACCTATCACAATACTTAACATATTAATTGTAATATTAATATACGCGACGTTGGACCCAGCAAGTAAAAGTGCACATAATAATTACACAAATAATTGAAACACCCTGCAAATAAAACTAATTTAATGTGATAATATGAAGAAGCACTTTAATATTTAAAAAATGATGGGATAGAATTTGAATCCTCGAATAATTTGCATTCGTATTACATCCTACTTCATTTACGTGCACAGAATATATTCAAAAAATTTGACTAGAGAAAGCGGAAAACCTACACAAAACGAAATAAACTCGTTAATGTACGAATACATTATAATATCAAAAATGTTAATTACACGGTAATCATTTAAAAAGTTCTAAAACTTAAAGTGCACGGTAGTCAAAAACTCAGCGAAATACGAAGAAATAATAATCGTCTCCGTCACGCGAATTGTTCATTTCACGAGAATAATTAATTTCCATCCGCCATGAACCGTTGTATCATTTCACTTCGTAACGTTACAAGGCAAACAATTTTGTTACCCGCGTCACGTATCAAATCCGATATCAGAAAGTAGTTTAAATTTAACCCGGCGTTCCGACCGCTCCGGCGATCTCCTCATTTGGAATGTAGCACACGGCAGGCGCATAAACTTGATGCGCGAATCGCTTGGTTTAGTTCTCATGCTCTGTGAGGTTTCGCTAATCTTCACCATGATACCCGCATCACACGAGCCAGGCAATTAACTGGCTGAATATGTAGATCCGTTTACATTGAGCCGAATCCTTCTGCAAGTGTAAACTTGAAAGGGAAGATTTTCTGTATCAAGCCCATTCTACGTTTCGGCGAGACGACATTTCAACTAAAATAGTGAGCAGGGGAAATATTACCGAATGAAATATCAACGAAACCGAATAAAGAAATTGTTCATCCCATTGTTCAGCTGACGTGATCCACGTGCTCGCGTATTTTCCAGTGAGATGTCACCCGCCATCTCCGTTTAGGCATCTCTCGATGCCAGCCCCGAGTTTCATGCTTCCGTGAGCAGAAAAGGAAGCACGGGAAATTTAATTCTATCCCCCAGATTAAACGTAGTCCCTCTTCTTGAAAATTAGATTTTTTAATGAAAGTTCATTCGCCGTTGAGCCCTTAGCCGCTACTAGCCAACGATTAAATTCCTCCTCCCTCCTGCGTTCACGTTATGGCTGCTTATCCCTGCGTCTCGAGGACGGAACTCGTCGCGAGCGTCGATTTTATTGGACGTGAAAAATTTATCGCGAGAATATCGCGGAACACCGTTCTAAGAATTCGTTAATGTGGTATTTGGGTCGGTATAACGCGGACTATCGTGTATTACCATAAAAGCTAGACACTGCCGAAATTATGCGACCATCTCGAATTCTATTTGATTTGTCGGGCACTAGCGCATTAAAATTAGTAAAGCAGACGGGATGGATCGGTGAAACGTATGCACCGACCGTCATGCTACATTTTTAATTGGACCGTAACAATTTAATTCACTATCGTGTCGACGCTCGGCTCCGTACGCATTCCTCGTAGTTCTAATGGTCTAGCTAATTAATCATTTGCATCTGCACTCGGTGTTTGCATAATGCAAGAATTACAATAAGTAATAATTACGCCGAGTCGTTAATTATTCCGAAGCCTGACGGACATCGAGCCTGTTTTCGGAATCCACAATGCTGAAGCCATTCAACCATTTAAATTTTAAAGCGTTACGTCTAGTTACGTACAAATCACTTTATTGTCAGTTCTTCAAACCGAAGCCATAAATCATGCTTCCTAAGTAATTTAGACAAGGTCAAATACTTTGACATGCTCGGGTAAACTCGAGGATACCGTTTAGGAGGCAATGAACGTTTGACTGTCCTAGTATTAATGAATAAATTGGGAATGATGTACCGGCAGTAAAATAATCCTACCGACTTTATTTGTTCATGGTAGGCCCGTACAATGGCCGGGGATAACTAAATTATAGTTCTTGCCGTCCTTCCTTCCTTCCTTCCTTCCTGTCTGCTTTCCTTCCACACTTTCCATCGCGAAGCCGTCCTTGAGTCCTACGCCCAGGTAAACGCCACAGCGATCGGTTGATCGTAAAGTTTCTACTTATTGCAATTCTCTACTTTCGCTTTTATGGTGTGACAGTCGGATTACGAAGGCGCTGTCGTGGCTCGTAAAGCCGGCAATAATCGTAATTTACATCTGGTTCCATAACGGCTGATTTACGGGGCTTAAGGATTTTCATAAGCCACAAATAGGTATCGGTGCAACCGGTCGGATCATACGCGAGACCACGGTCTTGAATATAATAACGCGTGGAATTCCGTTTTATCACGCCGGTGGATACCGTCCCCATGTAAGACGCCTTCGGTCTTCCTCCCTGTGACTTTATTATTATAACTTAATCACGGGGGAATCCTTGGGCCCGGCGAACGCGTGTAATGAACGTGTTTGCTCGGCAAACGGTTTCTCTGCTACTCCCCGCGGAATACGATCGAGAGATTACGGATTATTTACAACTCCGCGATCGCTGGAACCAGAGCGATCGATTCACGATACTTTGTGCTCAGTAGAGTTATTTTGCATCCACGTTTACAAATGTCGCGCTTTTCTTACCGCAACGATTAATAACATTAATATTATTATTTCTTTTCATGTCACTTATTAACATAAAATAGTTGTGAGACTATAAAATTCTTCTGCTCTCAATCTATAGCGCGTACAAATTTTTTTAAAAATATATTCTACCCTTAGTAATTTTCTCACGTCACTAAAAATAACGGAGACCAGAATTAATTAATTGAAACACTAATAATTATCCTCATTCTTCTTTATTAGATATAATCCCAGTCCATTCAGTCCTTGGCAAAACACAACCAACCGCAAACTAACATTACCAGTCCGAAAAAATTCCTCCTCGAATAGGTTAATATTCAACCCCGAACCGGCGCACGCACAGGTACCTACAAGACACTCCATCAATTCATTAGAGCTGAACCGGTCCGCGCGAACGAATTTCGGCGAATACCCGAAGCGCCTTCGCGGTCCCATCGATCATGTGTACGACTAAGCCTGCCGTCGGTCTCACGAAAAACGAAACGCCTTAACGACCCGCTGCGCGCGCGTACGCGTCCGAGCGATGGCTCGTGGGTGGAAACCATACGGAAACACAATTACGGAGTTTTCACCGCGGAAGCTTCCGCGAGACAGCGGCAAGACGTTGAATTTCTTGTTGATGACCGGGCGCTCGGCTCCTTCCGCTTTTTCTTTCGCCCCTTAGCCCCGTCCGCGTTTTGTCCGGCAGGTAAAACTAACGAGCACGCGTTCGAAACTTTTCAAAACCTATTTCACCTCGGCCGTGTTTCCGACCGGGGTTTTCCCGGGTCGCGATGCCTTGTAGCGGAGGGTAGCTCACAGTCCCAGCAAGTGTTTGCTCGGTCATTTAGCTCGTGGCCGCACCGTCTGATGAGAGAAAGTCGACCGGCTTCCTCGAGGCCGGGTTGCGATGCAAAACACCGCAGCAAATATTGCGGGCAAATAAGTATAAGGATTCTGTGTAGTTATTTGGCTGCCGGAAACGCGTTCCTCCGCCATTCAACGGTCAGTGTCTCGCGCACGGGATCCCCGTCCAGTCCTGGCTCTACGCCGCGTGAAAGCGTAATTACCGCGGCAGCCGGTCCAACGAAGATGAACACGTTCGTTGCGCTGTCAGCTCCGCTTGTCCGTTCGGTTCACCTAGCTCCGACGATGTCTCCTTTCCTCTATTCTTCTCCACCGGCCGCTGCTCCTCTGCCCGTCAACATGTCCATGGATCCGAGCACCGCCACGAGGGTGAGAAACACGGAGTATCGTCTCATGTAACGGCTCGACGGCCTACCGCAGGGTAGTTGCACACACGTTCAACGCCCATTCACCGCGCGTCTTCTTTCTTCCTCCCTCGCTACTAGCCCCAACCCTCGCTCTATTAGAACGGATCCAACATCTTTTTTTTTTCGTTTTATTTTTCCCTCTCGGACACCGTGTTACTTCGACCCGTCATAGCGAAGCCCCAGGGCGGATTCTTCGGATAATGTTTTCGCTTAAGTGGCGATCGTTGTTCGTTAAGAAAGCGGGGACTTTAGAGAGCGGTTTAGCGGATCGGTCTATGGTTTTTGGGATCTGAAAACAAGTGTGCTTGGTGATTAAGATTTAGCGTGTTTTTTGAGAGCTATCGATGAGGGATTTTTGGAAATTAGGAGATATTTTGATTCGAAGTGATAAGAATAGGGTGAGATGATTTATTAAATTCGACTTGAAATCATTATTGGGAAGCTGATTCGATATTGGAAAGCGAGAGGATAATCTAGATAATCTAGAATAATTTATCTTTGAGTAATCGTCTTAACCCCTTGCAGTATAATGACGAGTGAGTCTCGTGGGAAGGATTTCCCGATCAATTTAATTGAGATGCAAATTCCTTTCCTTATTCTTTGAAATTATCGATAGTAAAATAAATCTAATCAGCAGAATCACGAAGAAAATGATACGGCAAGAGGTTAATTCTCGCCAGAATTCCTTCGAAACCACTTCCCCAAGCTGCATTCCTTCGAACAAGGCATCCGAATATCTCGACTGTTAGCGAACTGTTTCCTGTCGACGTACACAGAGCCCCGATGATACGTGATTTCGCGCGGCGCAACCGAGAATCGTCGAACTTCGAGATCACCGTAGACGCAGTGGAGCATTACGGTCGCGCGAAGACGGATTCGGGTTAAGCCTATCAGAAGCCTTTGCCGATTGAATTTATCCATATGCAATCTACGTGCTATTAGGTCGGTTAGTGGTTCCCCATCAAGTAAGCCAGCGTTCCATTAGTCCAAGCGCGTAAGTCTAATCGAAATGCCAGGAACAGAACGCAACAGAAAATCGCGTCGCCGTCGCGGCTTCGTCCGCGAACATCCGACAATTTCATATCCGGCTAGACGCGTGCCGCTGAAAAAGTAACGGCGGTAACCGATCTCGAACAAAAAGAAACGAAGCAGTATCGTTTCGATTAGGCTATGAGCGGAACAGAGGATGAAGAAGGATGAGGGGTGATGGAATTCTATGCGAGCAGAGTTTGGCCAACTTTCGTCAGCTTATCCGCCACTTTAGCAACGCGTACACAATCGGTGCATTAAAGGACGGGCCAGGCCACGCGTTGCTGCAACAAGGAATCGACATTTCCATGGAACCCATCAAAAACTTTCGGCGATAGGATTTGACGAACGCGAGCGCGGGCCTGGGCACAGCCCCTAAGTCCGCCGTGGCTGGTCTATCGGCAGGACTCTCTAGTATAATTCCATTAGTTCGCGCGCGAACGTGGGCCGTTCCCACGTTTGTCGTGTCGCTCTCGGGACAGGAGGAGGACCGACCGACCGGGTATCGTTCAAAAAGTTTCCCCCGATTACAACCACTTTGCGCGATTAGCGCTCCGCGAAGTATTCGGTCCCCCGGTTGCCGCCGCGACGCGCGCACCCTCCACGGCTATACGCTTTCGCGACGAGCATCGTGTACCACGAACTACTTCCAAGTTGAAAATATTTGCGTATATCCTTATTACGAAGTTTTGTGATCGAGGAGAGTGGCATGGAGCGTCGCGGGGAGCGCGGGCGCGGGAAGTTCGCGGAACTGTTGGAGAGAAGGTAAATGCAGCTGCCGAGAGTGAGATAAAGAATATTTCAAGTACGTTCACTTAGCGGGTTTGATCTTCTAATTTTAACCTATCGATTTAACCGATTGTGTATAGTACTTTTTATCATGGGATCTTGCATCTCGCTTTCATTTCTTTCTTACTGAAGATCGAAGTTACCTTTGACAGTTTATTTACACACGTGTGAAGGGCTATAAAATTTCAGTCGACAATATATAGAATGACGTGGTTTATACTCAGCATCGTAAAAGGAGCATCCACGATTCCGCTCAAAACCAGGGACTAATCCAGCGACTTAATTACCCTCCGAGTGCATTTCATTCCACTGCTGCGACCGCTGTCCTCGTGCTAGCTCGAGTCAAAGGTTCGCTTCTGCGGTTGCCTGTAACAATCGCGTCCTGCTAATCCTTATTAGGATAATAAGGCACACGCACACGTCACGCTGGTCTTAGGGGCCTTGCCAAGCATCCATAACCGGTGGAAACGGTTGTCCCGGCGGAAATGTTTATCCCACGAAGTGGCGAGATTTGGAATGCTGCCACTTGCTCTACATACGTGAACTGCACCGGCAAACAGCTATCCGCATTTCGCAGCACACTCCCTGCGATTTACACCCAGATTGCATTACACGATCTTAAATAAGCGCGCCCCCTCTTTATCCGCCCCCGTCCCGTCCCCTGAATATTATACATTACGTCCGCACGTTCCTTGGTCCTTTTATCCGCCGCGCTCGTGGGCGTGTCTCGATCGCTTCCCTCTCGATTCGCGCAGAACCTTCGCCGGAAAGGAGAGAGCCCGATTCTTCTTTAATTTTATTAACCCATCTGAATATGGTTCAGCGAATTTACGGGACGGCGAAAGTGTTTTTGCGTGACCGCTGCCAAGATTTTCACACGAGTGGAAGAATTGGAATGGAACCGTATGGCGACTCGCAAAATTGTTCCCGCGTTGATCGCGCATTCCATTTTTCACGCGTTAATTAATACCGTCGAATATTCATGAAAAATTACTGGTTGTCTGAGAGAAATGAATTTATGATTTGTATGTGGAGGTAGAAAGCTTTTACGGTACAAGTTACGGTCGAATATCTGACTCATTGTGAAACAACACATACTCCAGCATGATCGTTCATTTTAAAAAGCTTTTCTCGTACATCAAGAAGTTCGGTCGATCGTTCTATGCAATTATTAATCGTAACTTACTCGCTTCTTTTAGGTATTAGAAGTGTGTCAAGTTCGTGAATCAGGGATTGGTGGGGGTGTCACCGAGGGTGTCGGTGTCCATTGTGTTTTATGGTAATGCGCCACTCATAAACGAACGGATTACAGCGTAACCTCGAGGCAGCGACGGTAATACACGGTCCGGAGTCAATAAATTTCTAATTTTCTGCTATCTGCGTCCGCCTACCGTTATAAGCTCTTGAACCGGGTGGGTAGCAGATTAATGTAAAAATCGATTGTCCTTCTCTCTCCCTCTCTCGCCGTTTCACTCTTTCTCGCGCGCAACAACCTCTCTCCCCCGCTAGAAATATTTCTGGGTATTATCTGTGAAATGTGTCACAGCTGCAATACGGCTACGCGTATTGCGATACATCGGCCACAACATCGTTTCCCCGATTCGATGCAGGGAAATTACACGGATTTCTTGTTTACACGGACATCATAGCTCGAAATGCGATCCGCGCGGCCGTACGACGCGACGTGCGCACAGAAAAACGGAGAGAGGAAAAACATATTTATATACACACGAGCGTGCTGTTATCGTGAATCTCTCATAACGAACAAAATTGGACCGTAAAATCATTCTCATAAAACGGAGGAGCCGTCTCCGACGCTTGCTCGTTCGCTTGCCCGTCCGCCCACTCCGCCGCTTCCGTGGATTACTTTTTTCCGCGGAGAGCTCGCCAATTGATTCGGAATATTGCAATTATCCCGCGGGCCAGCGATCGACGTTCATTGAAAACGTAATTAACGCGAGCGCCAGTTACATCGATCCAATGAACGAACTGAATCGATTAAATTTTAAGTAACATTAAACGGGAAAGGTTTCGCCGAAAGGGATTTTTCGTGGACGGCTCGAACGCGGATGCGTCGAGCGGAAATGTTACTTTCCGTTTTATTCCATTATTTCTTTTTCTGCTCCCTTTGTTCTTTTTTTTCATTGTACATCGTTTTTCGTTTCGCCTAAATATGTACACGCTGTTAAATTGTCGATGGGACAATTGGCGTCGCTTATCGGTCGATAAAGTGGAAAAAAGAGAATGGGAGTCATTGGAGTACGCGAACTAGATATTTATTCGATATGCTTTGCCAAATATCGAAGTACAAACGTAACACCCGACTCTTGATTAAATAGCCGACGGCGTGTCCCAACGGAGAGTACTTTTCGTATGCCGGAATATTCTTTGGTTCCTTCGTAAATCGCTATGGTATTCGCTGCAGTTTGACTTTGGATTTAGTCCACAGTCGTTTCGCCAACGTCCCAGCCATGTATCAAGAGATTTTTAAATGTATTTGCGTATGGGTTGATTTCACTTCTGGCTAGAAAATTAAACGCTTTAAATATATTTTAACAAGATTTCTTCTAAAATTCTTGATCTCTCTGTAATGTATTCTGTTACTTATATTGAAATCATGATGAAATTGTTATATTCACTTAAAGTCTTAGTGGCCTTTCTTCAATGCACCGTTACGTTGCGTAAAGTAATAATGATAATCATCGATGATTTCTCATGTCCATTAACGAATAATAGTAATGACAATGTAATTTGCAACGCCGTCCGTTGCAGAAGCTCATAACTAGACGGTGCAAATTTATGCAAAGTATAATCTTCAGAAACAAATTCTATCATCTTCACGAATACTTCCAGTAAATAAGGAACAGAAATAAACCCGCTTTGAAATTTACTTAAATTTGTGTTTTATAATTTTACGATCACGTTAATACGCTGTAATATTTGCCGGTCTGTAATACGCTTAATACACCATAATAATCGTAATTTTATTAATCATTTTATTGCGCCACATAAATAGGCGTAAGTATGAAGTTCCGCGGCCTACTGACAAAAAACCGAATCTATGAATACAGAGTATCAGCCTCATTTCTCGAATTTTTCAAGCGAAAACGATTCCGGCCAAGAATGCCCGGTAACGTCTACTTTGCGCAGCACAGTTCACTTTGTTCACAAACTCCGCGAATATCAAAACGCTCAAAAAAATATGTGAGAATGGCACCGTGGGGAAGTCTATATAAAATAAACCGGCGGACGGAACCGTTCGGCGAGATTTTTCTTAGCGCCACGTTAACGCGGCACGTGGGAAAGACAATGTAACCGGATCCGCCGTGTTGAAGTTGAAAAGTTTTCCTGCGGTTGCGCTTACACGCCGGCCGCATAAATGGCGCGCGTCGCGCTATAATTCAGCAGCATAAAATCCCGACCGACCGGGTCGGGGAAAACAAGGCCGGGGCAAATGGAAAAAAAGAAGAAATAAATCGTTTTCCTTTGTAATTAATACCACCGTTTACTGCAACGCGGCAGGGGGTCCTAGTACGGAGAAGGGTGGTAAAGTAAGTAAAAACTAGAACGCGTACGATTCTTCTGTTAATTAACGAAACGGTCCCATGTAACGCGATCGTAAAACTTGTCCGAGGCGAAAAATCGTAAACATTATAATTGCAAATGAACTGCAAAAGGGTGAAGGTGAAGGGGGGAGGGGTGAGAATTGTACCGGCCAGCGTGTCGCATACTTATTTTATGATATCGTACAAATAATGTGATCGTCGATGTTTTACCTACGTAACACCGCGGCTGAGCATTGTGCAAAACATACGCGCGGCTCGCGAACGTGACCTCCTCGTTTCTTCGACGAGCCGTTAACTTTCTTTTGAAAATGTTAAAAAAGATCGGCAGGAAATGACGCGGTAAGATGGCCGCCTAGTTTGCTTCGAGGGAAATTAACAGTAAATCCATGAACCTCGCGGAGTTGTTCGCCGCAAATAACGGCGCTTCTGCTTACCTTACGTCTTTCATCGATATTTCTATCTTCTTTCCTTTCTCTGTAACAAAAGGAAGCTTCTTTGCAGATTCTCCGGAGGACACGTATGCGTGCATACATCTGCCTTCTTGTCTGTGCACGTCTGTATTGTAGGAAGCTACATAGATGTCGTGCCGCGTGTTTCTCGGATAAATTTCAACCGAGAAATAGGAAGAGAGGGACGCGAAATAAAAGGTTGTATCATCGAGAATCCGGCACGATCGAGCAGAGTCCCGGATTGCCGATCGTTTCGTGTCGCGGAACCGCGATTATCGGGAGAAGGAGGATCGGACCACGAGGCTGAGTCAGCGCGCGACAAAATGGCCGCCGGAGGACCGCTCGCTTTCGCGTCACGAAAATTTCAATTACTCGCTCGGAGACGCAATATCGGGTAACATAAATATCGCATTGACAGCCCGGTAAATAGGGATTCATTGTAAAAACATCTAATGGTCGGCAGAGAGGGGTTCGTGCCACGGGGGTCGCTCTCGATTTGGTTCCATGGTGGGCTACGATCTAACCCCAACAGTACCCCTGGGTGCGCGGTACTGTGCGCTGGGGGAAAAGGAGTCGAAAAATGGCACAGAACGAATTTTTGCACGTGTTGAAAATATGGGAACGACCTATTGCGCACACTATTCGCGATTAGATTTTTTTCTCTTCTTTTGTAGCGACGGGGTCGATTCGGATAAATCCAAATTGATATCGATTTAAATAGCTTTTTTCTAAATGCATTCCGCAGCACATCAATCATGCGGGGCGACTTTATCATTTTGATGGCTGAATATTTTATTGTAAAATTGATTACCTGTCGTCGAGATATTCTGGCAAATCTGGTGTGCGATGTGTGTGGAAGCAAACACGTCTTTTTTTCTAGAGCCGGTTGGAACCATTGCTATTTCTACTGCAAAGTATAATATTATTCAGAATTATTATTAAAAAGTGAGCTTTAAAGTCTATTGTCTCCTTTCTTTTAGTAATAGATGCTGCTTTTCAGCTTCGACTGGATTAGCCCAATTCCATCAAGTATTACGGTAATCCTGCGGCGATAGCCCTGAAGTATATTTATTCGAAGACATCGCATGGGTGAAGGAAAATACTGTTGACTCGCCGGGTAGCTTTTAAATATTAAGCTGTCGGAGGCGAGGCAACTGTTTGCCTCCGAGTCGCGAAAAACGTCCACTCCCTAACGACTAAACTTTCTCCGAGATCCACTGTAAAAACGTAGTCCCAACGACAAAGGGGATTTCTCATTGTAAATTCATAGTAGGCGAAGAACCCCGAAAGTGTTTCAGGGTGGCTGGAATGAGAAATGTGGGGCGATCTCTGGGTACCGCCTAGAACCAATCAGGTCGTCTTTTCGTCGTGTTAAAACTACTGGAATGGCTTAAACGGTCTTGCGAATCGCAAAGGGCAAACCTATATATATATCTATATATATATATACATATACATATATACTATATGTACTATATAGGGTCGCTCGACGTGAACTCCACCCGTGAGCCGTCGTTATTCAAGTGTTACACGAACACGTTATACTACTTACCCCGCTACTTGCCCCTTGTATTGCTCCACCAGGAACCGTATTGCCTTTACCCACGAGTACTACTACTCGTTGCAAGACGAACATATCTTCACGACGATGTACACCATTTTTTATATCCGCACAGTGATACGCATTGTTCTTATATTAACTGAAACGCGTTACCTTTCTTTTTATTGTTTCTCGAGACATTCTTTCCCAGAAGGTTTCATCTCTTATTTCCAAGCTATTGTTGTTCCAGTTATCAATTTTGTTTCGCATTTTTGAAGACACTGATAACTGTGGACTTGCCATTTCTGATATTTGCCCGCAGCAGGATAAAGAAGAATGTGTATATAGATACGATAAACAAGAAACAATTCTTATATTTTTCGTGTAGGACAATATTCTTCGATGTGTTTCTCCCTTGAACCTGGAAAAATATACGTAAATGTCTTCGGGGCTGGAACTCCGTGTTATCCATATCGTATCCTTCAAACTCATGTCTCAGACTTGTTTCCCTCAATTTAAATGTATCTTACGAACGGTGAGCAATGAAAAGACGTTTCTGAACATTCATAAGACACATGATAGAAACTACGAATGAAATTCGAAGTCATCAGAGTCATCAAGTTAAGATGTGCATTTTCGTTGATCCTTCTATTTTTGTGATATACGGGTAGCCAGAGTGCAATATAAATTCAATGGATGTCGATAGTAGTAAGTTGATATTTGGCGAAATGTCACTAAATTTTTCGATCCGGGCCACTGTACGCTGTGTCGGTGTATGCCATTTATCGGTTGACCCACTCATCCTCGCAATAGAATCCGTCGCACGAGTCCGATTTCCCCTGTAACCCCCGGTTTATTGGCGGGGACCCGATCATCCCTTTGTGAGACCCCCATTGTGAGCCATTGGTCCACGTAAACGAAATTGCCGAGGGGGCGACGTAGGGATTGAATACAAAAGCGAATATAGTATCTGGGCGTGACTGGCGACCGATTCGCCGCGGCTTCGGCCCGTTTTCACGCTACGGCTCCTGAAAAACTGACCCCTTCGATCGGCGGAACGCACCGAGCCGCGCCGCTTCTTTTTCCCTAGTTTCTCAGGTTATCTCCGTGACAAATTATCCAAACGCAATATCGTTTAATCTCCGACGCAAACACGGCACCGACTTCCCGGCATTTCTTCGATCCTCGTCCTCTTGTCGCCGGCTATCCGGGTTTTTCATTCGCCCATCGATCCTCGTGGAAAAAATGTTTCCGCACACGGTACCGCGAATTCCCCCGGATCAGACGCTCGCCGATGGTTTTTTTCATAGTTTCTTGCGGCCGTAGCCAATCGTTTCGATCGGGGAAATTGGAAAAAAGAGGACCGGTTCCAGTTAATCGCCTGATTAATCGCAAAAATCGATGGAACGCATGCCGCCGAAAGGATATATTTATGAATGGCGAAGCATTGTAGAAATTTTACTTCTGAGCGGTTATCGTCGGTTTATTGGTTCAACAATGTGACGATGATGGAGGTAGGCGACGAACTTTGCAGAAAGTCCTTTTTCGAAGCACAAGCCACAGGATTCACGAATATTTTCATATCGCGCCGGTGACGAAATCGTATAACAATTGAAAGTTTGGTATTATTTCTGTCCGCGTGACCGGTCACTGTTCCGCTATTATTATCATCATCGACCATTTCAAGCGCAGAAATTGCTGTGGTTGATTTCAGAAGAATCGATCCTCCGTGAAAGCTAATTCATGGACTGCGCACGATACGACAGGATTTAATATATCGCTGTCAATCACAATTTAATTCGATAATTAAACGTCGAGCGGGCGATAGTGTCGAATAAAGTTCCTTTTTGCCGACAGGAACCGGTTTTGCGTCAGTGGCTCGTTAAAACGCTCGAAATGCTCGCAGGTTGATTTAACATCTCTATTCCTTTGGAAATTGAATAACTCATTAAAAAGAAGAGAGATATATTAATTGCGTGGCTTCGATGGAACGCGCTCGGTCGAGAGTAGGTCAAATACTAGAGTCCCACTTTGTCGATACGTACGCGCCGCGTATGAATGATACATCGACACGACCGAAATATTCAAATGTTCCGGATTGTGCAAACTCTAGCGCACCGCGGAGAATAATTCACTGCGCTTGCCGTGCTAACTGATGCACGCTGACATGCCGATCCATTTTTTCGGCATCATTAAGCTAATATTGTATCGCTTTTCGAAGCCTACTTCGAAGTATCCTTTTAATTCAGTCTGATCCTGAAACTTCCAATTGCCGTTGTAATCATCCTTTATTCGTCGTCAAAATGAATACTTTCAGACCGCTTCCCTTAATCACTTTCACTCAACGAATCGAACGACTTCTCGTCGTCATAAATAAAAGGAAGAATTACTACCAGCATTCAAAAGAAAGCCGGTGTGACGAACTTAGGAAGTTTCCTCATTGCCACGGGGGTGTCCTAACGACTGTCCCCGTCGAGCGCAATCTCCGTACGTTATAAGGACGGATTAAGTCTACGACCACGGTTTCGATCTTGTCGAATCGAATTATCCCGAGGATCAATGCGGGAGGCGTGCTGTGTCTACGTGATCCTGAAATTTTATGAAGAAGATTAGTCACAGGCAAGTAGTATCGATACCGTAAATCGGATACCTCTCTCGAATGACTGCAGTCGCTGTGAAAGCAGCCAATTATAAGTTGCCTGAAAAGGGGAGCATCGATCTCAATCGACTTTGTGTCTCGATGCTTCGACAGGCTGTTTCAGGAACAAAGAAATTATGACAATGGAACATAGAAAACGGTGAAGCTGCAAGTAATTGCAAGGTTTTTAGTCAACGTTATCAAATTTACGTGTTATTTCACAAATTTCTCTAATTACTTAAAATTGTATACACTGATGCAATTACATTAATTGCTTTAAGTATCCCTAATAATTACATTAAATACAAATTCTATTTTTCTTTCACATTATTTCACCACATTCTCGGATACACAAAAATGATAGGTCACCGACCGACGAGGGTGCTCAAACCCGTTGGTCAGAGAATTGTTAATTATCCCCGCAAGAATCAAGCATTCAAACTTCAAGGGTACACAAAGAAAGCTACCGTAACACAAAGAGATATTATCGTTTCCAATAATCGACTCTCGTCGGAAGTGGACGGAGTAAGAAGTTTTGGAAAGCCGCTTACAGAGAATTGAAAAGGCATCGATTGGCTGCGCCGGGGCGGCGCGATTGATAACCTCCTTAAATTTAAACGCCGGTCGCTTATTAAGACAATTACCCCGGCGAGTATCGGTAGCCTTTTCATGTACGCGAGCCAGCTGAACAAGATTCCAGCGATAGGACCGGCTGTGTCGGCGCGGTACGCCTACGTAACATGCTTCGCGCAGCCTTTACATGTTTCCTGGATCCAAAATGGCGGCGCGCGGTATGACCGGCGCGTTAAACTTGAATTCGTAGCAATCGTAACGGTGACTGCCGGTCGGTTGAGTCACCAGCGAGTGGATTTCCGGTTTCTTATCCCACGCGCGCCGTCATTGTAACGCCGGGTGGTAAGCAGATTCGTGTTTCGTACGGCCGCGATATTTTAGCCCAAGGAAAGTGGTAGTCTGGTCGTGTTGCGCGCAAAATGGCGGGGACAGGGCGGGGAGATGGCAGGGATACGTTATACAAATGGGTTGTCATTCATTTTCGCTGGCTGGGTCTTGAGTCTGGTTTATGCCTCTGGCCGCTTTGTGTTACTCGCGAAAAGAATCGTGCGGGCGACTTAAAGGGTTATTCGTATTCGTTGAATTAACGAAAACAAATTAAAAAAATAATACTTTTCTCCTGTGTTCAGTAGTCCGTGGACAATCAGCCCCGAAATATTTCAAATCGATCGCGTCAGAATTAAGCCAGGGAAAAGCGAATGTTAATGCTTATGTCTCGAATAGGGAATAATTGTGCAAAGTATGTGGAAATGTGTTATTTATTAATCAAAAACTGTTACTAAACACAAGTACTCATTATGGTCGACATTAAGTTAATTCAAGAAGCGAAATTCCCAAAACATGCTCTTGAAAGAAGCCAAGGAATAGGAATGCGGTTCACCTGGCGCGGAGTTTTGGATTCCAGGCGTGCAGTCGGTGACCGCAGCGTCGTCGCGCGCTCGGTTCGTGTGACACGCACGTTCCAACGTGACCGACCAACCCCTCTCGTGCTAGAACTATCCGCACGATTATCTTCGCGTTCGCTTTTGCAACGGGCGAGCTGGCGGCGCGATGGAGGAGGGGGCAGCAGCGCAGCGCGCGGTATGTAATCAAATTGAAACGCGGTCGTTGTTTCTTTCCCGCGAAGAAGTTCGATATCGAGGGAACGGGTAATGAAGAATAATGGTTCGAGTAGCGGAGCGAGCCGGTGTAATGAGCTTAAACCGGGCACAATATTTCGTTTTAAAAAAGTCGAGCCCACGGCCGGCCCCGGTAGCTCGCGGATAATGCACGTGTACTTTTGTTTACTCCTTTTCTCGTTCCTCATCAAGAGTTCCTTCCCCTATTTTTTCCTCGTTACAGAGCGAAGAAGAACGGGCAGGAAGAAAAAAGGAAGAAGAAGGAGGAGGAGGCTGGAGGAAGAAAAAGGAACGAGGAACCGCCGCGGACCGGGATGAGACGGACTGAGAGAAAGAGAGAAGAATGCAAATTGACGTTGGGCTCGTTTGCATAATTCAATCATTTATGCTATCCTCTCGATCGATAATGCGAGAAGTTGCATAATACATTTTTTATTAAGCGCGGCAACGCGGAAGCAACGGTCTTCGCGCGAGCCGGCCAGCGAGCGAGTTGTCCGTGAAAGTCCACGTTCGTCCTCGCCTCCCGTCGTCCCTCGCGCCGCGCCCATCAAATATGCAATAAATTTCCGCTGATGTAAATATTTCAGCGCGTTTAACAAATCTCCGCGGCGGACTGTCCGTTCTAAAACCGCAATTTCCTGTTCGCTACATAAATGTCGAAAATCCTGTAAACGACGTTTTAATTAGAGACTTGCGTTTCACCCGGCTAAACACGGTTCGGCCCGTCATTTGTGCCCGCGTCAATTATCATTTAAACAGTCCCCGGTAAATTGCACATGCATTATACACGTATACACGCGTGCGGCACGCCGCTCTTTCATAATTTACACTCTTTAATGAATGTTTATCCGCGGCCGATGAAGGATAATGAGTTTACTTTTGCGGAGCTCGCCGATCCACCCACCGACCTCCGCGACTTTTTACGTCGATTCCACGCGGCTCCGGCTAAAGGACACGCGTGGCCTCGTTATCGGCGATTTTTTTAGACACCGCGTCGACTAACGAGAACCCTGCCGACGCTTCCCGCAGCCCTCCGCCCTTTCCATCCTCGTCCCGCAATTTTCCATCGATCGAATCGCGGTTCAGCTCGAGGAAACTTTTCCATAACTCTTTGTTAACTAACAATAGCAAGTTTCTCACGTGAAACCCGCGGCGGATTCGTGCTCATCAGCCGTTTCCCTCGAAGATTCGACGGCGCGGGTGTGTTATACGGAAACTTTGCTGCGTACACGTTTATAGGCGCCGCCCCGAGAAAACTTCCATCCGGCAACTTCTGGAAGACGGTCCCGCGCGTGTCGGAAACATAATGTGTTACTTGTTCTATATTGTTTACACCGGAACGCTGAAGTGCCGCGTCTGCGAGTCGTTGAAAAGGGGTAAATTGAATGTGTGCAATTCTGCGAATTATTCGTTCGACGATGAAGGACCTCTCGAACTCCATTATTCGACGTTCTATGTGTTCGTGCTCGGAACGATGATTACAGGAACTTGCAATACAGCGTTTAATTGATGGTAGTTTTACGTTATCAACCGAAAGATTTTCTTAATACTTACCTGAGGTTTATAGAACTATTTTCTAAAAAAGAATGATCAACAATAGCGACAAGACATTACGCTTCGGTAACTTGATGCAATATAAGATTGAACGCAACTTTATTCCCTAACATGAAAATCGGAAACACTGACTTCCTTGCCGACGAGATCCCCGTATTCCATTTTTTAACAAAAACTTCGGTGGCCCGTGAAATCGCGTGTCCCGCGCCATACATTTTTATCCGGAGATATTTGAATGGAAATCGTTGAACAACTAACCCCGTCGTAGGGAATAAGAAGACTACGGGAGCATCGGTCGACGATACGGTTGTAATTTTTCCCGGGGAAAATTGAATCGAGATGAATGTCCTCGTAGAGTGCAGCGGCATGTCGGCTCGTGGAACACGAGTGGAGAGACTAAAGGCACCCCGGACGTAACTCGGCTAGCCTGAAAATCCCCTCGGGAGGGTTGAAATCTACTTCTCCCCGGCCCGGCCGTAGTTCTCCTCTCCTAATTCTGAGTTCCATCACATTGATTCCCCAGCCTCCCTTCTAGACCTCTATCAGCATATACAAAGAGGGTCCAATTTATAAACTGCCCGCAGATTCACTCGCCTGCGGTGTCTGATTAGATGTCCCCTACGATTGAATATATCTTGATGATAATTGGGGGGAGAAGATTTCCGAAGGAACGGTGCGCGTCTATTTCCAATTAGGCGCATTGTAGACGATCAAGAAAAAACAGCGTCACTCCTTTTTCGCGTCTCCTCTCTTCTTTCTTTTTCATCCACCCCATAGTCTCGATCAACCCTCTCAGCTCAAGATATCATTGCATTCAAATTTTGACGATTAAATTGGATCAAGGAGTATTCGATTATGGGGAGAAAGCTTTGATGGCTCAAATGTAATTAAATGTGAAATAAACAAATAAATGAATTCATATATTTGCATCACAAAGAGAAATCGGAGGTTCGGTTTTTAATCGAATTGAAATGAAATTTCTCATTTTCATTTTGATCGTCTGGATAAGTATAATACTATGCAGGATAATTTTTCTCCAAATGGAAGGAAAATGAATCTTTCGCACCCCGCACTTACTTTTTACTTTCCAACAAAAAGATCATTAGTCCTAAGGGAAACGCGCCAGAAATAATACGCGTTTGTTCGAGTGTTGATAAAACGTACGCGTGTTCCAATGCATCGCTCTCATTCCTGCGACGCATTCTCGTGCGCAGGATATGTTAATCCGCGAGATCGCGACTTTAGATCGTATGCAACCGGCCGACATTAAAAATAATACGTGGCAGTGTTTAAGTAAATCGCGACACGCAGAACCTTATTGGAAATTCACACGTTACGCTGTGTTCTCTTATTCTATCAGCTCCGCGTGTTCTCACCTCCGCTCCCAAAACGGAAGAAAATTAATAGTAAAAACAGAGCACCGCAACAAGGTAAATACGAACCGTGAAAACGTAACAGGACTTCAGGGGGAGAAAAATGCACGCCGTTAAATGGCTTCTCGAATAATTCGTATTCGAAATCTCGCGTTTTTTCTGGCACACGTCACGTTAAAAAATTTCCCGCGTGCGTTTCTCGTTCTTCTACCACCGGACACATTTTCAAAGCTATGAATACGTATTTTCTCGTCCGTAGAAAAGTGCATTCGAGTTGCTTCGTCGTAACACATCCCCTTTTCTCCCGCGGCGATGCGAAAGCATTTGATTTGCCCCGATAATTCTGTTTCGCCGTTTCTAACTCGTTTTCGTTAAACCGTCCCTCGTTGTAGTTTCGATCCGATTCGAGATTGGATCATTCGGAGGGGTTACGGCGCAACGATGAAATAGATATGTATGTACACGCGGATCTATTCGCGAACGTAGATCCCCCGGTTTGATAACGCCGTGTCACTCTTCCGTGGGGTCGTTGCAGATATGATTTATACGTATTCTTGCGAGCCTTCCTCGACTTAAGGAGATAACATCGTTGCAAGTAATTGGATGTTAGCCCGTGGATACCCCGCCGAGTGTGCTACGGTTTATTATTCTTTCCGGATTCTATTCAATCGTTCTCATAAAAACTCATTAATTCGCGGTGTACTTTACGTAGCCTGCGCCGCGGATATAAAGCGACCGCGCACACCGATGCATTACGGAGATGAAAAAGATGACAAGATAATTTTAAAGCTCTCTAAACATCGCCGGCACGAAGCTTTAGGCTTTTTGAATAAGGTGTTTCGCGAGCTTCCACGTTCATAGAATGTTCCTGAATGAATGGAGAATAGTTCTTGATGAATGTACTTACACACGTTTCATGATTTATTTTATTTAGGCGCAGGGTTTGTCGTAACACTTGTCATTCAAAAACAATTTTAATGACTTTCAGACGTCGTATCTGTAAGAGCTAACTTGTCAAGAATTTTATAATTAACATCGCCAGTCTGTAAGTTTTTACTCAGAGGCTCCACGTTCAGAAATTACATCTCACATCTGGATTATCAGAATGAGAGCGGTTTGCTTGTTCAAGAACCGTCTATTCGTAAGAGTAAACTTAGCACAGTAAATTAATCATTTACAAGCAGTCCGTAAAACCGAACGAGATTCATCGGCGATGAGATCAGCGGCTGCCAGGAAAATATGAATTTTCGAAGCCATTTTCCATAAACAAGGTTTAAGGGTGACGTTCGAGCGCTAAACAAGGTATTGTTACGTGGCTTCCATCGATATTTCAGCGAGTTAAGTGACAGTTGCCTATAAAGCGCACTTCTGCTTCATAAACGACTATTATCTCAGCGAACGGCTTTAAGTTCAATATCGAGAACGCGGCGGTAGCGCAGCGCGACGAGACGTTTCGCCGGGCCGAAGTTCGGAATCTTTTAATACTGCGTTAAAGTCGCAGTCCCTCGGAATCAGTTCTGAAACTTTCTCCTTTGCATGCAATTCGCTGTCGCCGCTCGGTTCGGCAGTTAAGTCGCTTGAATGGCCACTTGGAGAGATTTCGACGCGACTTAGATAACGGCCGGCCAGGTTCGAATCATATGTATCAAGGAGTGTTTAATATTCGGGGCACGATCTGCGGGTCCGTTCGGGACCGGACCCCGGGTCGTCACCCGACGAAATTATTGACGAGCAAATTACCGGAGTCGAACGTATCATTACGCTCCGCGCGCGGGCGCAACACCGAGGGAAATTTGATTTTCGACTTAATTTAGTTTTAATGGCTGGCTGCGCGGCGTATCTTTAACGTCTGACAATATGGCGGCCAATTTGCCCCGAAATTTCCGCAGGGATTGAAAATTTCAAGCATGATTCGCTCCACAGAAGATTCCTGGAGCGAGTTGCGTCTCGGGAACACCGCCATTAGCAAAGACACTCGTATCAGCATACTTCCGAAGAATCTTCTTTGTATCTACCCTGTGTTCCGCGAGTTCCTCCGCGAAGATACACGCGATGCAGATCTCGAGTTCCATGACGAGAATAACGTTTCGCGAGATTGGTCTATCAAGTGTACGCCTACTTTCCGTCTGAAAATCCACTTTCGGGAGAACCGCTCTGTGATCCGGAGTGTACGTACCAAACGCCGAGTCGTTGAATTAAATCACGCGATACTTGTTCCATTTGATACACGATCTTTCTGTACGGTAACTTCCACGTCGGGGGTTACATTTCGATAAACGAAGAGAAATATTGAGATTGTTACTTAAAAAGAATGAGCGGTGCTTGTACTTTTACTTGTCGAACACGATGCATTTCCTTTTGTAATCTTCGTTTCGAACTCGATGGGACATTACCATACGAGAAGTTAGAACAATATAATCAAATAAACCTCACCGAAACGAAACGGAAAGACACAGGCGGAAACTTCCATCGGAATATTCCACGCAGTTGCGTAACGAGGCAAGGGACAGCTACCCCGAAGTACATCTCCGATTAAAACGATCGTGCCGAACCCTTCGCCGTTTTCCCTCGAATCACCGTCTCGCCTGCGGAGCGGCGCCGTCGCGCTCGCTCTCCTGCTGCAACATGGTCTCGTCGTCGTTATCCGGTACATTTAAATAATTGCGAATGCCGGGTGTCGTTTTAGCAAGGATAATTTATAGAAACGATTCGCGCCGCTCGCTGAACCGGCTCGCTCCGTGGCGAATTCCAGCGGAGCTTCCTGTTCGGTGTAATCGCCGCCGCTGCGTATCCAGCCGGATTCATCCCCCTTCCCGGTGGCAGGCTTCTTTCATTGGCGCTGGGGAGGGTGAACTTAAGCCCGCCGGTGTTTCATCTACCCCCAGCGACGCCGTGTACTGTTGCTCCCGTTGCTCTCGCTGCCTTTCGCCCCGACAAGCCGCTTGTTATGATTGTCTCGGGCTAGGTACGCGGTACGTGGATCTTTGTTCAACTCCCTGCCCAGTGCCGTCGGTTCGGGGGTTGAAATCGAGTCGCGCCCCAATATGAACTTCGAGTCCTACCCCGTTCCCCGAAGAAATACGAAAACTGTCGCGAAGTCGGTTACCTTCGCCGCTACTTGTTTTTCTTCGTCGTAGAAATTGTTGCCCCCCGGGGGAGAAAGTGTTTCCACAGGTCTTTTAACCGCGAAATTTTCGGAACAGTTCCGGGGGGAATTGGGTACAAAATGTTAAATGAAATTCAGGAAAGCGCTTCGTTGTTGTGCGATTAAGGAACGAGTGTATTGTGCGTGAACAATTGATAGAACGTAGTGGTAGTAGGAATCTAAGGGGGTTCGAGAAATATTTCTATTTTATATAATTTCTACTCTCGTCGTTTTGTTTGATCGGTAAATATTTTTAAGTGCATCCAGCACGTGGCAGTTTAATCGTAAAGTTCGAAAGTATTTTTAATCGCGAAGACGCAGGATTCTGAGTCTCGAACCGACTGGCGCCGGGAGTTTTCGATTTTACAAGTAAAATTAGCGCCGATAATGCCGCTCATTTGAAAGTCCATTTATTTTAATAATCAGGAACGGAGTGGGAGGAAAAAATGCGTGTGCCGCTGGAATCCCCGATGTAAATGTACAGCCCTGGCCTCGCCGCATCCTTTAGCCACCCCCGTAGGTCCTTCGTATCTGCCGCACCGTGCAATTCGGCTCTGTCTGGTAAAGCGGTGCGCGCGGCACGGAATTTATTCCCCGGGGAAGAAGAGCGGCGCGCGCATTTCGATAAATCTCGCCGTCACCAATAACGTATTAAATTTCTCTCTTCGTTTTTCACCGTTTTCCCGATCCTTCTCTTTAATCCTTTCTCTTGAAATATCCAGTCAATCTCCAAATAACACGGTTAATTGTTTTCGTGTTACTCAAAGCTGTGTTACACTGAATTCCCAATTAGACGTCATACGAATGTAACGATTTACTGACGATGCATCGATACCACGTTCTCAGACACTACAGACTCATACATAATAGAAACCGTGCAGTTCATGTAAAGTATTGTGCAATTAATAACTCGGTTATTGGAATTTTTGATCGTCGAAACTCCTTATAACACAAGTGCCGTGTTATTCGTGAGTTGCATGGAGATCGATGCTCAAAGGAAACGAAACCACGATCGATTTCGCCCCGGAATTAATGCTACCTGTGATAAATAAAAGTAATGGAGGTCGGTCGGGACGTAATTCCGCGATTTATTCCGCGAAACACCGGGACGCATATTTTTACATTGTTACCGCGCGAGAAATATCGCCGGCGCGGAACTTCCCTGGAAGCTCGTTACACGGAACGTTCCTTCTCCCCGCGAGCGGCGTGACGGCCGGGTTACGACAAGTTCTTGGATATAGCCGGGACGATTCAGTTCAGAACGGATTTGTATAATCTCGTGACTCCTCGTGTTCGACTATTACGAACAATCCAGCTGTGTCATGTAAACGATGCATTAGAGAAATTACAGGGACGACTGGGGGAAGGGGATGATTAACTTGCTTTCGCGAACTTGATCTCCGCCGCGTCGAAACGTAACTGGGTCACGGAAGATGTTCCGAGGAAATGAATTCTTATTAATTGGTAGAAATTTTCGTACTTCCTGGAATCTTTTCCCGACGCAAGTGACAGTGAAGAAAAAAATATTTCATCATGTTGGTTTACTTTCAAACACTTGTTGCTTGGAATTGAAAAAAAACTTAAGATTTTGTAAATATAAACTGTGAAAGTTAACTGTTCTATCAAATACTTTTTACGTGTTGATAGCGGTTAAAAATTGTTGCCACGTTGAATATTGGACTTTAAGAAATATTCTTTCAATTATGTTTTGTTTTTAAATATATATGTATTCAGCTATATACTTTTGCGCGATAGAACTTGCAGTAAAAGCAAGATATTTCCTCGAGATAGCTGACCAAAAATTCCATATTCCCGTGACACAGTCAGCCATTGAAATTTATTCGAGCAGCAGTTTCTGCTCGGAAGCGATTGATAAGAAAATGTTAAACGGGCAACGTGGACAGGACCTGATTCAGCACACCCTTTTAGCGACCCTTAACCGTTCATACCTCACGCAAATCTTGACTCAGCATTTAGGTCAAACGCAAATAATAGCCCCGGTCTCGATAACTGATACGGCCGAGCCACCCTTATGTCCCTCGATACGGGCTCCACATCATTCAGCGTTCACAAAACCGAGATCGATAAACATTAAACTCGGAATCTCGATCAAGATTTCTTAAACAATTTCTAGAAAACCTTTCATAACTCAAAAAATTATGTTTTCGATGTTTGATTGAGCAGTATCCTTATTTTCACAGCAACTTCTGAACCTACAAAACTCAAAAAGAAATTCATATTTCATATCTTAAATTATATATATATATAAATCAGTTACTAATTCGTTATAATTTTGTTCACGACTGAATCGAAATATTTGCTCAGTTCCTTTAATCTCTAATCATTCATTAGTTCGTATCTTATAATTACCTGTCTAATTTTCTAACATTTTCTTCTTTCTCCATAGCTTCTTTTATTATGTTATGTTTCTCTCCCTATTTTCTTATTTATCTTTTTATTCTACGATTTTTCTTCTCTATATTGCATGTATTTATTTTCTTCTATCTCGACTCTGTATTTCATTCTATATATACAATAGGGTTACTCTCATTGACTGATTAATAATTAAATAATTAAATAAATAAATAAACACTTATCATCTACGAGATCGACACACAACGAGAGACAATAAAGGAACCAGGGAGAACGAACAATAAAACCTTTTTCTACTTTACTTCGATGCCACAGGTTCCCTTAACGTATTTTATAGCAGTCTAGCCAGTTCCTCTAGAGGCTCGTATCCGACGTACACTGGTATTCCGCTCTATCGAGTAACATGTTTCTAAACGCAGGAGCCCGGTCTTACCTGCGACAGATTCGGTGCTGCAGGATAAATTGGAGTAACGGGCTGCCAGCAGAAACTTTTGCTTCAAAATCAATTATACAAATGGAGATCGAAATTAGCGGAAGAGGATTTCGCGCTGCTGGCGCAAAGTTTCATTCTTTCACTGTTGAATATTGCTAGTAGGATTCACATTCGAAGATTGGAATATTCTTTCGATTAAGTAAGACGATTACTCGAGTATCGATGGACGGAATCGAGGCATACGTTCAGCTCGAGTTACGTGGAATTTTTGAGATATGCAAGTCCGAAAGAAGCCTCTTTCGGTAGAGCTGCTTAATAGAGGAACATGGCGATTGTTCGAGTATCGAGGAGCAGTGGTGCTTGGAAAATAAATTCAGGGAGCGCAGCGGGATTTTATACTTGCGGTCATTCGGGTTTTATTCCGTACCAAATATAAGAAAGGTTTGCAAAGGGATCGCTGTAAAGAAGAATAGAACGATCCGCGTTCACCAGTTCGGGCTCCGCTTCCACGTCAGCGGTGTAATACAAGTTTCATGCGTATTTCGGGTGAATAAGAAAGAAGTAGGGAAAATGACCGTTTTATTATGAATAGAAAAACGTGATTTCCTCTTCTTTTAATAAGTATTGTTCTTTATGTAAGTACTGTTCATCTGGATCGTTCTAATTGATCCGATATACTAGGATTTTGAAAAGATCTTAAAATATTTCAAATCATTTTCTCACTCTTCATATCACCATTTCTAAATCGATTTCCAAATATAGCCAATCTGCAATTCTTCCATTGCTCAATAATAGAATTTCCATAACGTTTGAATAATTTTCCTATGATTCCCGATGCAATTACATTTCACACAGAATAATTCTGCTTCGAATTTAAAATTCGGCCGCTACATTGTCTTTACTGCCACGAGTCAGTGACGTTTCCAAAGTTTAATGACTTTCAATGCGTTTACATCGTACAGAATTATTACATTCAATACGATTAGCAAATTCCACGCTACCAAGACTTCTCCACTTCAACCGGTTAACTCAATTATCGAAAAATTCAATTCCAGCCTCGAGTAGGATTGAATTTCCAGTTTGCAAACTGGCAGAAGTATCGAACTCTCATCGCGGCGTAATCGCTTTACCAAAAAGCTCGTCGGAAGCGGTAAGAATGGTCGCGCGAATTTGTCCAATTTAACGGTGAAACTAAAGCAACGGCGATATCCCCGGGGAACTGTACCCGGTGGCGAAGCCGGGCTCCAAGGAAAATTGAACAGACGTCGCGACGCGAAACCTAATTAGCCGGTGTAACGCTTTCTTCGCGCATTCGTCGCCGCCGCCTAATACAAATTAATTTAGCGACTTAAGTTCCGCGCTTCATAGCGGATCCACGGAATTTAAATCGATTCCTCGGGACCCTGTTATGTCTTGTCCGGCGGCAATTAAATTACAAAATAAACACGTACAGCGAAACACGTGGAAACGAACATATATATATACATGCAAGAGTTAGGGGCTGGTCTGCCACGGAACATCCCTTAACAAACCCTTGCCGGTCTTTCGAGCGAACGTCGGAATTCGTCTGTATCGGGCGGACCGTTGCGCAATACCAAAATTCGGCTCCCCTGTGGGAGCGGCCGGAGAACAGAGTGCGTTTCAATAAATTTGACTACCGACCGACCGACCGCCCGCCCGCCCGCCCACTCGGCCGACGTTCGCCATCCATGCCGCACATCCGGCTGTACTACAAATTAAACCAGCGTGTACTTCGCTCATCGAACAAAATTTCAACACCGGCTTGACTCGAAACTCGGCGCCGAGGGTGACGAAGCATCGGGTTAACATGATCGTACCACTGTCCCACGTACCGCTGATGGTATTGCGGAGGGGGTGGGCGACGGGGGTTGGAGGACCGCACCGGTCGCGTATATTTTAGAACTCGCCGCGGCTTGTACGCGACGCCGCCAACGCGGACCTTTCGCGCGCACGCTGGTGCGTACCGTCACGTACCCTAATTTTTCGGTTTCGGGAAAGGATGGTTGGTTAACCGGTTAAGCGAGGGTAGTAAAGGAGATTTCAAGCGAAGTTACGCGTTATGCTATGCTCATTCAACTTGGAAACTATTTTTCTTGATAGTTTGCGAGACATTTAGTGCTGTCGAAGAAATCAAATTTTTCTAATTTTCACGTATTTGAATATTCAAATGTTTAAGTATTTAATATTCATTTGAAATTTTCAAATATTCAGGTATTTGAATTTTCGAAGTTTTGAATTTTCATATATGTTAATTTTCAAACTTTCAGAATTTCTAGCGTTTAAAGTTTCAGATACGTATGTGGATTTTCGACGTTTCGAAATTTCAAGTAGTCTTAAGTGATTTTCAAAGCGAATCGGACTTTTCATGTATCACATAGCATCTTCCAAACCTTTAAAGTTGTCCGAGTGATTATAAACAATGCACTATAGCCTAGGATAGTTGCAATAGACGTTATATTGCTCATGTTGTGCGAAATTGCACAAATGAGCTGTCACGAGTGCTTTTCATTTCCATTAATGTTTTTCTTTGACATTCCGTAACTCACTACCGTCAAATATATTCTAACAATAAAACTATTTACTGTCACACGAAAACGTGCTTCAACCAAGTCAAATGAATATGTCAACGATATCCGCACGCAGGACCATCGTGACGCAATAATGCAAATAGGCTACATATTTCATGACGCCTCGAATATTCGCTAAATATGCGTAAAGCTGTTGGTGATATTCATTTCACCGGAGTATTCCGTATCATTATGCATGAGTTTATGGCAGGTAATAACGTTCAATGACGTCGCGGCAACAATGACCGGAGGAGTCGTGAAAATTTATAATACCGTGTCGTCGGATCATGATTGAACAATCAAATGTCGAAAATGAACGAATTGTAATCCTGTTCCGATTCACCTGCGTATCTAAAATATCATTGATAAAATCAAGCACGAATAAAAAATCTACTTTATCAACCCTCTTATACGTCATAGACCCTAATAAAATTTGATTTACCTTTTCTACCACAATAAAAATGAATCTTTAAATCTAGTCAAAGGATATAACCGTCAAACTAGTCAAAGCATCAAACAACATCCATCAAAGATCAAGAAAAATGAATAGTCCCTGAACAGTCTCGGAATAAACAAGATTATACGATTGAAACCACAAGGGACCAAGGCGAAGAGCCATTAAGTCCGCGAAAATGCTATACCAGTCATTTCCCGTATCTCCAGACACTTTTCCCGCGTCAGAATACGCAAATCCGCGTTCCACGGCGTTCGCCACTCGACTTATCAATTTTTCCCCTTCCCGGCCGTCACTTCGTATCATTTAATCGAGCCGTGAGCTCGATTAATACCTCCGCTACAGGGTGAAACCACTCGCGCCGCTACTTCGGGATTATTGTAACACCGTCAAACGACGAAGGGAGAGGGAACGAACACGACCGCTGGGGGTAAATATTCCGAAACGCAGCCCCGGAACCGACAAAAGGGAAAGTCCGAAATATTGTTTTCGTAACACGAGCTTGGGAGTACCTCGAAACTCTTTTCCTGGGTATCAGCGGACAAACACGGGTTATGTTTGCGAAACGCGACGAAAGGGAATGGTTTTCTGTTCGTCGATGTTTCTGCCTCGGTGTTTTCTCGTTCGTAATCCTAATGGATGAGATTTCGCCGAATTTCCCTCAAGATCCGCCGCGAGGTGATTTATCGTCGCGTACGCGCAAGTCCGAGCTTGCTCGCCCACGCTACTCGTCTTTTTTTCGAGCCCCGGTTCGTTTCACAGTGGACCTTTGTTCGGTCGTCCCAGGAGGCAGCCCATCGTCCGAGCACTTTCCTTAAAACTGAACTATCCACCCGGCTGTCCGCCCCGCGAGGAATACTTAATTTATTCGGCGACCGCCCCCGTCGAACCGTAACGGTATACGAAAAGGGTGGAGGTCGAAGCGGAAAGAGAAAGGGATCATTTATTACGGTCTCGGGGCATTAAGCCCTC
Organism: Nomia melanderi; assembly: GCF_051020985.1. NCBI lineage: Eukaryota > Metazoa > Arthropoda > Insecta > Hymenoptera > Halictidae > Nomia > Nomia melanderi. Next base: position 10,918,509 of record NC_135003.1, read on the forward strand.
TACACACATTGCAATGTAGCGATCCATGCGGCGAATCTTGGGTTTCGTGAAATCTGCATTAGCTTCAGTTTGCCACTAAACTGTTGATTCTTCTCATTGTCGGTTTGTCATATGACGACCGTCGTCACTGGTATGTTCTGTATGTTAATTAATGCTGATTAAATATGACAACCGTTTTCCTTGACAGTTTATTAGAAAAGTGCTGAAAAGGAAATCAAATTTTTAAATTTAAAGTTTGGAAGTTTGAAGATTTAGAAATTTTAAAATAAGTATTCGTTAGATAGCATGTTATTGCGCTGACGAATTCGACGCGGTCGAGTTTTATACCCCTAATAACAGCGCCGAGTCACCGTGATACGCTGGAAATCGTGCGATACGCCGACTGATCATCTCGAACGGATGATTACCAGGTTTATCTGATTCAGCCGAACAAAATGTGGGTGTACGTACAACTCCATTACGTGCCGATAAATCGAGCTGGTTAACCTTGTTTGCGTCCATGAATTTTGCTTTTAGAGTATCTCGGATCTTTCGGAGGAATGAAAAGAACCATTATCATTTGAATAGAGCGAAGCCTGGGTGACCTTGCTCTCTTGCTGCTGCCTTGGAAAAATTGAAATCGTGACCAAGCTTTTTTAATCTTTACCACTTTCACTTTTGATATACAATTACATTAAGCAACACGAAAGATGTTAAACCATAATTCTCCAAATTTAATGATTCGATAACAATGTAGCTTCCTGTTTGTTGCGTATTTTATTACAACATTTGGTTCCTACAATTTACGGTTTATCTCGTCGTGTCATTAAATCAACGATTTTCAAGCACAACCAATTCAAGTAAGAAATTTCTCCGCAAAAACACGAACTCGCAGTTCACACACAGCGTACCAATGAATTTCCAAAAACCTTCCAGCAAATTTCGAGGCAAGTAAACCCATTAATTCTTCCCATAGACCAAGCCGAAAATCAAACACGAAAATTACGCGGCCCTGGGGACCGGAATGAATTCCGACACGTTAAAATGTCGTAAACTTCCATCCCCAGAATTTACGTTCCGCGCCCTGCGCGCAAAATCGTGGCCCTATGTACCGCAAAAGGGTCGTTACCTTTCTGTTGGCCTCCGTCGTCGTGTTTGGACATGCGGATTCGTCCCAGGCGACTCCTTCCGCGGAACTCGATTCCTCGCCGTTGTAACGGGACCTACGCGTGTTTTTCTTCACAAAGGGCGCAGTTTGTAACGCGGTTTTATTGAATATAAATATATAAAGATGCGAAGTTTGTCGTGCCGTAGCGCGGGGATGCAAGGGACGCCAGCGGCAGAGGGGTTGAAGAGGGTTGGAAGTTTGAAGGGTAGTCACGGCGACTCTTCCACGGAATCCCCATAGGAAGACCCTCTGGGAAATGTAAAATAATATACGCTGTACTGCTTTTATGCATTGCCTTCGCGGCCGCCGCGTTGCCGTTTCAACTGCCGGGCTTTTGCATAGCTGCACCCACCCCCGCCCCTCGTAATTTCATTTTCGGCGAGACAAGTGAATTATCCGACTATCTGTGTGTATTATCCAAACAGAAGACAGCCGGCGCCCCTCCCTGCCTCTGCCCCGTTCACGGCGTCTCGTTCCTGGTTGTGCCAAGATTATTACGACGAGTGCCGAATCTGCGTTCCGCAGTGTTTGTCTGCGGTATTACGAGTTTTAGAGGGGGTGAAGGTGGGGTGTTGACGCTATGATAAAGATAATAATGCTCTAGGATGACGCGTCGAGAGACTGTTCTTATCGTGTGCTACCTAATAATTTAAGAGGCCTTTTGGTTTAGTACTGGGTGGTGTTAAGCTATTGGCCACTTGAGCGACGTATACTGTGGAGATGAGAATTTAGTATTAGTCTGCGAATAAATTTACTTTAATTTGTTTTAATAGATTATAATATTCATCGTCAGTTTAATTTCAACAACTGATTCAAGTGATGTACCTTTCCTATGTGAAGGAAATTGTTTAAAAATGTTTTAAGCAATTGTAACGTGGGGGATGAATTGTAAAAGGGTGTTCTTATATAGAAGTATAGATATGATCGAATTTTAGATTTAGATGTCTTCTTAAAGTACATATGGAAAATATTTCTCAGATATTTCGAGATAATCTGGGCAATATGATGATGTTATAAGAGCTGAAAGTACGTCCCCTTCAGCGTTGCAATATTGGGATTTGGAATGGCGTAGCTATTTCGAAATCACATTTTCAAAACCCGTGACCGACATGTCTAAAATTCTAGCGGAATAATTTACTTCAAATTATAATAAATTTATTTGAACTTCCAAATCATTTCCTGTCTAATAATGTACGTGCTCGGTATGAATTGATATGGCACGGTCGATTTACTATTTGACGTCTATTAAACGTACATTATTGGTAATGCCAAATATAGTTTTATCCCTCGAACCCTCGGGGCAGTTTGACCTCAATCGAAAATTTACTTTGAACCGTTTTACGCATTAAAAAATTTATAAATAAATTTCACACAAAGTGCACGGGGCTTAAGAGATTAATTCAGTGTATATGTAAAAAGAAGAGTTGTATTAATATCGCATTTTGCCAGATACCAGTAGCTGAACTATATATCCATTCATTATCTCATACTTTGATTATTTTAATTGCAACACCTATACGTATGAACAGAAATTACTCATACATATTTAAGGACTACATAGCGTTTTTCTCACAGGACATCATTGTCACGCATACCACGTTTATTTTCTTACGAAACCATACACATTCCGAATGGAACGCAATTGTTTACTGCGATACGAATTCTTTTCATTTCTGGTTACACGGTCCCGGTTCCCAGCGCTAATTTTCATGCAAAGAAATCGTAATGACTAATTTGTATGCAGACGCCCGGCCGTTCCCTTCTCATGCGACAATTCTCACGTCGCCATTCTTCCGTGTGCATGCACCGCTCGCGTCTTTTCCGATGCTACGGCTGGTGGGCAACAAATTCGAAACATCGAAAGACCAATACGATTACGAGTCACCTTGACCCTCCACCTGCTAAAGGTTAAATTCTGTTCCGCCACGTATCTTCTTTCAGAATCTGATCGCAGTTTGGAGGTCGTCCGCGCTTATCTTGGAAATGAGATCCTACCCTCCGCGGAAAATTACGAGCGGCTCTGATAACGTTGCACGAAAACTTTTGCCAGCCGTTCATCTGTTTGCTCGTCGATCAAGGAACTAACGTTGCTCTACGGAACCTTCGAACTGGCGTGCTCCAAATGGCGTATATCTGGGAATGACTATCGTGAAAATCTGTGAAAAGTTGAAACACTTTAGATAGTATCCTCTGCGAAAATAATCAGTATGACTCCCATATCAACCCTTATCGTTTCATTTCTTTAGCATTTCCATTTACTAGGATTATTTTATACTATTACACGAAACAAAACTCCATCCAATTCTCTTCCGTACAAAAATGATCGACGTTGCGATTAACAAATGAATAAGCAAACACTATCGATACTTCAATCAACTGCAAACACTGCTGTTCCAATATCCCCAAAACACAACATCCATTAGCCTCAACAAAGCAAATCAATTTTCCCATTTTCCTCGTGCAGAAACTGAAAACCGCATGACGTGTCTTCAGGCGAGAACCTAGACAATATTTAAAACAAGCACGAAAACCGCGGTACACCTAAATCTATTTGTAAAAGTCGTAAAGCGGGGATCCATAAAGATAGGGATCTCCATCGAGGAATTTATAGCGACGGTGCGAATGGAAGGGCGAAGGGGCTGAGAGGTGTGAGGGCCGTAGGGAAGCGAGTAGAACGAGTCCTCGAGTGGGAGAGGCGTCGCGGAAATAAGATATCTCGTGTTTAGATGTGATTCGACACCCCGGCTACGTCGACAAACACAATCGACGCCTCCACAAAGACGAGACGCGTCTACGAGCACCGGGAAGCGCACACAAGGGAACCGTTCCGATCCCCATCGGTGCCGCGCCCGAGGTCAATTGAGCGTTCCTACGGTTTTCTACCTGCTGCGCAACGGAACACCGCCGGAGGAATTCAGGAAAGGCGGTAATGCCAACGACAACCAGGACCGGACCTGCCCAAAATATTGACTGTGCCCAGGACGCGACCAGGCAAACTGCCAAAGTATATACCAGTCCGTGACCCGGCTACAATCTCTCCACTCCGACGAAAAGCAACAGTTATGAGTCGTCGTCGTCGTCGTCGTCGTCAGCGTCGTCGTCGTCGTCGTGGCGCGGTTACGTTCAAACTAATTTTTCCCCCGTGAATGTGCCCCCATTAGCCAGACGTGTGTACCATGGTCCCCTTTTGTTTCTCTACTCGACCCGCGAAATTGGACCAGTCAATGTTTCAAGAACGTTCTGTTTGCTCCCGGCACCGGGTATGTGGAAATGTTATTAAGGGGTCCTTTGGTTCGGAGGGTTGAAGAATTTCACGTTCTCTTTTGCATTTTTTGGGGGCTCCGTGGGGTTCAGAATGTACTTTCAAAATGCAATATTGTTTGCGATGTAATAGATAGGTACAAGTGTGTTTTTGAATCGTGGACCATTTGTTTGAAATGATTGTTGTTTTTCGGCAGGTTATTCGTTGTTAAGGGTTTGAACAATTGGGTTGTATTTATTGACAGCCGATGCTTCGTATTCTTGGGTAGGTAATGATTTAACATTAATATCTCCTGTATTGGAGGTACAAAGTCGGTATGCTTGAAAAATTACTCTGTGTCGGGACCTGTCAAAAATCCCTGTAATAACAGTCCTCAGATTTTTCTTGGCTCGCGCATCAATATTTCAGAGGACGGGATCGCGCCAAGATGGAGAATATTGATCACAATCAAACAAGGAACACTACTGTCAATACGCCGGTATCGAAAGACAGGCAGGCAGCTCCCGACTATTTTTCTACGGCAACCGTCGGATTTATTCTCGGAGCGCGCAAACATCGAACGGAAAAACTTCCGCTCGAAATTTGTTGTTTCTCTTAACGCGAAACCTAATTATTCACCGTCGAACCTCAATCCAATTGAAAGCGTGTTAATAAAACCGGAAGATCAATGAATACGAAGTTAATTTTACACTTGAATGCAATACTCCTTCGATTTGCAATTCACAATTCAAACAATCTATCCCACAATTTCGACTGTGTTACAACGTTCTTGTTCAACATTTTCACAAAGTACCGTTCAAACTGTACACAATAGAATCAAAATATCAAGTAGCAAAGAAATACAAACCTCTTCATTAAGAAAATATTTCTCCTCAACCCCGTAACAAACAATAACCCGAATACTCATTTCAAAAAGTTTCCTCGACCATTTTTTTATATTCTCCCAAAAATTCTCCGCGAACTTTTACCTCGACTTTCTCTTTTGAGCCGAAAATTCCCCCCGCCCCCCAGGAAGACGAACACCGAAGCTCTGACAATCGCGAACATTTTGGTTGGCCGCACAAGGGTTAAGCGTTTCCCCTCGCTCGTGGAAACGGATGAACCGTGGCGGTCCGAAGTTTACCTAACGATAAGGAAAGCTCAGGCAGCCTGCCAAACCGTCCCTGCCTCGGTATCGAACTCTCCGCCGACCCGAAAAATACCAGTCACGCTCGTCGAGCCGCGGCGCGGCGTAGCGGCGCGCGGGCCGGGCATAAACACGCGAGCCAATTTTCCGGGGGTGGTCAGCGGCGGGGCCCCTTCATCATTGTTCCTCGATGGAATCTCGCGGAAATCATATTGTTCCGGAACCGACAACTTATTACGGCTGTCAGTAGGAAATCGCTGACACGGTGGGTTTAATACGCCCGGCCCCGTTCCGTGGCAAGATGGTGTGGGGCACGGCGGCGGTGGTCGATAAAACGCTAGAAACCGGCCCTAAACGTTCGCCGGCCGTTGCGGCGTAACTATAACAACTATGGCCTATGTTGAAAACGACAGCACTACGGCCCGTTACGGCCACTACCACCGTCATGGTCCACCAACACCCTCGACCAGTCGTTTTCGAGGTATAATAGAGCGATGCCATTGGAAATCAGAGGGTGGATAACGTTTAAGGGAGTTCGGGGATGTATGAATTATGGAAACCGAGGGTGTATTTTTGCTGACTATATATATATATATATATAGAATGAGAGGGGGGGGGGGGGGGGGAGTCATGGCAAAGAAAAACTTTCAACTCGATAAACTATGGCGCGTATTCTGAAAAACGTGACGGGGGTTACGGACGTGAGGGTTGGTTGACAGAGTAATGCGTTCGTCCGCAAAAAAAGTGTACCGGCTTGCATATGATGCGGGGAAACCTGATGCAAGAAAAATGACGCAGCGTTCTTACTGTTTTTTCGCCTTCCTTATCTCGTAACGAAGTTCTCGCGGCGGAAAAGAGAAGAATTGTTCGAGTCGAAATGGCACTTCGCCGAGGTGATCGATGGGAACGCGGTGGGGAAAGATGCAACCGGTTGCTTCCGAATCCACCGGAACTCGGCCAGATTGTACGAGGATCGCTGACTTGCATGTTGCGCTGTTATTCCGATCATCGAGAGGCGTGCCGTCGCGCGAAGTGTAACGCGGTTTCTTAATCAGAGTGCACGGCAGACCGGCCGGTGGACGTAACCCGAAAACTCCTGATGAATCACACATGCTTTCAGCTTAATCACGCGACCCACTTAATCAACGGAGAGCCCGGCCGCTGACGTACGATCACGGATAATAAATTAACACAGTTATCACGGTTCGCCAGGCAAAGATGCGTGAAACAGCTACGCCGGCGCTCTTAATAATATTGGGGCCGTCCGCGACACGGTTGCCACGGTGCAATCGGCTTAAGTGACGTCGCCGCGACCGGAAGGATGGAAAGAGACGAACAGAGGAGAAAGGAGAGCGTTGTATCGGTTAGTCGTTACGAATTTAATATGTATTGCCAAGAGAGCGCGCGGCGAGGAATTATGTTTCCTGAATAATTCGATCAACCGAAATGGCACGCGTTTATCAGAGGCATAATAGAATCGTCCCCGTTCCGCGCTCCCCTCGATAATGTCCCGCAATTTCTCTAGACGGGAATAAATCAAGATAAAAGACTTTTTAATAGAGACGTCCGCGGTTCGGTCTCGACGCGCCATTAAAGTGGCGGCTCGCGGTGCACACGTTAACCCTCTCTTTCTTCCTCTCTCTCTGTCGCTTTCTCTGCCCCCATTGAATTTATGTACACGCAGTAAATAATAACTAACGCAACGTTCCCCCAAGTGTACATTAAATCGGCGATACGTGTACGAATCGACGTTATACCCAGCAGGGCGGAGGTGCAAAGTTCTCATTGCTTTCCTGGCCCCGCTCGCGATCTATGGAACGAAAGGGGCGGGCTCGCCATTATTTATTGCCGCAATGGTTCGCCAAACTTCTTGCGAACCGGGGGGGCCGGCTCTTGGGGTTGACGCTGAATTTAAGCAGTCCCATTTTTTATCCGGCACCGTGTACAGAGGATTTCTCTTGGTCTACTGGGCGCAGATTCGGTGACGGCAGCTTTCGGCTTTCCTTTCCACCGACTTCGTCTTCGAGCTGAATGGTAGTCGCGTGTGGTTCTTAAATTGGGATAAAAAACGATGATCGCGTTGAGATGAAGTTTTAGAAGGCATCGATTGGTACGTGGATTAAAAATGAGAATGGATTTTATTCAGTTGAGAGTGAAATAATGTGAAACCTTTTTGATGGCGATTGATCTGATTCAGTAGTAACTGCGCGACATAATTTATGTTTATTAGCTTCTTTAGCTTCGTTAGAATAGCCTTTTCCATTGGGAGTAGAGTCATGATTGATATATTGGTATGTTGTTAACCAAACAGGAGGTTTCTTCTGCATGAAGGAAATATAATAGAAGATAGTCTTCTGGACACATATGTAGATGATTTATCGACGAGAACCTTACCTCTTGTCAGCCATGCATAGAAGGGACCTTTTTGCCTTACCAGACGCAGACGGTCCGACGTCTCTTTCAGGGCATAAAGTAAATTCATTTCGCTACTATTATTATTTCAGTAGCCTAAAACGGCATATTAATAATAAACGGATGCTCATTTATTCGTGCACACGATCCGCACTCGCGAGAAACTTGGGAAACATAGAAATGTGCAAGCTAGTTGAAATGATAAGCAAAACCGAAATACTCGGCTTGAGCATTTGAAAATTTAAAGACCCAGGCCACGGAATCTCCAAGAATTCTTTGAAGGATCCTTATACTGAAGAACCAATCCAAACGCTCCATAGATCTTAGAATTCAAACAAAATTATATACCTTTACACCCGTAAACTCTAACCAAAGTACACTCAGATCCAAACATCTATACCATAGAATCCTCAAGTCCAGAAATGTAATCCAAAGCTGAGTTCTGAGTTCACACTTTGCATCCTTCCGTACAGAAAAAAAACAAATTATCGATAACGAGAAATTTTAATACTCGGTACGTAATGATACTCGTCAGTCCACTTGCTCGCAAGTGTCGCCCGCCACCGAAGGAACCGCGAAGCGTTAAGGATTCACGGAGCAGTTCGCTGATTTACTGATCCGCGGGATAGCCACGCGAGCATAGTTCCGAAGGGACATGCATTTTAAATCATCCGGACGACGTTCTACATGCGCTACCCGATATTTCACCGGGCGAACTCTAAGGTGCAAAGTTCTCATTACTTTCCCCGCACGGCAATCGCTGGTATTATTTATCGCCGAGACTCTCGGCTAAACTCCTTTAAGAAAGAGAGGCCGTTGCTCGTCTGGCGAATTTGAGGGAGGCCATTTTTTATTATGTGCGCAGACGATTGTCTTGCACCGAGAGCCGCAGACCAGGCGACTGGTGGCTCGCCATTGTGCCGGGGAAATCCCGATAAAGCGCTCGAAAAGTTTCGCGCGAAGTGGACTTCTCGAACAACTTCTCTGACTTGACATGTTTACCGATCTCGTCCGCGATCGCGTTCAACACTGCCCGTTTTATGTACGCAGCAAAGGAAGGTATGTGTGTAACTCCCAACGCACAAGTTAATACTATCAACGAGCTGTGACACTTCACCTTATAATAACGTGTCAAACTCTCGAAGACTTTAAACAAAATTCAACATACAGAAATATTGTGTTACAGAGTTCTTTTCAGTTCGAATTAACTGTTATCCTCTCGTTATTATTATTACATTTTAAAACAAACGTGGACGTAGGGAATGTCCAGAATTTTTCTCTTTTTGTCAATGGACAACATAGTTGTTTCGATCTTGGTTGAGAAATAAATCATAAAGCAGGGGATTAAATCAAGTATTAGTATTGTTCTCGCACGACTATCAACGAAAAATCGTTACCATTTGATTCATTGTGACAAAAGCTTCTCGTTTATATGAAATTAATCTTTACATATTATCCTTCGGTAGTCGTTAAAAACAGAATTTATATCAATTTCACGAAGCTCAAGTTTCCAGAATATAAATTCTAATTGACACATTGTTCCCGTTTCCACGCCCGCGACCGTCGATCCTGCAGTCGAATCCGGCGAACGTATTTCCCCGGCCAAACAAGAACTTACACGGCGTGTTCGTTAATTTCCTTAAAAGCAGATATCTTCGTAATTACGCGGACATGCCGCGGGAAACATAGCCGGCGCATTACTTGAAATGATTCCGTGTAATGGTCGGTTTATTAATTTCGATCTGAATGAAAGTAATTGGAGCCTCGTACCAGGATAAAAGGCCATTAGTATTCATAAATTCGCTGGATGTCGATGCGAGCCCGGCTCCGAGTGATTTATCATATACACGCTGTCGTTCCCCCGTGTAACCGGTAAAACTTTATGGTGGTATCGTTTATGGGCTCGCGCCCGTGCGCGACGTTTTAAAGGGAAAACACACGCCGCGCCTCCGAACGGGTTAATGACCCGCGCGGTTTTCTACGCGCCGGACCGCTTTCGATTCCGTTTTCGATCGACGGCGGTGGCTGTTTGGCTTGCGTTCCACAAACGTTCTAGTTCGCCGAACGTTATTTTCCTAGGTTGACCCAAATCGCTAGAGCATAATTAACATTTCGATTCCCACTGTAAATTTGCTGATGTTCTTCTGCCGCTGCGCGAATCGTTCAGCATTACTCCAAATATAAACACACCGAGTGTTTGAGAAATCTGTCACAGACCCGACCCGCGTTCGATCAACCGCGAAATGTACCGAAAAATCATTTTCAGGATCACTCGGCGTATCGAGATCCGACGTCTGTTCCGATCGAGTCACGGTTTCTCGTTTCTCACCGTTGTGAAGTAGTTGAAGGGGTTTTGATAAAAACCTGGTCGAAAAAACTAAAACCGTGCGATTGCGCTTGACTTAACTTATGCAGACTAATGCTAAGTAATGCGATTATGCTTTTCTTATTCGATCGAAACAATCGAGACAAGATGCAAAGCAGAAACAAAATATATTACTTTTATGGTTTATATAAAAATGTAAACAATATGACGGATAAGCATCAGTGAAATTCAAATACACGGTCGGTTATCCAAAGGGAATCGAGTTTGGTACGTTTTTTTTTCGATATAAAATTTGCTATCGTTCCGCGTGGGATTGCGGTTAAAGATGTCGAGAGAATTTAACGAGGCGAAAAAAAATGCGAAAAATTCGTGTCCGGTAAACCGAAAGCTACACAGGTGCTAATGCGCAGCTGCTCGGAATACACAGCTTTACCTTTATCGCCGCCGCGAATCTCACTCGAAGATCGCCAACCGCTAATATTATTTTCAACACAGCCCCGCACACGAGTTGTGTGCGCGACTGCCAATTCAGCCTTGATTTTCATTTCGCATTTCAATTTCCAAGAATCCAGGCCGACGCGCACGAACCTGACCGAAACGCGATTATCGCGGACTGTTATTTTTCCGCTCGCGATCCCGCTGCTGGCGCGGATGTAATCGACGCTTCGCAGTTGTTCCGAGCACAGGGTAATCTGTTCTGGTTATGGAAATCCGAAAATAAAGGACGAATGTGGCCATGCACTGGGAACAAAGGAAATCGATTTATGAATATTTATGCCGATACGGGGAACTTCGCTTCGCGCGGAGCAATCCGACTCCGTCCTTTTAATTGATTCTGAATTGGAAACCCCGGTGACGTTTATTTTGAAGATTTCGACCATTACGGGAGCGGGCTTTGACAATTGGATAACCGATACGTAGCTTCCGTTAGGAAGAAAAATTTAACGAGTTCCAAGAAGAATTTTATAGGGATAAACGATATGTGTAAGAATGTAAGAAAATGTTCAACCAGTTGTAAGGTACATCAAGATTATAAAATAGCTAGATAGAGAATAAGGCAAACGTCGTCTAAAGATTTCAAGCGATAATGTACAATTTGAGTCACAAGAAGATTGAAGGTAAGATTGAAAATAAAAGGAAACGTACAAAATAAATAATGCGTGAGAGAGAAAATACCACGATATAAACGAACAGTTCGTTGAACATTAGCAATCTCGATAATCTTAACAGAGGTGTTCCGTTCCTCGCGACTCACCCTCCGTTCCGTCAAGGGGGCGAGTCGCGATCGCCGCCATCAGTTCCAGAAATTCACTCTTTTGTAGCGCAAACATTAGTACCGTGTGGTTGTGAGCCACCCTCGCCCGCAAAAATACAGGCCGGCAAAAATAGCTATGGGGTGTGCTCGGGCGTTATAGAAGAAAAAAAGGAGGAACGTCGCGTTTGTACGCACGGAAGGCGGAGGGAGAGTTAAATGCAGTGGCAAATTATAAATCACCTTAACGAGCTTTTGATTACCAGGGCTTTTTATGCCACGGGCATAAAAGTGTCACCGCCGATCGAAATACCCCGAGCCGCGTTTCCCTTATCGTCCCTGAACCTCATCCGCGACACCTATTACTTCGCGATACATTCGAACGCCTGGCCACGCGGAATCGCATAATGATCGAGCACCGCTGCCACGAGCTAACGCGTGCGTCGCGGGCTGCTAGATGCACGCCATTCCGCGACGGAGAATTTACAAGTGCGTTTTGCACTCGGCACCGTGATAACGAAGGGACGCAATAAATACGATGTCACGGATCGCTTGTTTTTTGATGCGCAGATGTTTTCTGATAAAGGTATTGTGTCAATGAATATCCAATGTAGCAAGCGTTTAATCCGACCAGATTGAATATTTCTCGTTTGATTTGTTTTTTTCCAATTGTTCGGGATTCCTGTAACGTTACAGTGGATGCGACGCATTCCAATATATTATTTAACAGAAATGGAAGTGGGCGAATATAGACGAACCGAGAATGAAATTTCCTGTTTCCCTTTACTTTGTCTTAATGTGATTTTTCCGTGGTTCTTTGTGATTCTTTTGTGTTTGTGCTCCATTTCTTTTTACTTTGTTCCGTTTTCTTTTATATGTGACCCTTTTCTGTGTGTTGCTGTATCCCCGCTGTGTTTGTTAGCTGCTTCTCTTATCTGCCAAAGGACTGTCTTTAAATAAATAATAGATTATAAACGACAAATGAATGGATAAAACGTAGAGCGAAAGAATAAAATGTTTCAAATGTAATTTCACTTTACTTTCTTTATCGTCATAGTTTGCGGCGAACGTACGAGCGAGCGGTTTCTTAGCGAAATTATTAAAGGAGCCGTCGACGTCTAAGACAGAGTAAGAAGAAAGGAAATAGGACACGGTACAACGAGTAACATTCTTTATCGCATAGCTTCCGCGTAACATATAATTTCGCGGGAATTTCGTGACAGAATTTTAATAAAGTCGTATGCGTAAGCCAAAAATTTCAGTGCCTTTTAGAAGCAGCTAGCTCGTTTTGTCGGAAACAAGGAACAGATAAAATCTTCGCAACGGCTTCGCCTAGCTTTAATTAAGCTCTACGGAACGGAAAGCAGAAAAGAAGAATTTCAGAAGTGTTTATAACATAGATAAAAGTAAAAGACCCGAAGAAAGTAAAGAGATTTGCCGCTTTTAAGAAATTCTCGATTCCATTTACGTGGCGAGCGATTCGCTGCAGTCAACAGATATTCCTGCCGCCGTTAATAACGTGTCCGTGGATTTTATCAAAAGCGACCGCAGAAACATCTATGAGCCATGTTCCTATTTGCTATTGATGTAATCTCCGTGGAAAGGCTCACCGGTTCTTTGAAGATTCGCTTTGAAAAGCGAAGCAACCGTGGACACAGGCGTGGTAACGAGTTAAATTGGACTCTGAATCGACACGCATGCCACAGACGCTCTATTAGCCACCCGACAGATGTATAGCTGCCAAATAAAAATAAAGTTAAAAAGAGTTTCGTGGCTCAATAATGCCGAGGCGCGGTTTCATTTAGCACCTTAGGCTCTGAATACTCCCGTCGAACGTAGGACGTCTATGGCGTGTAAGATATTCGATCAAACAGAAATATCAAACCAGGACTCCCTATGAATACAGACAGAAGTATTCTACACGGTTAATATTTATTCAAAGAATCTCTCGATGTAGAGGATTCATTTTTGGTAGCCTTTTACTTGAACAATTTGTAAACCAGGTGGTTACAGATAATTACGTCTCATTAAACTGATTTTAATGTCGATACAGTTTCATGGAAAGTGTGTGAATGTAATTATTCTGTAAATGGAAAATGAGAATTAATTATGAACCCTCATTTGAGTCAGGTTTGATAGCAGACTCCTTGCCGAAGAAAAAGGAAAATATTATTCGAGGGTCAAGAAACTTGAAGCACAAATGATTTATGTAATTAAGGGCCTCGCAAGTTTCATTGTATCGTTATGAAATAACATTGTTCCTTCTGATTAATCAGGAATCTTGGTCTCTGTTAGGTTTAGCTAGTTCGGAGCACTTTTCCCCGGCAATGTACATTGGGTCAACCTTATCTATGTTCGTACCACTATATTCAGAGAGAACTTTATGTTACGTGTCCACGCGAGAGTAATTCTTGAAACAACTTTCACGTTCATTTGAGAGCAGGCTCCCATAAATTTTACTCTTAAGTATTAAGGTTACTGTAGAGTACGTTCTCGCAACGTTACCTTTAGGTCTGCGTTCCTTGGAAAGTTCTATTCTCAAGAACAAAACTTGCAGCCGAGAAACATAAGTCAGTTTCTTGGAAAAAGTTCAAAAACACAGGATCGATTTTAATGAACGTAAACAAGAAAACTACACAAACATCTGAAATATTTAATATTTCAACTCCCAATTATTGACCCAACTAAAACTTAACTAATCTAGGTATTAACTCATTTCAATCATTAAATACCTCTTTCAATTACTTACTGCAACTAATTAAATCGAAAACGATATTTTTTAATTACAATCGACAATCAAATACTTCAATCACGATAAATATTGTCCAACCCTATTTCTTCTATACTAAAAGAAATCGAATTGCGTTGAATAGCCACAGTTCCCCGAGAACATTGAACGATCGTCCAAGAAAAGGGACACGAGAATTGCCGTTTTATCAAGTTTTTCGCGAGAATTCTTCGGTGGGCTCATACATCACTTAGGAGACCGGGATCGAGCGTGTTATCCGCGAAAAAATAATAGCCAATCCTTTACGTTCCCAGCCGCTAGGTTTTTTTTTGTCACCTCGTGTCTTCGGGGCTGAAGAAACGCGGTAAGTCGTTCGATCCGCTTTGGGTAGTCATGATTGTTTTATCGACGACACACGATAAGCCTGAAATCAGCGGCTGACGAGGACGTGCCGTGGGCCGGGGTCGAGTATATATTCAAATTAATATCGTGAAGTTTCACGCGTGCCTCTTCGCAAATTAACCCCACCCACGCCGCCTACTCCGCCGCAACCCGCGGCGATCAAATTATAAAGTTGCGCATTCCTCAGCTTACTACTTTACAGCGGATAACTTTGCGGCGCGGAGGAATTACTCGGATTTAAAAGTTGATGGAAGTCAGGCCGCCGGCATCCGCGAGTTCATCCTCGCCGCTTTAATGCCGCCGGTGTACTCCATTTTAGGCGGTCTCTTATGTAAGTATACGAGCGATTGTTCATGAGTTTCTAAGATTGCATTTTTTCTTCTTCGCGAGATCCGCTCGAGGAGGTGGATATTCGGCATGAATTTCATGCGACACGATTTATTTTAAAGAATAAACAGGGACGATATAATTTTAAGATTGGAAGAGTGAGAATGAAAGTAATTTGAATAGAAACGTTCCTGGACGTTTAATTGTTGCGTAAACTGTGGCTTTTATTACACTGTAAATGTGAAATTGCATTGTTGCTGTTATAAACGGGTTTATTAGTCATTTCCGTATTCATTAATAACGTAAGAACGAAGGGGGATGAACGCGATAATGGAAGCCGGTATAATTGCTCAAAGAGAAGAAAAGTTGTAATGCAAATCGACGTGCAGTAGAATTATACGTAAAGCGAAACGTTAATGGCACGGAACTTGATGAAACTGCAAAAGGAGAAGGTAATAATCAGCGTGTCTGCAAGAGCAAAAAGATGAATTACATTCAAAGACGTTTCAAAGAAAGAAATATTACATCCAACTGGGAACCTTAATTTCGCCTTAACTCCTCCTCGTGCCTGCTGAGTTATAAATTAATTAACAAGACTATAATTATTCGATCTTACGATTGAACAGATGTCGAATATAGGCGATTGTAATAATTCAAAGGATATTGAAATTCTTTTCACCGTGACATCTCTAGGTTCGCCGAGTATCCTTAATGAATATTCTTTCATTCCGTGTATTCTTTTTTCGCAAAACTCGGCCAGCTGTTTCTGAAAACTGTACGGCAAATTGAAATTCAAGAAACTTGAAAAGAAAATGAATTAAGCATTCTCGAGGCCGCGTTTCCTGGTTACCGACGCGAACGAAAAAACGCAAGAGAACGGTGCCGCGGCAGAAGTTCATTAATAACCGACGAAGAAAGCGAACAGTAAGCTAGCCCGTCACACTTAATTAAACCTTGGTAACGCCCGCAAATTTTAGGCTTTTCAGCTGTAATTTAAGCCCGCGGGCGGGAAACATCGCTCGCAGTCGAGTTCCGTCCAAAGGGAAGAAGGAACGTCGCAACATTGTGATCTCTCTGTTGTTCAAGAATTGTTTGATGCCGGTTGCACCGTCCTACGCACGGAACAATGACGGAAACTTGTTCCCAGTTGCTAACTGTTGTAAAATAAAATGGATCGCGCGATGACGAAAGTTGCCGGTACAGCGCCGGCAACCGGCCGAATTACATTTCAGTCGTTGCTTAATTGAAAAGAAAATCCATCTTGATACACTGGACGTACCATGGCTATACGCGCGCCGCGTCGCTGCGAACTTTATTCTCCGTCAGCCGCTGGAACGTAAGGAAAAGAACTTTCTTCAACGTTTATGTACGCACGCCGTTGCCCAAAACTTCGGAAACCCCGATAAAATTTTATCTCCCGACAAACTCCCCCCTAATTTCGTGCTGAAATCTTTATGAATGATTATCGGAACTCGGAACTTTTATATCCTTTTCACGGGGTGCTTCAGCATCTTCCGTTTTCGAGGAGAATGCTCGATGTTCGAGTAGAAAGATCTAGCCCAGCGTTTTCTGAACTGCAGCCAGTGACCTGATACTGATCCTTCAAAGAGAACGTACTGAGACGATAATAAAAACAGGGATGGTCGGAATACTTTTATCATTTTCAAGTATTGCTATCTTACTGCTTTCTAGGGCCATACTGAACTTTCGAAAAATATTAGAAAAAATATTGCGGACAATTGATATTGAGATTTTTCAATCTCAACTGCCACAGTATTGTTTCGACAGTTTGTTATTCAGTGTTTCGAAAATAGAATTCTCCAAACGCGTGATGATCCTCGTTTTCTGTCCGCGAAGAATTTAGATTGCACGAAGAAGAATAGTGCCGGAATCCTTGCTCCGTCCCAGAAGAAAAAGGGAAAGAAAAAGAAACGAAAGTGGGGTGGGAAAGCTTAAACAAATTTAAAGGACTCGATGTACTGGGGCAGTAATGGATTCCGCGTAAATGTTACGTAACTCCGGGGCTACCTTGGGAAGTTAGAGCGTAGCAGAAAGGCGTCTGAAAAGTAACACCGTGGAAAAGAGCAGAGATGAATCGTTTCCCCCTGGCCCCGGGATCGTTGAACCAAGCTTCCCGGGCAAGAACTTGAATTCGTGCCATTCCACGGGGTAATTAAATTGAATGTTCCTCACGAAGAAAGTGGCAAGCGGACGGTCTTCCCTTGCGCCTAACCGTTCCGAGGATAGCTGAATCGAATGGAGGGAATCCATCGTGAAAGGGCCTGATTGCTCGCTAATCTTCGCGAAATTGCGCCGCCGCGCGCTAAGCCGCAGTTCAACGTCGCCGATTAGTCGAAGACCTCGAACTTCGGGGGCATTGTTTCGCGAATCATGCGCCGGGCTGCCGCTTCCTGTCTTCCGTGAGAGCAACCACGAGTCTCGTGTACGCGCTCGTCATCTCTGTTAAATCACGGGAAGTTCAAAAATCTCCAGTTGAACGCGATAACTGTTGAACAAATAACTAGTAAAATTGATTTAATAAAATACAATAGAAAGCGAGGAAGCTTAGGATTTGTCAGTAATTGTTAGAAATTTGACTCGGAAAACAGCTTCTTTGCTGCTTAAGAAAACCTATCACGTTTCAAAACAGATCGATACCTTGTGAAATATATACCTTCAACTGTTGTAACTTCTTCCGAGATATTCACTCTAATTCTTGAAATTTCTTTACTCCTTCAATCTCTATCCATACCCATAAATGTCAACATTTCTGAACACACATGATATAATGGAAAACCCACCGATCCCAGGGAGCACCAATCTTTGTATCAAGAAAAATTATTCAGACGCTAAGATTCTACCCCGAGCGTTCGAAAAACGTTACACTCGATCGTTAATGAACCCCTGGCCGCGGGTAGCGCGATAGTTTACAAAGGAATTCCGAGTTTCCGGAATGCGACGGAACTTGTTAACGCACGGACCCGCGGCGATATCCGTCGGTCTATTGCGCACGAACCGCCATGAACAAATGCACACGAACCCCCCGTGGCTGATTTACTAACTTAAAACAAAGGCGAAAGGGGAGCGCGAGAGCAAGTCGAAAGTGGCTTTGAACATTAAGGAGGATGTATTTATGCGACAGTCGCGCCTCTGCGGTCTCAATAACACCGATACGCAGGCAGGGGGACACGAAATTGTGTTATCTGTTCGGCTATAGGGAAACTAACCGGAATTCCACTGTGGCCATAAACATGGCAGCCCGGCGTGTGTATGAGAACACGGGCCCGTCGCCGTGGGCGTTAGATACTGTCCTCTTCCCTGCTCGCTGCTCGAACATTTAGACAAGCGGTGTCTCCTCCTCTCTCTTTCTCCATCTCACCGCCTTTCTCTTCTCCTCTTTCTCTCCGTGTCTATCCCCTGGTGCAGGCTTTTCTTCGTTCCCGGTATTACAAGTCGTCTAGGAATTGTCACGTGTCTCCGGACGATGTCCTTCTGAGCACGGATGCATTCTGGAACGCTCGAAACTCCTGCGGTGCGACGACCGATGCATTCAATCCCGAGAAAAGTTGAATCCCTCTCTGTCTCTTGCTCTGGATGAGCTTACTCATTCCTGGAACTAACGTTATTTCGACGATAACTCAGCTCCGTATAATTTTCTGTCGGTAAGATCTGATTTTCGTGAATAAGTTCGAGTTACATATGGTCGAGGACAGTTCGGTTGAGGTTTCATCGAAGACTTTAATAGTGACAGTTTGTAATCGTGTATCACTGTAAAATCAGATTTGGATTTTTCGTAACTGTAAATACTTTTCCTGGAATTTAGATGCTAGTGTCAACCTTACATCGACGAACGACAGGAACGAATGTTAGAGGAGCGTTTGTATGACGGGAAACTTTCGATTTGGTTAATGTTATTTAAAATCAAAGGTATTAATTGCAGAAATAAAGTTCAGCCAGTCGTTGAAAACAGTTTCCAATGAATGAAGCACACGAGTGAGTAGCATTGTGATAGACAATAGCTCGGCACAATCGTTTCCCAGCGTCGTTCAATACCACTGTGCGCAGAACGAATTTCCCGAAACAAAAAGTCGGCCCGCAACTTATTACGCAACCCACAAAAACCAGAAATCGACGTAACACGACGCGAAGCCCTTTTCAGTCGAGCAAATGTTTCCCATTGCCGTGTGTATTTTCTTTGCGAGAACAGTCAAACATTAGTCGGGTGCAAACGCGAATTTTAAACTGCGCAAACGCGTTCGTAACAATTTTTTTATTTTTTCCATTGTTGATGGACGTTGCAACGTGATTTTATTGTCGAAACCGTTCCTTTCCTTTTGCATTAAACATTCGAAGCCCTGGACGCGATTCATTGTAAATTCTCGTTGTCGTTCAGAAAACTGTAACTTACGAGTGTTTTTAACTTCATCCACAGAATAATCATTCCTTTTTCAAACGAATTACCATAACACCATCGAGCGAAATAAATTTCTCTTAACGGCGATCTATATAAAAATACCGTCAACTTATGCCACAGAACTTTCCATTCGCGTACAAAGAGATCATCTCCGTCCCGAATAATTTACCGTGGGCAATCAAATTTCATTGCGGCGAGTAAATCTCTTTTAAAACGAAACCAGCGTAAAGACGTAATTAATTTCGACCACGGAGAATCGCCGTTCGAACCACTGTGCGGCGTGCGGTTGGCTGGGGCCCTTACGAGTGGAGAAGAAGAAGAAGGAGAAGGTTAACCGGACTCGTCCCGTGAGATCTCAGGAGACACCGCGGCGAAGAGGCCCTGCCGTTCCACTGACAATGGCCAGCTGACCTGGGCCTAGCGGACAGGCCCGTCGTTATTAAACCTAAATCATTTGCGTCGGCCACGACTGCTATAACTCATGACTGCCTCGGTGAAATATGACCGGCGTTCAAATTATTATTGTGCCTCGAAACTCTTCTGCCTTCGCGCCAGCCGCGTCCCTCGGAATACCCCTTTTCCCTTTTTTCATTCCTTTTTTTGCCCTTCTCCCTCTCGTTGGTCCTACTTCGTTCCACCCGGTGATCCGCTCCGGCTGATCTCAGCCGCGCGCGTCATTCTCCCGACGTTTCGCAGTCGGGAACGATTCCGTAACGCGGCCATGATTTACTGCGCGTGTCGGGATTTAACTTCGGAATTTTAAGGCGCCGCGCGCGACGCGGCTGAATCGTCCTCTTCTTCCTCTTCTTCTTCTTCTTCTTCTTGCTCCTCTTTTTCTACCTCGCCTCCTTCTCGTCTTCTTTATCCTTGGTTTCAGGCGCAGACTAGAACCGTTGAATCCGACCGTATTCCCAGAAATTTGTTTCCATCCCGGGACGATTCTTGATCCTATCCCGTATTTCGTAAAATTATTTGATCTTCTGCTTCCCGCGCGGATTATTAACTCGGCCTGTCCCTGAACTTGTTCGAGAGCTGAAAGCTAGGGCTTTGCGGAGTTCGGATTGATCGTAGATGAACGTTCTTAGTTTACGTTATTTGTATAATAATGGTGACAGTTCTTTACATCGCAGAATTGATCATTAGATCAAAAAGTATCATACAAAACCAAATTTTCACTGAACAATGTAAAAACTTGTGTAGAAATTCGAAACTAAATTATCTCGGCGGATTGTCGTTTACAATACCCGACGAGCTGTTAAACGATAGCATTGCGGCACGCGAAATCGTTTCCGCCGATTGACCTCTCCATAATTAACGTCGCGTTTCCGTGGCAGGCCACGTGGCCCGTTATCGTAATTCTATTAGGCGATACACCGGTGGATAGATCACGATTATAATTCTTCTCGGAAATTCGTTACGGGTTCGCGAAAGACTACTCGTCGTTAGCCGGCCGACACGATGACGTGAATGGTCACTATTAATAATTATTCGTGTTATGTAAATGAGAAGCAGGAATAGAGGGAGGAATTGAGAGACC
This sequence comes from Nomia melanderi, assembly GCF_051020985.1. Taxonomy (NCBI): domain Eukaryota; kingdom Metazoa; phylum Arthropoda; class Insecta; order Hymenoptera; family Halictidae; genus Nomia; species Nomia melanderi. Next base: position 10,939,442 of record NC_135003.1, read on the forward strand.
GGCGGATCGATATATATATATTTCCCTTTCTATAAAATTAATTCACCGTTATAAATTACGAGCGCGCGTCGCATCGCGTCGCGTCGAGTGTACGCCCGGTCCGAGCGGAATGCCGCGTCGCCGCGGTCCTGAGCGTAATATTTGAAATCGCGCGGCAACACGGGCCGCACGATGTTTTCGCTCGGCCGATCGGAATCGTTAAGGCCGCGTACATCTTATTTATTAGCCGTGTAAGCGTGTCGGGCTCGCCTTACAAGGCCGGGGATGCGAGACCGCGGTACCAGCGAGCCGCGGTTTGATGAATGGCGCCTGCTTACGTATTCACTTAAGGCCCCGATAATGGCTTTATAAAACACGGCCGGACGTTCGGCGACTCGTTATCGTTCGTCTTCCGCGGTGATCCTGGAACAGCTAATTGGAACGAGAAAAAAAGAAACGGTTCGCTTACGGTACGCGCTCGCGGATTTAATTGAGACCGAACGGCGATCCAGCGCGATTAACCCTTTGCCCTGTCATTTCTTTCACAACCGTGCTCGGCAGAATTGCTTCGCCGTTCGTAATTCTGTGGAAAAAGAAAAGAACCCCACGCTCGTTCTATATCTATGTTTATTCTAGAGCGCAATTGATAACGAACAAATATTTAGTTTCAACTCGGAAGAATGATGAGATATTTGTATTTGCTGAGTTTCGTTTGGAAACATCATCAGTTTGATGTGATACTCTAAAGAAAGATTCTTCCCAATCGTGTGTAAATTAGTAATTTCTGTTATAATTATTCCTAATGTCACAAATTATATCGTGTATATGTGGTTTAGTGGTTTTAGTGGTTTCCATGTGTTTTTAGAGGGTTTATTGCCATTTTAGAAGTGGATACAACAGTTGGACCGCAAAGGATTAATAATCGCGCATCAACGAGACCAATGCCGCGGAACGGAGAATCCCTGCAAAATGGATACGATCTGACGTGCACGCTCCCGCCGCGAAATTAAATCGACGTATTTATCCATTCAATATTTGGTTTATGCACGGACCGTCTCGCTACGTCGTCGCGAGCCACGCCATTACAACGCTTTAATTACTCTACGATCGATAACCGGGGGACCGTCTGCCTTCGAGTGAGCAAACGCGACTGTTCTTTTATCAACACTCCCCGTCCTGCGATATCAATCATGATCCCTGTTGATTTCGCTTGTTCGCTCGACTCGTCGCTCTCCCCGGGTTACCCGACGAAAAATATGTTTGAACTTTTGTGAACAGCCGAACGGAACGCCAGGCGGAAAATGTAATATTTGTCGAAGGCGCTGGCGAACTGACGCGAACGATTAAATTTGTCCTGCAACGACAACCGGCGATGTTTCCGTGTCAGTGCTAGAAGCCGGCGGGCGAGTCAAGGAATGCGTAACGCTGAGAATACTATTGGAATGGTTAGAGAATAGAATTTATCGTCAGTTCGCCTGTGGGACAGAACACGTCATTGAAAATCAATTGACCAGATACAAGAGACAGACTTGTCCAGAGCTTTCATCGAAAATTGGTTTTCAATTAAGAAATAGAATGTCGGGCACTGTGGAAACGTTTCTATCGACCAGAAAGCAGAGCGATATATTCACCTGAACTCTATAAAATGGCAATCTCGTGTGCCTGCTAGAACGTAACATGCACCACTGACACAAATTGGGTTCCCCGATTTAAAAGCAGGGTATTAACAAAATTCGGACAATTAAATTTCTCCAATCCAAGCGTTCCAGAAGTTCCAAAGCAGAAATTTCGAAGGATAACCTGTAAGTCACGTGGACTGTTACGCAATTACACGCGCATTCGTTTCCGTGGAAATAGGAACGGCTGGCGGGCGTACAGAGAGGCGAGTCAGGCCGCGTCAGGCATAGGTGAAACTTGGCGAAGTCTTGATTACCCGGAATTAGATTCCCAATGAGTTTAATTCCCAGAAAGGCCCTCTCACAATTGGTGTCCTCGCGCGCCAGTTGGCGCCGCGCACGCCGCGAAAAACCCTGGCGTACACTTTTAACCAACAATGGGCGGGAGAACACGGCCGTGCTCGTCAGGAGTATATTTAAAAGTAATTGCCACAAAGCAGTGTGTTTGCTGGTGGCCGCGTTCTCCGTCGGATAACTTGGCCACGGTTGTTCCGCCGCGGCTTCTCTGCGAAAGTAGCATTAATCACGGGATTAACGAGAGCACGTAGAAACCGACGGAAACAAGTCCTGAATAATTTTGTGTAAATACTAAATACGTTTGTGCGCGCGCAACAAACTCAAAGGGATTACATAAACAAACCGCGACGGCTCTATTACTGGATCCCTGGACGACGGGCAGGGAACAGGTACTGGAATTAACAAACGTTACGATGCGATGATTAAAATACGAATTCTTAGGTTGGCCGAGTCCCAGTGTTGCGTAATTAATGTAAACACTGAATTTTATTCCGAATGGAATGCAGTCGGGTAATTGTAGACTTTGCGGGCGATTTTGTGGAAACCGTAGATTCCCGAGGTTTATTGGATCTGTAACAAAATTTCGTTGGTTTTGGTAAAGATATATTCTATTTTACTATTAAACTTTCGAGTACAGTGACTATAAAATAATCTTATAATGCACGCTAGAAATTAATAGGCTTTCCCGCAGCTCGAGTTATTGTCGGATTATGGAGGAAACTGGGCCAACTTTAATTCTGCGTATAATGTTTGACCTGACCACACTGTTAATATTCTTCGACGGAATAAAAGGTTACTCCATCGCTCGAAATTCCTTTACTCTGCGGGTGACATAAATCCGCCGTCCACTTCCCCAATGAACACGATTGCCACCAATGAATAAAGCACCCTGCTAGTTGATCTAGCGGCCGAGCTCGAATCCCTGCAACCCTAGTAGCCGAAGTAATAATTTATTTCCACCGAGATTATTGTGTGATTTATTTTCTCTCAGTCTCTTTGCCACTGCCACCATCCCCACGCCCTGTCCGCGTGACTAACTCTATTTAAGACTAGTTAAAGTGGTAATACTGACGCGATTCGGTGCAGGTATAACGCCTGGAATATATTTCAAACGTGGCCAGGGCTATTTACGTTTCGAACGCAGGTACCTTGACCGCAAGGGTGGAAGGGATTAGTCAACTACTCGTTATATATCACAGGCTCGGACCACAGAGCGCCTGGCCAGGTAAAGTATCCACAGGGTATAAACATTCCGACCTGTCGGCCGTTCCGAATTATGGCAAAGGCGAGCGTGACGAGAAAGGCGGCGGTTCCGAAGGTGTCTCGGTGATCCGAGTACACGTCACACCTCACGGAATCGGAATTTCTCGTTCCCACGTCGGCTTTCTTGAATAATGACCTAGATCCCTGAATCCTGTCGCGTGGATGCTGGATTGTACCTTGTCTTTCGCAGCTGAGAATACTTATTCAACTTGTATACCGTTATAATATCGACCAAACCCAAGTGTAATTTCTAGAATTCGATATGACTGGTGCCCAATCCCAAGAAAAGAGATTCACATTGCTGCAGGAATCCCCAGGGAAATCAATTTACGAAGAAATCAGCAAGAATCTCCGTCAAAGAAACTACAAAAGAAAAGGGGACCGAGGGTCAGCAATAATTCTTACCGAAAGGGGTGGCTCCATTAAGCGAATTCAACTCTGTAGATCGCTTGGAAGGTGCGACCAACACCTCCCAACAATCCGGGGTCAAATTATTTCCTTATTAGCATTCAAGATCGAGCTAGTGTCTCGGCCCGATACGCGGCGAATTTCCAACTTACCGGCGGCCGCCGTCCGGCCGGGACAAAAGATCGTTAAAGAGATAAACCGCAGAGCGTTCCAATCGTCCAAGGAAATCTCGTACCTTTTCTCTCGAACGACGGTCGTATGTTCTAACCGCGAAAGGGTCTGCTTGTCCAAACTGCGGGATGTGAAAATGTAATTGTACTTCGGCCTGGAAAGACTTCCAGGACACCGAGGAATCGAACGGCGCGGCGCGGGGGCGCGATGGACGTACGGGGTGGCTCTACGTGTCCGAAGCGACTGTTCCACGGGAATACAATGGACGTAATGGGCGGTTGCTGCGGGCAAATGTTTCGGTCGCGTCTCCAGGCGGATGTAAGAAGCTGTTTCCGGAGGACGGGGGACGCAGAGACGCTGGGAGGTCCACGGGACGCCCTCAACGTCACGCCGTTTACGGGCTCAATACATCATTCTTTTCACAATTTGTACGAAAGCCGTGAAAGCTGTGGGCCGTGCGAGGAACACCGAGGGCCAGACCGACCTTGCTTCTGACGCAACGGAAGTGTCAGCTACTTATCCCCGACGGTTAAGTCTTCCAGCGTCGTTGATTTTCCTCGGTTGACTCGACCAATCGAACCTCCGCAACTACCGTTCTCGGCGACGTCTGAGCCCGGACCGGGGACTTCCGATTGAAGGAAACGCGGAGAATTTGTGGGAAACAGGATGTAACGCGTTCCGCGGATTTGGCGGATGTTCGGATAGAAAGGATGGCGTTGGCGCTGCCCGGAACGGTCTCTGTCGGTGTTATATATTTTTATCGAGAAGATAAAATGACTGGGAAAGTCTTGGACCTCTTGTAAGAGTTCGACAAGGTATTGTTATATTGCGTCTTATTGATTTTTGAGGGATTATTAATATTTTTTCGAGAGTAAGGTAGTCATTTTGAGAATCGATATTCCGGAAGAAATTATTAATATATTTATCTGCTGTAATGTATACTTCAATGAATAATTAATATTAACGTCAAGATTGAATAAAAAATGGAATATTTAATATGATTACGAGGCAACGTGTTTTTCAAACCCTGTAAAAAACAAACCAGCACGAGAAGAAATTAATCAAAGCGCTTAATGCGCTTGTAAGGAGAGCACTATCGTGATCATACATCTCCCCTTCAGTGCGAACTAGGAATAATAGCAGAACGCCGGTGACGTAAAATACGAGGACGCGACAATTAATGTCACGTGAATAACGCATCATCCGGGTAAATGAGTAATTTATGGTCGACCGCATTGTACACCAAAAATCTGGCGCGCAATAATAGGAGCCCGAGTCTCTTCGCCCCAATCGTCGAGCGTCGTTCGCTCATAACCGGAATACTTAAGCAAACAAATAAAAGCGATGCCGCCCCGTGGGAACCGAAATTGCAACCGCCTGGACCTTCGCCGACACCTTCATCAGCCTGGATCGCGACGAGAACTTATTAGAACCGCCTGTCATCCATCAGTCACACGGCAAACATTCGGAATCCTTTCTCCGTGATCGCAGTCCCAGCCGAAGATTAAACTAAAATAAATATCGAACGCGTTCGGATCGATCGAACCGGCTGCGCGCTGTAATCCGAAGGTATAAATTAATCTCGAAAGGTCGAGGATTAATTTACAATTCCGGATTACCAATCGAGCATCCCTCTGCCTCTCGCAGTCTTCCGCGTCCCACCCCTTCTGTTTTTCCTAGCAGTCGGTAACGAACGACTGGGATGCGTCTGGATGGGTGTACCATAACAAGAAGTGGTCGGGGAGGGGACGGTTGGTACGGGAGGTTGAAGGGTGGATCGTGGATGATAGAGAACCGGAGGGGGGTTGTATATCGCGTGTCGGATCGAGGCTCATTGTCTTCCTGTCAGGACCGCGCAAATATTGCCACCATCTCCAGCGAAAGCCTGTATTTCGTATATATATATGTATATATATATATATATATATATATATATATATATATATATATATACATATATACAAACATACGTATACACATACCTATGCAAACAAGTTGGTGAGCGCGTGAACGCGTATTAAGGGTGGCGCGCACTGTCTGGTCGGCGAACGGTGGTGGTGAATAGGTGAGGCGCTACGTACGTAGGTACGTAAGTGGAGGGCTGGTATTTCTGACAAAGCTTTCCGCGATCGTCACTCCTTTGACACGAGTGCCGGGGGCTCGTGCAAGGGATGACAAATCCCGCGCGAGGGATTTCCACGATAACCGGCCGGCCCCGAGGCTTGATGGAAACTCGATTCCGTCCGGATATATTCCGGACCGGCGGCACGACCCGCTAAAAAATTCTTACCGGACCCTGTATGTTTGATAAGGGACCTTTGTCTAGCATGGTTGTCCACACGACACGTCCCGTCGAACGTGCGGCATGAGAAATTTAACGCGACCGGTCTCATCGGATCGACGCGGTCGCACTTGGAATCGATAACCGCTGTAAAGGTGGAGGGATTAAGGAATCAGTAACATCTGGAGAACCGAAGTTGTCAGGGCAATGATTCGCCGTGATTTTATCGAGAAATGAAACTTTTAGCAGTTCGCAAAATTCAAAATGGCGGACATTTCGAATTGCGTAAGATTATTTTGAGGATTGAAAAATCGTTTTGTCGTGGAAGTTTAGAAGTTTTAGTTAATACGTTCATTTCTTAGATATTGGATTGTAAAGTTTAGAGGTTTCAGTTAATGCGTTTATTTCTTAGGTATTGGATTATAAAGTTATATTTACTTACACGGCATTTTCTGCTCGAAATCACTTTGTATCCTCCCTTATCAGTTGCTAAGTTGTCCTGTACTTGCCGAGCGACCTTAATATTCGCCCATCGTGCCACTTCCGCTGTCATGGTGCCCAGACTGTTGCATTAACGATGGAGTTGTAAACGGTTTAACGATGTCCTTCTCCTGGAAGTTTCTATTAACCTTATGTCGAGACCCTGCGTCACCGGGAAACGCCGGAATGCTACAAAGAACAACCTATCTCGCCATCTGGACTATCCTAGACAGCGTGAATTAACTCTGAGAAACCTTGCCACCCATTCGCGGCAGGTATAAGATCCGAAGAGAAATACCATTGTTGCATGGAGGGTGGTCCCTACTGCCTTGTTTCGCTAAAACAGTAGGAACGATAGAAATCTGTGAAAGTAAGCAAACACGCTCGTCCCTTCGAAATCTTTTCACAGAATTTACATTTTTAGGAAAGCTTATCGTGTTATTTAAAGGTATCCGAGTAAACACTAAGCTGAAGCAAAATAACCCTTGGATTTCCATTTGGGTTTAGGGCGAGACTTTTCGGGGTAACAGAATTGTAAAGTCGTTCGGCTTTAGAATTCAAATAGTTTTCAGTATCTACACGGTCGCCAATTTTCAGCAGAAATATATTCTATTAATAGATTTCATTATTACTTCATCTTATGTAATTTATTGTTTTTGCTATTATTACACTTAACGCTACACCTACCGTACCAGTCAAAGTAACTAAATATTCGAAATGATTTCGAAAATAAATAGTTCCACTTGAATATTATTATAAATGTCCAAAGAAACTGAAAATAACCTATCGTTAAAATTTTTATAGCGATTACGTGTTAATCGTATTAAATGCTTGGTAGTTCTAGTGTTAAGAAGAATGTAATCGCACGTACCATTAAAGTTAAACAGAGAGATAAGCTTTTTCCTCTACCATCGTAAATATGAAACTCGTTCTAAAATCACCGCCAGCCAAAGAAGAGAAGCAGCCGTCTCGAAAGGATTTTCAAGATCGATGGCCGGGGCTTCTTTCGAAACACACCACCGGCAAAAACCAATTTCCTTTCCTGCCGCAGACGAACAATTACACTTTAATAGAAATTATACGAGGCGGCTTAAAAACAAAATTCCGAACCGTAATGGGATTCTTTTTCAATCTCCTCCGCGATGCGGCGAACGCACCAGACACGATATTAATTCGCGCCGCCATTAAACCGGGCGGCCGGAACGATGGCGTCGTGTCGCGTCGCGCCGCCGGACGGTTACACATTTCCATAGTTAATCGGAGGAACGTTCTCTCGTCGCCGATGTTTAAATTTTACTTATACGCGCACGCAATTAAGGTAAAACCAGTGGAAACCCGTGGCGCGGCATGGATCTTCGCGTTCGGCCAACCGACCCGAACACGATCCGGGTATCTCGTTTTTCCGCTTCATTTTGGAGCCGGATAGTCGGGGCTTAAATGAACCAGACGGCAGTGCCGAAATTGAAAGATCAAAGGATTACCATTATTACCTTGTTTCTACGGTAACCTCCGCCTGTAATCTTTGTTTTTCACCTTCGTATTACGGACGCCGCGGTCCTGCTACGCACCAGTTTACATTCTCACCGGAAGAACGTGGGTGAACGTGTCTGCTGTTGGCCGCAACATCAGCCAGAGCGAATTTATTATCCAGATAAAAACTTTTGAATAATGAACAAGGCATTATGTACTTGTTACTTATCGTTTATCGAGGAAATAGAACGTGATGCGTATGTTTCGAATAAATTCATCTTTATCAACTCTGTAATACTCCCAGTTTCGTAATTATTGTATCGTTCAAAGATTCAGTTAATATATAATACTACCGTAGATAATTTATCTTTAAAATATATCTTATTCGAAAGTAAATATATTTTATGATAATATACTATATTATTATATAAATCGTTCGCCTCCGCGAAAATTGAAAGAACCAATACCACAATTTGTTCGGGCAACCGAACAAGTGGACTCATTCGCCGGCCTTGATCGGTCAGTTAAGTCAGTCGTGGCCATTGCATCGATCGGTCGCGTACACGATACCCGATCCCAATATTCGGTATTCGACACACGCCATGGGACAAAGCGGCGAACCGATAATCTATGAAAGGAGAGGCACCGCAGCGAGAAACAGCGGGTTAAGCAACTGCTGGTGTATCTTTATCATCGGAACACAATTTCATTACAATGTGGCCGTGGCGCTTACGAGTCCCCGGGGCAAGCAAACCGTGTGCGGTTTAATTAATCGTTCGTAAGTACAGTTTGCATCCTCGGCGTTAATTATAACTGGGTAACTGCCGCGCAAACTGCGCGCAGGCTTTTCACCGGCATAAATCGAATACCAGAGGGAAGAGTCGCGATCGGAGGTCGCTTTTTTTTTTAATTTCTCGTCGAGCTGAATCACCGGATACAAGGTTACGGGATAAAGGGGAAAAAATAGGAAAATGTTTATTGCGCGCTACGTGCGCAGCATTGATGCGCGCAGTTAGCGAATTAGTCCGGAAATAATGTTCAATGGAGAATTGGCGGCGATCCAACTTAGAACGTCCCCAAACAATCTCGCATTTTCAACCTCATAGCAAGGAACTTTACATCATAATTTACTTCAACAAAAAGAAAGAACACTTTACTCTTCGAAAATTTTATCTTCAAACTTCTTCCACAAATACATTGCTAATAAGGTATCCTTCATCGATATAACGAAAAAGGGTTCAACAGAGAGAAACTCACAGCACTTTCAGCTGTCGCAGAACGATCCGGGAGCGAATCACCGTATAGATAATCTTGAATCGGCACTGAAACGCGCAACGAGTGTCCATTATGAAAATAAAGCGTTAATTGTCGGCCGTATGAAGAACGATTTTCCGCGTCGCGCCAGTAGGATGATGCTCGTAACCGATCCGCGCGTTAAATGGCGCGGCCGCGAGCGTGTTATCAGCGATCTTTATTACGCGTGGGCAGCGTTTGCCCCGTCGCGACGCGTCGGAACGTCGAACGGCCGCGCAACGTCCATTGAACACCCTCGCCGAGCTCGAGGGCTGTTCGCGTGGCGAAGAAAAATGCGTGAACAGGTGCGAAATACGGGACTGACAACATATGCCGCGTCATAACTCTTGCGGAGAAGAGTAATGCCCGCGTCGCTCATAAAGAACACGAGGCTTTGTCAGTATCGAGCTACTCGTCGTTTCGTCGGCCTCCCGGCAAGTCCCTCCTCCTATTGCCGCGCCGGCCCGGCGCGAAGCGGCGCCTCGTGTGTCTGCGGATGAAAAAGGAAGGATTCGGGAAGCCTGGAACAGCGCGGCCAATATTTTATCGCTTCCCTTGTCATCGAAGACCATTGTAGGCCGCCTTACGTGGATCTCGACCCATAGTTCAGACGATGACATTTCAATAAACCCGTTAGGGAATAAGGTCACCCTAAAATCCATTCTTTGCCGTGGTCTACGAAGGATTATAGGGGCAACACCTCGGTTTCCTGTGGCTCCTTAAGGTCACATTGGATTTAGAAACTTGTTTTTCTTGGTCGGGTGTAATTATAGGATAGTCTTTTGCCTTTTGTTGACGTTGATTGGCGTTGGTAATTGATTTGAGGTATCTAATGTTAGAGGATGTAATGTAATTGCGGATGTAGATGTTTTCGAAGTAGCTAGTCGAGATCGGCTTGGATGGTAGGCGTGTTTCGTAATGAAATTACTTCGTGTGTACAGCGACGGAGGGATGATTTCCATAATAGAAAACGTTATACGTACATCGACAATGCAGTTGTAAGATCGATAGTATGCTTCGTTCACAGTTAAATTGGAATTCAATTAATATTTAAACGATACCGCCATAAAGAAGCCTCGGTCTGAAACGTGGCGTGATTAAGGTTCGTTGAACAATTGGGTCTTTCTTGTTTGAGTTTAATTAGAATTGTCGATTCAAGATCTGGCCGGTAATTAAAGATGTTCCGACCGGAAATATTATCTTTCTGAAAATTGCACGATTCTGCAACGACCGCCGCGCCGGTGCCACGGTGATGAACCGTTCAAGGGAATTAAGATCCTATTTCGAACGGCGAGTCAGCTTTTTTCTCATCCGCGCGGCGGCGCCGCACGTCCAAAGGAACGGACTAACGAACGATTCTAAGCCGGCCGGGAAACGACTGAAAGCGGTGACATTTCAACAAACTTGTTAGGGAATAAGGTCACTCCAGTCCGCGGCTGTTCCCGGCAAGGAACTCCAATTGAAATGCCGGCTCGTAATCGCACACCGCAGAATATTGTGCCGCGTCGAGGAGGTAATTCGAGGGGAACTCAACGAATTCTGCGTTCTTACTGACGCGTGTTGCGGTCGTTACGAGCATGAAACTGTTCGTGTTGATGTTTCCCGCATTTTCATTCGAGCCGGTTCTCCGCGGGCAAATGAAATGCCAAACGTTAATACCTGAAATTAAAAATTTTTATTCTATCGACCACGCAATAAACCGTTTTATGAGCGGCAATTCATTTTCCACCGCCAACTTTTTATTGGATTCGGTCATCGGAAAACAGCGTTCTACTTACAAAGAATGTCGATGTTTGATGTCACTCCGGTGATATTTACTTTTCAATTATACAAAAGAATCTGACGTTTCGAAGTACCGTTCCGACGATCGACATCCCCTGAATTATTGTTAAATTTCAAGTAAAAGTAAATTAAGATCTTCATTCAAACAGAGTTTCGTTTATTATGTACTGGAAATAATGTACGAGCATATATTTGGCCTACAAAATTTAATGTCAGTCTATTTTAAAAGTGTATTTGACGATTAAAAATGCATATTCCATTGAACAGGAAGAAACATATGTCCGTTCGGATCTTTTATTATCTCACGAGAAGGTTACAAATGAATTTATTCCAGAATAAAATCAGGATCACTTTCAACTTAGCGACCCAGTTTCGATCGATTCGGTAGACTGTGAAACGTATATTATTAATACATCTTACATCGAATGAATCACAAGATAGATATTAACAACCCGTGCCTATTAAAATCTGACCTATTAAAGTCTTAACGAGGTTGCCCGTAATTAATAATACAACCTCTCCACACGTCCAACCTGTATTTTAACGCACCCTTCCCATTTCGTGCAAGCCGTTCCACACACTCACACACATGTACGTAGCAGATGTAATTAAGCGATGAATGAAAGACAGCGTACAGCATTTATTCCCGAATAATGCCGCGTGCCGTTTGAAGAAGCCCTGAAAAGGACCATAGTAGCGGAGGTATGAATAGGCTGGAAAAATTAATAACAACACTTACACCGGGATTCTTACCAGAAAAGGGGCGCAGCGCTCCAATTAGTCAAGGTCGTGACCGTAGAATGAACTGGAAAGCGGAGGCCGCATGTGTTTCGCCAGTGGAAAAGTCACGCGCGGAAATGGTTTTCACGTGTCGGGGAGCGGGAACCGGTGGTTGCCGTCCCGGAGACGGTTCGGGAGTAAAAGTTCCGGGACCTCCTACGGCGCGGTAGCGACGGGTGGGGTCCGTCGAGGCAATTCCTCCGGCATTGTACGTAAATACTGAATCATTGGCAGCCATAAAGGCGATTCCAGCTCGGTATTTAACGGCTTTTAAGGTGGCTCAAAGGGTCCCACCAGTCGAGCGCCGTGCAACACCGAGAGCTCTCTCACCTTCACGACGTCGTTTTTCATTTTCCACCTTTTCACATCGATTTCCGCGGCACAATGAAGCTACGGCGTGGCCGTTGCGCAGCCTGCTGAGAGAAAACGGACGGGGGAGGAATGAATACAGCGCGGGTGGGAGAGCGAACGAGTGGCATCGTGATTCTTCAGAAAATTGATACATCCTGCTTTCACGTGTACTCCCGACTCCAGGAAAAATTCATGCATCCCGAGGGGGACGATAAAACGCGGACTCGTTTATAACGTTTAATGCCTGAATTAATTATCGCCACGCCTACTGACGGATCTCTGGTTGTACGCGACGCGACCTTAATTATTCACGGGCCCCGATAGTGCGTTAAAACTTGTTACTAGCCACCGCAGCGACGCTTAGGGGCTGACGCGCGCGAACAAGGAGACGAACGGGCAACATGTCGGAGAAAATTCTGGTGGTTCGCGGGCAGGTTGCACGCAGCCGCGGTTTGCCTGTTTTCTATTCCAGCTATCACGGGTTACATTCGCCCCGGACCGTGTAGCGAGGCTCACCTAAGCGTCATCTGACCGCACTGTCTGCAAACTGGGTGCAGAATCATATCTTCCGTAGCAATTCTACCTTTATTTCCTCCAAGTTTTGTATTATTACTTGTACGGATGTCAGCGCAGAAATTTTTATTTTGACTATTTCTATTCAGATCCGTGTTATTCGGGGAAAAATTCTATATTGGGTTAGGTCGTTTGTTTTGAAATATTTTTCAAGCTTTTACACCGACTTGGACGAAATATTTTCTTTTCATTTAAACCATTTTTCGGCTATTTTAATAAAACGAGAAATATGGTTTCGAGTATTATTTGATATTAGCCGAGTGGTTTGATTTTCTTTCGGTTCCAGATGCAGAAGCGAGTGAATTCAATTAAGAAGGTACTCATCGGCTATCTATCATAATCATCACCGTATTAAAGCCTCCTCACAAACAGAGAGATGGAAGCCGTTAAAGCTGTTCACGATCGTTAGATTGTTCACGAGCATGTACAGCGCCCGCTTGACCGCAAGCAATGTGGAGCAACTTTTGTCCTCGAACGATACGGAAGGACCAGAACTAAACTATCGAAACAGAACGACAAATAGAGTCCTGAATTAGGGCGATCGATGGTCTGGGCATTCGGTGTAGGACTCGCATTGTCCCTCACAGTTTAGCCCAATCTTGTACTCAATCCTGAAGCGGGCAAACCAACAAAAACACAAACTTCAAAAACCCATTTCGAAACTAGTAGAATACAGAAGAATCTATTATAGCAATATCTCTAAGGAAATATTACTTAACCCTTTGCACTCAAGAATTCTCTCTCATTTAACACTCGATTGGATACAGTAAAATTATAAAGTCTGATATTTAATATTATTTCTAAAACATTGAAATAAAATATCTTTGTTCCTTAATTCATATGCGATCTCTCTTCAAGTGACTCTCAAAAAATATCACCTGTAACCCATTAGAAAGTATTCAATACTGAAAAACTTTCAAAAGGAAATGGTTAAAATATTAATTAGTGAAAAAAGAATTTCTCCCCGTTCCCAAATACATCACTACACGTCTACACGAAATACGAGAATATTTTGCTCGCTGTAACAGAACCGTTCTTGTAATTTCCGAAAGATCTGTTCGCGACAATTTGGCAGTCGCGGCTCGGCCCGCGACGCAATTCGGATTTGCCACGGCGGCGACGGCGGCGGCGGCGGATCGACACATAATTCCCGGCAGCCGAAGACGGTCCCGTCTACCGCCGACGAAATCCGCAGAGGTGTTCTCGCGCGGAGTCCCGAGACGACAGCAGAATTTCCGTGGAATTTGGCGGCGATCAGGCCGCGTCGACGTAAGTACACGCGTCGAACCTGACGTTTACCGGCGACGCGCGACGGTTCCGTATTCCCCCAACAGTTCCTCGATGACGTATGCATGAAATTGCGGGCTAGTTTATCGGGCCGACCCACGCCAATGCAAATTGTGACGCCGCCCTATACACGGCCGCGGTTCGTAAAGGATAGTCCAGACTGGCAGACTCTGTCCATGGACTCTCTATATCGTTGTTTATCGATAGTCGAACACTGCCAGGGGATGTATTACTGGCTGATAGACAGAAGGCACTTGAAAAGAATGATGGTTTAAGTGGTTAGGGTGGAGGACGGTAAACCTTTTCTGAAATGAATGTTTAGTAATAATGTTCTGTTTGTTAATATAATCGCGTAATAATTATTCAATAGAGAACATACGGGAAATTCCTCTTGTATTTTCCCATGTGCCTATTTTCCGTCAATGCAGGATGCGTTGGCTATGCGTTGGTAAAGAGTTCGAATCCCGGACAAGAGGAACCGGTAACTCTTTTTTACGTTACTGATTAATTATCGCGTGATTATATTGACAAATAGCAAATTACTACGAAAATTATTACTCCCAGTCTGATCACCTAAACTTATTCCTTTTACAGGCTCCTCTTTTTGGAAGCGTGCGATGTGTAGAGTGTCTATAAACAATGGCATGTGTTCACAATAAATTTGTCCAATAATGTGTCTACATATATTTCCTTAAATTTTGCAGAAAATGAAACAGAAAATTGGCGAACGATTGTAGAGAGTTACGGTTTTAATTTATGATCATCAGTATTGGAGCAATCCTCAACGTACGATTGACCCTCAGTCTGAACTATCCTTAACTCGACCACTTGCAAGAGCCTTTCAAGCACCCGCGAACTAAATTTACGAACATTGACGTGCGTCGAGGAATCAATCCTCTTACCTCCCGTCCGAGAGAGTGTTAAGGTAACCGAAATTTCATTAGTGAAATGGACTATCCTTAACTTCCGACGCGTTTCCACCATCGAATGCCGACTGACGGAATTCCATCGCCGACGCGGGTTTGATCGGCCATCGAACGCCTACGTTCGCGCGAGTCGGTTCTAATGAGTGGAATCCTGAGAGACTAAACAAGTTGCACTTTCTGTGAGCACACGGCGGAATGATTCGTTAGTTAAGTTGCAGCTTAGAAGCTGTTGGAACGCACGACAACAACAATAGCAACAATGATAGTAAACTGAAACATCGAAGTAAATTGGAAATCGCGGAAATTGGATGACGATCGGTTACATCGGTGGTCGTGTTACCGTTAAAAACATTGTATTTTCTGAAATGCTTCAAATAGTGAAATAAAATACCGAAGAGGTATATTATTTTTCCGTATTTAAAATGAATTTGGAATATTTTCCTTTAAAACACGGAAACACGAAGAGTTATTCCATCGATGAGATAATAACAGAACAGATTTCAATTCAACTTGCACATTTCCATGAGGATCGTTCAACATGAGACATTTCCATGTAAAATAGAGAATGCGTAGGTGATGTATTCCCCCTTAATTGGGACTATCCCGCATAATATATTCGAGTCCTGTCGCCCTTTTCGTATAAAGATGTAAGTTTCGTAACGAAGACGTGTCCGCGGAACTGGCGTGAGAGTTTAAGAGGGTGACACGAAAGAGGAGGTCTGAATTTACAGAGGGGTCGTTTCACCGCTGGAGATTTCGTATAATTTCGACTCACGGCCGGCTCACGTTTCCTGAAAAATGTTTGGCACACCTGCAGCGTTACGTGATCCCCCGCGGTGAGACAGCTCTGATCTTGCGAGAGCACGGGAAAATCGTAAGGTAGGCGTCAACCTTGGGAAACACGGGCTTCCGCGTCCCACGAAATTCCCCGCCACGTACGCGATGTAAAACGTCAACGCATGTCCCTTCGCAAATATTCCCCGGCCTCTTGACGAATTTACACCGCTCAACAATATTTAAAAACTTTATATACCGCGCAAAATGTAAATTCCATGGCGTAACAGCGGGCTCGGATTATTTGGTTTCTGTATAATTTTTCTATTAAACGGAATCCTGCTGGTTTTATCTTTATTTGCGAACGA